>NC_089249.1:163169519-163487912 GCF_963930625.1 Muntiacus reevesi
AACCATGATGAAGGAGGCATTTTCCCTGGGAGGTATCTCCCCTGGAGACTGTTCCCAGGTGAACGTCTCCTGTACCACATAAGATATGTTTTAGGCTTTACCAAGTATGCCCTTTACATGTGGTGAAAGTTCACTAACTCATTTTCAATCGATGCTGTAGCAGACAGATGGAGACCTGGTTTTATTTGTAGGGCTACCTCACGTGATTTCATGAATCGGAGTGACTAACGGCAGTGAAGGAGTGGTGTGAGGCAGTGAGAGCAGAATCGGAGAGGGAAGGGGTAATCCTAAGCCAGTTTTCTCTCATGGGAGAAAACATCAGAGCCAAGGAACAGTGTCTTTTGGAATGAAGGAAAGAGACCAGGGTCAAGGACTTCCTTTCAGTGATTTTGCACTCACAAAGCAAGCAACCTAACTTAGATGAGTCTCTGGGGATCCTCCAGCTGAAAACCACCGAGTCCAGAACAAGCGACTGGGCCAGCTTCTCTGTGCAACTGCTTGGGAGACACAGCTTAGCCTGTCTGGGTGACCTGCTCTCCTTACAGTTTCTGGAGGGCCTGTGCCTTGGCATGTGGGCATTTGGTGTCGCCCTGAAATATAGGAAAGGCAGAAGATGCTCAAATGAACAGGAAACCATCACCACGAGTCTATTAGAAAGTATGTAATGTTCAAAAGAGTAGGGCAGTCACTCCAAGATAGACTCTTTATTTTAAGCAGGCTCTGATCTTGTGAAGTAAAGTCTGGCGTTTCCTGTAGTGTGTTTTCTAGAACACAAGTGCCATGGATGGAAAGAAATAAAAGTGCTCTAGCCAAATCAATAGACCCTTATATACTGCAGGACTTCTGAGTCTTTAATATGTGACAGAGCATTGAAAATCTCCCAGAAAGTGTGTGTGTGTATGTGTGTTTGTAGAGGTAGATATTGTGTGCAGTTTTCCAAGCTCGATTAATCAAAGAACTCATATATATATATACGAGTATGTGTGTGCATGTTCAGTCACGCCTGACTGTGACCCCATGGACAGTAGCCCGCCAGTCTCCTCTGTCTGTGGAATTTTCCAGGCAAGAATACTGGAGTGGTTGCCATTTCCTACTCCAGGGCATCTTCCCGAACCAGGGATTGAACCCATGTCTCTTGTATCGCCTGCATTGGCATGTGGATTCTTTACCACTGCACCCCCTGGGAAGCCCATACATATGAGTATATATATATGGTTTTTTTATATGTACTTATATCAGTACATATAAGGGATAGATTTTATCTGTGTGTATATAAGGAAGATGTACACATATATAAGATTGCTGAACTAGAGTTCGATACAAAAATATTTTGGGAACGATAAAGTTATCTGAGGTCAAAACTGAACAACAGTAACAACAACAACAACAAAAAAAGAATGCTAATTTGTGCCTCTAAAACTTGTTTCTGCATGTTGGTTTTAGCAAGTCAGTTTCCCACATTTTTTCCTATTTCGTTAACTTAATTTCTCTTTTCTCAGAAGAAAAATGGCAAATGGCATGCAAATGATCCTTCTCTCTCCACTATGTGTTGTGTCCAAGGAAGTCAAAAGTATTGCGTGTGTTCCTGAGATGAGGGTAGCCAAGCCATGTGACAGCGTGGTGGTAGGTCTCTAACCCAGAAACCCACATGCAGCATTGGTGTTTTGGGAGCTAAAAAAGAACCTC
This sequence comes from Muntiacus reevesi, assembly GCF_963930625.1. Classification (NCBI taxonomy): domain Eukaryota; kingdom Metazoa; phylum Chordata; class Mammalia; order Artiodactyla; family Cervidae; genus Muntiacus; species Muntiacus reevesi. The sequence goes on from NC_089249.1 coordinate 163,171,206, forward strand.
ATTAAAAGTGCCACTAAAACCCAAAATTCTGCCTCTGTCAAGTGTGGATTTCATACAAGGGATCCCCAGCACTTCCACACACACAGGTATGTCTGTCACCCTGAAATATGAGCATCTTTACTGTTCCGAGTGCCAGGTCACTGACCGTGCTGCGCTGGGTGAGATCTCTCTTTGATTAGGTGATGAGTTCTAGCTAAGCTCATCTCACCCTATTCCCTGGTCCCAGACTTCCTCACCCTATGTTGCCCCTGGGGGAGAGTCCCAGAAACTGCCTGCCTGCCCTTTGGAGCCCTTCACAGAAGGGGGTCCTGCCTCAACCTCCACGGCCCCTGATACTTAGCCCTATGCATAAATCCTGACCCCACCCAAATCCTGCTCCTCACTTCAGGCTTGTTCTCAACATTTCCCTGTCCCGCTTAAGGTACATGGTCCAATTCCGTGTTGTTATTGACTCTGTTAGAAAGTGAACTTCAGTTTCCTACCTGGAATAGTAAGTAAATCAATATGCACTTAGATTCCACAGATAAAGTGAAGAACAAATAACATAAAGAGGGAAAATTTAACGAGGGAATTTTCTTTCTCTGTAGGTTAGGGAGCAGCTTTTCAAATATCTCGTTTGAGGATGAAATGGTTGGTTCAGCTAGTTCCTCAGACTGGCCTGTCCCTCATTGGACGTGCATGACCTCAGACGTCATTTGAAGTCTCCGAGCCTCTCTTTCCCCCGCCATAAACATGGACTGACGCTACCACTTCCCTATTGGAGTTTTGATTCAATGCTGTGAAGCTTGCAGAAAGCCTAGAGCAGTGCTGGGTGCATAGAAATTGTTAGTTGTTATTCTTATGATGAGAATTCCATCAATCAACTAAAAATACAGCCAAGTTTAAAAAAAATGTGCAAAGATGTAAACAGGTAGTTCAGAGAAGTGAAAATAGCTCATAAACATATGATTGATGCTCTACCTACTAAAAAACAAAGGATTATAAATTAAAATGGTTAGAGATGGCAAAAATGTGAAAAAATAGAGACAAGCTAGTGCTGGCAACGGTCAAGGGCACTTTGAGCCTAATTTGGTGTCAATGAAAATGATAAAGGCACGTATTCAGGTTTGATCCCTGGGTTGGGAAGTTCCCCTGGAGAAGGCAATGGCAACCCACTCCAGTCTTCTTGCCTGGAAAATCCCATGAACGGAAGAGTCTGGTGGGCTATGGTCCATGGGGTCACAAAGAGTCAGACACGACTGAGCACACATGTGTATATGTATATACATATACACACACACACATGTAAAGGGTGTTCCCTTGCACATTGTTTGCAATAGAGAGAACTTGGAAATGACCTCAGTGTCCAGCATTGGCAATGCTTAAGAAAATTATGGTGAATTTGCACCATGTAATACTTTTCAGCCATTTAAAAAGAAAGAAGTGAATCTGTAGGTCCTGACATGGGAGGACGTTTACAATATATTCTTAACTGTAAAAAGGGTTTTCTGCGTGATATGTGTTACCTGATCCCATTTTGATGCAAAAATTGTTAAACAGTTGTATATGTGTGTGCATGTGTAGATGAGATTCTGTGTTCATGGAAACAACATGGGAAAATACCAGGGAACTCTTAGTGGTACTTTTATCTGGGGAGGAGAAATGGGGAGGATAAAAGGTGACTGGTCCACGTTTTACTTTATGTACTTCTGTATTTTTTTTTTAAGTTATTTTTGAACAAAGAGAGCAAAAAAGAAAGCCCAGGAAAATAAAGAGCAAAGACTAATCTTTATAGCACAGGATTATTGAGAAGATGAAATGAGGTCATGCTTGGCAAACATCTAACATGGTGTCTGATGCTTACTAAGTACCCAGTAAATGCTTCTATCCTCTTGGCCCTCTCTGTATAGACTCTGTGCCACCCCTGCCCGTCCAAGTCCATCCTGGTGTTTTCTGCAAACCATGAGCTCAGTTAACACACAATGGTGATCACAGGTTGCACAGTACACAGGGTGCTGTGTGCACCACCCCGGTGCCTACCCTCCTGGGACCCCTGGTCTGGGGAACCCAGCCTGTCTTGTTTCCTAGCCATTCCCTGGGTCCTTTCTTCTTGGTCTTCTTGTGAAAGGCTGCTTGTCTTCACTGGTTGCTACCGGCCATACCTCCTGTCTCCTAGCAGGAGCCTCTCACCACCTCGCAGGATGGGGCTGGCTTTGTCGCCAAGCACATTCCAAGGGTAAATCTAATCATCTGAGTCAGGTCTGCTCCCAGGTTTGCTTCTTTTCCATTTCCCCTCACAGCCAGGCTTTCCCACCCTAAGGTGGGTGTGTGGGCTTTCCTGGGTCCCTTCCCCCACTAGCTTCCACCTGGCTCTGATGAATTCCATCATGTCTGCTTAAAATCATTTTACTTCCAATTTGCTAATTTAATTCTAGTCTTACAGAATTTTGGCAACCCTGCCAAATTGGGTGCCAGATGCAGATTTAATGAGCATATTTTCAGTTCTTTCTTTCCTGTCTGCATGAAGATGCTGAAGAGACCGGGCTGTGGAATGATTCCTTTGGGGGCCCCCGGGATCACCCCTCCCTACCTTTGACCCTGAGCACCCCCCCACCCCCGCCTACCCCTACTCCACCCCAGCCTGACTCTCCAGCCAGGTCTCTCCCGTCTGACAGGAAGCACTCAAGTCTGCTCCTCGGGGAAGGGAGTTATTGCGTCATCTTCTCAGTCCTAGAATCCTCAACCTAGTTCCCATCATTTGGGCTTCACAGGAAGTGTATTTGGAGAAAATTACTTATTTCCTCCAGCCCATGTCTTCCAGCAGCCATGTGCAGCTCAACAGATGTTCACAGATTCCTGTCTTCTACAAACACACATTGAGCACTTTCTAGACCGATTTCTCCAATGGAGAAAAACCTGCAGTGAAATTATCGTAGGGGAGGAAGGGGCGAGGAAATGCATATTCCTGGGCCCTGCCCCACAGCTGTAGCATCACCGGCCTGCATTCCACCACCAAGGGAATGCATGTACCTCCAGCATTACCACGTGTTGTCTCATTTCAAACTCCTACCGACCCCTTACCGAGACACTGTTGTCTCCAAGAGTTAAGACTCAGCAAAGTCCGTCTTCTCTGTGTGGGTGGCTCAGTAGCCACAGTGGCGAGTATCAAAGCTGGGACTTGGCTTGAGGCTTTTGGTTCAAAGTGAAGCAGCCAAGAGCTGCTGTTCTCCATCATGACGGGTTCACCGCAGGCCTGTGCCTGCTCTCGTGCTTCCACACACGCCCTGCTTCCCAGAAGAGGGAACGGAGACCACGCTCTCACCACCCAGCCAGCCAGTCTGCCACGTTGTCAAATCAGGGGCCACGACCCACACCACATCTGGCTGTAAATTCTGTGCCAAGAGGGCAGGGGGCTGAGGGGAAGAAAATGGATGATTCCCCCCCCCAGGACAGGGAGAAACGTGGACCTCTCTGGCTTCAGTTCGGAGGCCTGCCCTGCTTCTGGACAAGTCGCCGCTACTCCTGAGCCTTGGGCTGGTCATCACAGGGTTGGCTACGGTCAGTGATTTCCCGTGGCACCCCCCTCACCCTCACTTCTTCATGGCCCCAATAAAATCTTATTGAATATGTACAGAGAGACAAAACTGGAGGTGCCAGGAGTGGCTCAGAGCTTTCTAGGAAGCAGTCTGGAACATCTCATGTAGCATTAGCATGCATCATCTGGGTGCTTCCTCTGCTCACCCCACCCCTCGACGTGACAGGTGGCTACAGCCTGAGGTCTGACACCTTGGGCTCAGACTGGGCCCTACCACTTTCTGGCTTTGTGACCCTGGCAAATTGTTTCCCATCTTTGAATCTCAGTTGCTTCCCTGTAAAGTGGGGGTGATAGTAATTGAGTTGAGGTGAGGATAAAATGAACTGGTGCACACAGATTGCTTAGCACCATGCCTTGCAGGTAGAAGGTATGGTGACTTTTGTTTTCCTTTGACAGGATAGGACCTAACACATGAGAAATTAACCAGCATGGCTGAGACTTCCCAGGGCCCTAAAAATACCATGTCATATGAGTGAGTGATGTGGATGCTGAGGCCTGCATATTTGCAGGTCTATATATTTCAGCAAAAATGTTAAGCCCGTGCAGGGGGTGAGCTCTTCTTAGAGGGGAAACTCCCTGGGGGGTGAGGCGTTGGGTTTCGATCAAGATTCCCAGGTGGGAGCTGCGGGGCAGGAATGCAGAGCAGCCTGGCGGGGCTCGCTCTGGAGCAGAGGCCAGGCTGGTGTAAGTAGCCACTTGCCTCTGTGGACCCGGCTATCTTGGGGCAGGGCCCAGCCCCATCCCGGAGGCCTGAGGACGGGGCCAGATCAGAGCATCGTGGGCTTCAGGCCCAAGGCGGTGCGCAGTGGCTCGTGGTCACAGGTCAGAGAAGGAGAGATTGGGACGCTGCAGGGAGGGGCCTGCTGGAACCTCCTGTGCCCACGGAGCCACGGCGGGGGGAGTGAGTATGAGAGCGAGTGGCTCTGAGGGGATGTTTTCCATCTCAGTGGGGCTATTTCTGGCTCTGCTTCTGCAGTCACTGTGGAAACTGCACGTGCCCGGTTCAGTGTAGAAACATGACGAGTTTTTCAAGGGTGATGTACACTAACCAGCCGGCCAGGAAGCTGCCGCCACCGCCGCTGGCAGGGTGTGAGTGTGTGTCTGCCCGCCTCTCCCCTCCCCCATCTCCTTCTCTCTCGGTCTCTCAGGCTGGGGCCACCTTTCTCCTGGAGCTGTATTTAGGGGAGATGTGTTCCTTGCAGCGTGATAGGTAGACAGAATAATGGCCTTCAGAAGATGTCCGCATCCTCATCTCTGTGCACGTGTGTGCTCAGTCGTGCCCGACTCTTTGCGACCCCATGGACTGTAGCCCACCAGGCTCCTCTGGCCCTGGGATTCTTCAGGCACGAATACTGGAGGGGGTACTGGAATGGGTTGCCATTTCCTCTTCCAGGGATCGAAACCACATCTTCTGCTGCTCCTACATTGTCAGGTGGATTCTTTACCACTGAGCCACCCTGGGAAGCCCGTCCTCATCCTAGAACCTGTGGATGCATCACTCTACCTGGCAAGGAAGAATTAAGATTGCACATGGAAATACAACTGCTAATTAGCTGCTTTTGGGGTACAGAGATTATCCTGGCTTCCCTAGTAGTTCAGATGGTAAAGAATCTGCCTGCAATGTGAGAGAACCCAGGTTCGATCCTTGGGTCAGAAAGATCCCCTGGAGAAGCGAATGGCTGCCCACTCCACTCTTCTTGCCTGGAAAATTTCATGGGCAGAGGAGCCTGGTGGGCACAGTCCATGGGGTTGCAAAGAGCCGGACACGACTGAGTGACTAACACACACACTCCACCTGAGCCCAGTGCTATCACAAAGGGCTTTAGGTGTGGAAAGGGAAACCAGAGGCTCAGTGTCAGGGATGTGATGGGAGGAAGGCCCCACTGCCTTGGCTGGCTTTGAGGGTGGAGGAGGGGGCTGTGAGCCCAGGAGTACAGGCAGACCCCAGAAGCTGGAAAGGGTGAGGAAGTGGACTCTTCCAAGAAGCTCCAAAAGAAACAGAGCCCTGCTAGCACCTTGACTGTAGCCCAGTGATCCATTTTGGACTTGTGACCTCCAGAACTGGAAGAGCAGACACTGGCGCTTTTTAAGCCGCTGATGGGCACGCGTTATGGTGGCTGCAGGCAGTGACCTGGGAAGCTGACTGAGCCTATCATGGGGAGAGGTCCTCAGAGAGGAAAGCTGCAGGCATGATCTTTTTTCTTGGGGTCTGATCATTGCCTGTTGCCTCACTCTAGATGCAGGTCCCCTCTGACTAGCTTGCTCTCTGAGGGGAAAGTGACTGTCCCCTCAGTAAGCACCCAACTCGTTAGACCCCAGAGTAAGGTCTCCTGCAAGCAGCCTGTGCAGCTGCCCATCTGTTCAGTCTGGAATGCCACCCCCATGTCCCTCCATAAGCCCTCCAGTTCCTGAAGGCCCCCATCATGTCTTCTCTAACTGACTTCTCCTTCCTCTGACATTAGTGCCACTCATGGGCTTTCCTGGTGGCTCAGATGATAAAGAATCCATATGCAATGCAGGAGACCTGAGTTCAATCCCTGGGTCGTGAAAATCCCCTGGAGATGGAAATTTCAACCCACTCCAGTATTCTTGCCTGGAGAATTCCAAGGACAGAGGAACCTGGCAGGCTACAGTCCATGAGGTTGCAAAGGGTCAGACACAACTGAGCACCTAACACACTTTAGAATGATGTCACTCACTTGAGGACCTTGCATTGTCTGTTTTAACCACCAGCAGGATGCTGCCCCTCCCACACTCTACCCTCCCCTCTCCCCGCCACCCCCCCATGCCCCACGACAGCCACAGGCCTAGGGCATCGCTAGAACCTAGGTGAAGAATAAGTGACTTCTAGCCGAGTTTCACTGTTATGTGGCAGCTTGAATGGGAGGGGAGTTTGGGGGAGAATGGATCCATGTGTATGTGTGGCTGAGTCCTTTTGCTGTTTACCTGAAACTATCAGAAACTGCCACAACAGTGTTCATCAGCTATCTCCAATACAAAATAGAAAGTTTGGGGAAAAAAAAGAATGAGTGACTTCTGCCTGTTGAAATCAGTTGTGCCCCCTACTGGTAGAAGCTGTGTTCTGTGCCACGTGCTGAAAGGGCCCAGACTTGAACGCAGGATGCCCGGGGTCTGGTCCTGGTTGTGGTGCCTGGTACCTTTGGCCCTGGTCAGATTACTTCCCTTCTTCCTCACAGACGGGCTGCAGGCAAGCAGGGCTGGTGGGAAAGCCTTTGACAACACTGCTGTCTCGGTGAGTGTGGCTATCCGTGTTGCTTTTCTGTCCCAGGCAGGGTCCAGCGGGAATAGCTCCACTCCCCACTGTGGCATCTGTTTCCACCCTGCCTGGAGCCCTTGCCCCCTAAATTTAGACATTTCCTGCACTCCCGGACCTGGGGGAGCCTGCACAAAACATAGAGAACCAGGGTCAGGATGTAGGTAAGGCGAGTGAGGTGCCCAGGGTGCGAAATTTCCAGAGATCCTAACCTTCAGCATCAGGCGAATGTGGCAGGGACATCTAACCCCACCCTCCCTTAATAGACAAGGAAACTGAGGCCTCACTCAAGGGCACATGGTGGTAGAGCTGGGACCAGAACGCAATTCTCTCACTTTTAGCTCCAGGGCAGTTCTACTCTTCTTCCGATTAAATGTACCAGCAAGTGGCTGAGTGACTTTATTACTCCAATACCTATCTATGGAGAACTTGTTCTGTGTTAACAGGATGCTAGGGTCTGAGCTTCAGCCTGGGAACAAGACAAACAGAGTCTGGTCCTTCCCTGAGAATGTATATTCTGTGAGGAAAGAATAAGTAATGAGGGAGTTCAGTCTTTAATTATAATGATGATGAATGCTATGCGGGGACTGATCGGAAGTTGTGAGCTGTGGATGGTTGTGCAGGTTGTGTATTGCACAACTGCACAATATGCTATGTCCTTCCATGGGGCCTCCAATAGGGAGTTTACAGTATAATTTGGAAGACTGGACCAGTGTATCCTTAAAGCACCAGTACAAGATCATGGATGACAAATGGGAACAGGCTGGAAGAAGGGACCAGAACTGCAGCACTTGTTCCTTCTTCCCTAGGACTCTGGGCCCCCACATTTTCCCCTGCCCTGTTTGATAATCGGATCACATGCAGTCAAGCTCTCACTGGGAGTCTCAGGGGAGGAGCCCTGCATCCAGAAGGCCTGGAAGACCAGGAGGAATTAGGTGTTGCCCGATCTTGGGGGTCATAGATTCTGTTGTCCTGGACAGGGTTCAAAGGCATGGAGGCCTGTGATAGCAGGTGGGACTGGAATCTTCAGAAATGAAGGCTTCTTTGCTTGGAAGAGCTGTCTGACCAGCTCTCAGCATTATCTATTTTCTAGAATAGTGGGCGTGGAAGGAGCCTGGCTTCTAGACATTCGGTGTCTCCCTCCCACCAGCATTCTGCGTGGCCTTGTACTCCACACATGGTTGGACGTGTCCACGTGTGTGAAGAAAGCAGGTGGAAAAGCATGGGCAGCTGGGTGTTGCTTTTCTAAGCTGCCGTGACTGTCTGTCGGGCGAGGCCAGCCCCCTGGCAGCCTTGTTGTGAAGTCCCGGGGGCCAGTGCCACTCCTCCCCCACACGAGCTGGGGGACTTTAACCATCCCCTCACCTCTCTGAGCCTCACTTTATCTGTTAGATGAGAGCGGGAAAGACCCATCTCACCAAACTGTTAAATTCAAAGGGAAGGGCCGATGTGTGCAAGGGCGTTATAAGTCCCTGGTTTATATGGACATAGAAACTGCCACCCAGTGAGGGGTTTCCTTCAGGAATCAGAAGACCTTATAACATATTTCCAGAGTGAGAGATACATCCTGGCTTACAGGAGAAGCAGAGAAAGACACATGGTTTTCTCTGCTTGTTTTCCTTTAATTGGGAAGAGTTATTCTGACTAGTAAATACATCAACTCCTTGGCAGGGAGTTGAAACAGAAGGGGACCTCAGAGGTGGGCCTGTTCTAATCTTTGACAGAGGGGAAACTGAGGGCTCGGGGGTACATGACTTCTCCTCGGTCACATGGCCAGTTAAAGGCAGAGCTGAGGTCCTGCCCTCCTCCTGTGCACCCCACACCCTCCCCTATATTCTGGGAGTTTAGCTGTTTAGAGAATGGGTAGGTAGACTCAGCCTGGCAGGGGTGGCCCCTGTGAGGAGTAAGAGGACTGGAAGTGGGCACAGTCTGGACAGGAGTGCTCAGGCTGGGCAGGAGGGACGCAACAGTGTGGAAAGTCTTGGTTCCGAGTAGCCAGAGGCAGAACACGCTTTAGATTCTCCTCCTGGAAGGGTCCCAAAGCCTCAACCCATCTCCAGGTTCCCAGGATGTGCAGCCGCCACAAAGGCAAGCCTCAGGCTGTCCAGGGCCTGGGGCTGCAGCAGAGATGGGGATGTTGGGGTCCCCGGGAAAGCCCTTCGGTCTTGGTGGACCCGAAGCCTGCCGCTTGGGCAGAGTCACCTGTTTCTTGTCCTGGAGAGGGAGTTCCTGAATGTGATGATGTCAGGGGCCACACCCTGGCAGGCAGGCCAGGAGGGGTTGTTTACTGACTGTTACTCATCACTCATTCACTCCGCACACCAAGCGCTGTGCTAACAGGCACGGAGGTACACAGATGGTACACGTTGTTCTTGCCCTGAAGGCACTCGCTGTCTGCAGGGAAGACGGACTCACAGGGAGATAATATCACAGCGTAATGGGGTTAGTCTTGCACCACAGCTCTAGGTGGAGGGTCAGTGGCAAGAGAGAAAGAGGTTCCAGCCCAGTGCCTGCTTGTTGGAAGGGCTAGGGGAAAAGGAGGAATTGCCAGGGCTAAGCTTTCAAAGGGTGGGTGGGAGTGTGCCTGGCGGAGAGGGGAGGGAGGACCTTCCTGAACAGAACTTGGAACCTGGGTAGAAGGTGGCATGTCCAGGTATTAGGTAGCTGAAGAGTAAGGAGTGAGCAGGAGTGTCATGTGATGAGTGAGGCTGGACGGCCATGGTGACCATATGGAGAAGAGGGTCCGACACTTTCTAAGGAATCTGGATTTCTAAGGGTGGTCAGCAAGCATCAGAAGTGGTTATGGCACACCGGGATACCCACTTACTCTGCAGTGTGGGAACACCATTCTGCATGGTGTGGAGACTGGAGCCGGGACAGTGGGTGCGCAGGAGCCCAGGGGCTTGAGAAACTCTTACGGAGCGAATTCACTGGGAACCTGGGGAAAATCGGGGGTGTGGAAAAGGAAGAAGTCAGCCACGGCTCCTGGACTTCTCAGGATGCCTCGCGGGGTCCCTGTGCCGAGGTTCAGGGTCCCGTCCAGGACTATGGGCTGCTTACTTGGGACTCAGCAGTGGAACTAGGGCTGGGCTGGAGCTGTGAGCCCATGGAGGTCCTGACTGACGGCGCATCAGCTGTTTCCCTCAAGAGGAACACGTGGATGTTGTGGCGCTGTTGATTCATCTTCACCAGCACACCTACACCCAGGGGCGGTCAAGTGAGAGAACTCAGAGTATCTCTTCTCATTCATTCTCATGAATGATGCTCAAAGCTCTGTGTGTGATACAAGGATGAATCACACACATTCTCGTCCTGTCCCCAAAGGTCGTGTGGTTTGTGTGTGATGCTGACAAACATTTGTGTAAGTATTATATTCCACAAACACAAGGGAAGAAAGAGAAAGGCCACAGGAAAGGGACCACTTGCTGTAAATGAGAAGTCATTTCTGGTCAGAGAGGGAAGGTCATGGAGGGCTCCGTGGAGGAGGTGGCATACGCGCTGGGCTCAGTTTGGTGATTGTGGTTGTATTTGGCCACAGTGAAATGGAGAAGGGCGTTCCAGACAGATAGAGCTGTACGGAAACAGGCAAACTGTGAGCATAGTAGTTTGGCTGGAGCAGGGAGAGCATTGATGTCAGGAGCAGCCAGGCTATTAGTGGAGGAGATCCCAAGTATAGACTTTATAAGAAGAACCACTGAGAACTTTGGGACAGGAAAGAGCATGGTCAGAGCTGAGTGTTGGGACAATTTATCTGACCTTATGGAGAGGGTGACAGTTCAGAAGCTGCTATGTATTGGTCCAGAGGAGGGGATGACCACTGAGGTCTTTGCAGGGTGATGGAAAAAGAGGACTCTATCCATATTTATTGACTTTCATTGAGGCTTTAGGCTGGGCATTGTTCTAAGCACTTTATGTGGATAAACTGAGTCTCCCCTTAGTCCAGCCATGCAGGCGCTACAGTTTTTCCCGTTTTACACATTAGTTCACTGAGACTCAGAGATGTTAGGCAAGTAACCTATCCCTAGGAAGGTCATACAGTGAGGAAGTGGAGGAGACAGAGATTCGAACTCGGGGCCTGTCCTCTTAAATTCCACCTTATAAATAGCTTCCCAAGAGGACTGAGCCATGAAAGGTGGCCCAGCTGGGGCTGAGACAGGCCCTCCCACCTGTCAGGCCCCCACCCCCAGAGCAGTGGGAGTCTCGGGCTCTGAGGGCTGACCCTGGTGCTCCCCATCCCTCTGTGGGGGGCAGGGCGGAGCCTGGACTTGGGCGTGATTTGGTTCACCGATTCGAAACAGCCTACGTATATAGGTGGTGACAATGTAAATAACTGATGCAATGGAAACTTTCTATGGAAAAAGGTACCCGCTCAAACAGCCACAAAGTCCAAAAAAAGGAAGAACAGCAGAGCAGACCCAGAGGGCTCTGTAGCAAACAGCTTCCTTTGGCACAGCCTTTTCTGTCGGCCTGAGCTCCTGAGCTGGTGGGGGGAGGGGATCAGCAGCACTGGGCCGATGGAGAGCTGGACCAGAAGCTTGGCCCGTTCCCTGGAGGATCTGGGGTCACCAGGCTTCCCCTCTTACTCGGGAGGCAGCCATGTGGATGCAGCAATAATTCCTCCAAATACACACCCTGGTTCTCATTGCTACCCCGAGGGCCTTGATTGCGATGCCTTCCCACTGTGGGCCAGTGGTTGGGGTGTCGCAGTCCCCAGGTCTCCCAGGGCCTCAACCTGTTTTTTTTTCCCCCTTCGTGTGCCATCCCTGTCGATAAGTTGCAGTAGTCTTGGAATCTGAAATCTTACTTTAGCACACAAAGTTTTGTCAATATAAGTAAAGCTAAAAGATCAGTAATAACCGAAAGAGGAAGAAGAGAAGGTCATTTTTTGGAAAGTTGACTCGGTATTATTCAGCTCTTACACCCACCCGGGCTATGCACTATTGCCCCCATTTCAGAGATGAGAACACTAAGAATTGAAGTGTAAAGTGACCTGCCTGAAGCCGCCCAGCAGCAGAGACCAGTGGTGCCTGGTTTTAATCTAACACCAAAGCCTAGGACTCTCCTTCTGCTGTGCAGGACTGTCCACATGCCCGTGTTTCCTCAGCTGTCAGATGGTAGCCTCAGTGAGACAATAAGGTAACAGGACTAACGCCGGCCCATGGTAGGCATTCAACAAATGCAAGCTTCCTTCCCTGCCCCTTTTTTCTGTCTCTGCAAACTAGAGGTATGTGATGGGCCTTCCAGGTGGGGAAGGGGTGGGAAACAGCCCGAGTTTGGGACTCCCTGGGAGAAAGGGTGGTAATCACTGATTTTCTGGCCCATTTTCCCTACTGGTTGGAGAATACTCTGTGGCAGGGGCCAGTACTTCTTCACCTTTGCACCCTAGGGTCTAGCCCAGTGACAGGGAGTGTCTTGTCCGAGGTGGCTGGGTGCAGCTGGCCCTTGAGTGTGGACCAGTCCAGTGGGCTGTCTGTTGTACCCAGCTGCAGGGGGCTTCCGGTGAAAGAGGGCCGCCACTAGGTGTGGCCTGGCATGGCAGGAAACGAGTCCTTTACCCCTCTACCCCTGGCAGCTCTCAACACCTCAACCTCACGTGCAGTCCCTGGGGTTTCATCTGCACCTCCTCTTCCTGCCACTCTTTATTCTCCGAGACTCCTGGGCTGAGTGTCCTCCTCGTGCATTCATTCAGTGTCTCTCTCTCCCCATTCCCTGCAGTGTCTGAAAGCCATGGGTGTTTCTCCTGCCTAATCCCTGTATAGTTTGTGGGACCAGATAGTCTCACCTATCACTAAACGGACTCCATTACCCTGCACTTGAATTTCCTCTTTTTCTATCCTCAATACAAGTGGAAATATATCACCATCCTCTATTTTTATAAACTCTGCTTTTACTGGAAAACATTTCCCAGGTCTTCTCAAAGTATGTCCTGTCTATCTCAAAGGCTCTGAGCTCCCTGCCTTTCTTTCTGCTCATTTTCCTTGTTTGGGGTCACCTCATTACTCCATGAGAGAGAGAAGCTTCTTGTCTGGAGAATGGGGTCAGGAACCAGGAAGGATCCAGGGGTGGTCCCGTGCATGTGGCAGTGTTCTCAGACTGGAAGGCAGGCGTTTGAAGCAAAGGCGTGCGTCTCAGCAAAGGGAGCTGAGCCTGAAGCCTGTCGGCCTAAAGCCTGAAGCCTGGCCACAGGGAAGGAGGCAGGAAAGCTTGCAGAGCCCATCCCAAAACAGAATCCAGAACGAGGAGAGGTGGACACCAGGGAGGACGGCTTGGAAGGTCCCCTGCTGTAACTGAAGAAGAGCACAGACATTAACCGAGTGCCTCTCGTAAGCAGGGTCCACGCTAGATCTCTCACACTTTGTCTCTTCCAGTCTTCACAACAAACGGGGGGGGGGGGGGGGGTGGTGTTCTTCAATTTTTAACTCATGCGGAAAGAGGCTCAGAGAGGTTAAGTAATTTAGCCGAGGTTGCACAGCTATTAATGAGTGAAACCAGGGTCTGTCTGAAACCAAGCTCCTCTGATATCAGGGCTGAATCTCTGGGCTTTTCCTGTGCTACTTCTCTGGTGTTAGGTAAATCAGGCAGTAATTCTCTCCATTTCCCCTCCCAGTTGCTAAGTAGCCCCTCATGATCTCCCAAGATTATTCCATGGGATTCTGCATGTGTGTCCCAGTGTCCTAGATTTTGGGGTTTTCTTATTGATTTACAGACCACCATAACAGAAATAAAAATAAAAATGAGAAAGATCCATTCTGCAGTTCCCTGCCCCGAGCAGATCAGACTCAGCTTATCCATGTGCCGGCCCTGTCTGCAGATTCACAGTGGAAGACAGGCTGTGTGTCAGGAGGGCAGCTGAGGCCTCAGAGCTGGCCTTATCCACTTCCTCTGGGATTGGGGTCTGAGACCCCTTGCTGGAATCCCAGGCCCCCAGGCTTCCCGGCCAACCCTTAGAAAGTGGCTTTGTTGTGATCTAGTGAGGCTGGCCCCTGTGGGCATCCGGGGTTTTTCTTTAACTCTTCATCAGCTGAACTTCCCCTGCAGGGATGCACCTCCAGTGCCCAGGCCGGATGTGGGGCGCCTTCCACCTGCCAGCAGAGGCCATGCTCTGATGCTTTGGTTCCACAAGGAGGGTGGGGAGGGGAGAGGATGGGCCTCCCTCCTTGTGGTTTTTGGGTGGGGCCGGCAGAAGAGCTGGCCCTGGTCGTTCCTGCCCTGGGTGGATGCCACCTTGCAGATGGGCCCCTCTTGCCCTAGTAAGACCTGCCCTGTTCAGCTGCTTTCTAAAAAGAAAACAGTTTTATATCATCTTAAAATTACAATTTTTAAATTCTAAAAGCGATATGTGATTTGTTTTTTAAAAAAAGGAAAAGAGTATAGGAATGTGTAAGGAAGAAAATGCATGCTCTGAGCCCCATTCATGCAGTCTCACCCCTAGGAAGTGCTGCCAACTTCATCCTGCAGGTCCTCTGTAGCATTAACAGCTACACAGATATGTGTGTGTCCGTGAGGCTGCTTTCCCCGTTTTTGCACACCATCCCTGGTGCAGTCGTAAAGAATCTGCCTGATGATGCAGGAGACATAGGAGATGCAGGTTCAGTCTCTGGGTAGGGAAGATCCCCTGGAGTGGGGAACGGCAACCAGCTCCAGTATTCACATCTGGGAAAATTCAATGGACAAAGGAGTCTGATGAACTATTGTCCATGGGGTCGCAAAGAGTTGGGCAGGGCTGAGCAGGCACACACACACTCATTGAGGGAAGGTGTGTGTAGCAGCTAAGTGTGTAGGCTCTGGAGTGAGACAGGAACCAAGGTTCACCACCTGTCAGGTCTCATTTCTCACTAAGTCTCATGTGGAAAGTGGGACCAGCTATAGTGCCCTCTATCCAGCAGGCTGTGAAAAGGAAGGGAGGTCACCCAATACTCAACACATAAAGTCACCGTAAATCTCTATTATCAGTCAAGAGCGTGTGTCTATTTGTAATTAGGAAAAAATACTGTCGCATTATTATACCATTGGGTGGATTTATCATCATTTACTTATAGACCAGTTCTTTGCTGATGGATATTAAGGTCGTTTCCATGTTCACCGATAAAAATGGTGCTGCCGCCATCGTGTGTGCATCTGTGTAAGATGATTTGTGTATTTGTGTGTGTGCACTCGTGAAGCTGCTGGATCAACATAAGTTGTGATCACTGCTTTTCATCACTACTGGATGGTAGCAGTCATTTTCCTCTTTGCATGTCAAATGGGCAAAAGGTGATATTGATTTTTAATATATATCTTTTGATTATTAATGAGGCCAAGCATCTTTGCATATATTTATTACACATTTTAATTTCTTGAATAATGATCTGTTTACTTCCTCTCTCCATTTCACTAGCTGTTCATCTTATTGTTTTATGAGTGCTCTTTACATATTATAGATATTGACCCTGTTTTATATATGTTGCAGACATTGTCTGTCATTTACTTGATATCCGTCAGCAGGGTCCTCTGTTATATGTAGTGCTAAATTTTTTTGTGTGTAGTCAGTTTTGTTAATCTCTTCCTTTAAGAGCACTGAGATCTGCTTCAGGCTTTGAATGTTATTTTCCAACACTAAATTATACAAATATTCTAATAGTATTGGTGTTTTCATGGATTTGCTTATATATTTTGTTTTTATCTTTAATTCTATTGTAAGTGTGCTGCATGTACTCTATTTAAAATAGAATTCTCTGTCCTCCCTCACTCTGTTTCCCACTTTATTGTCATACCTTTTATTTTACCTACATGTTTATTTCCTGCTCATCTTCCCTGGCTAGACCCTCAACTCCTCCAAAGGCAGAGACCTTTACTGTTTTGTTCATGCTGCAGTGCCAGAATAATGCCTAACATATAGTAGGCACTAAGTAAATATTTGTCAAATGAATATACAACCAGCCAGTTGTCACCATTTTCTTTTTTAAATATTCCATTCTTTCTCACTAATTTGGAATTCCATCTTTGGTAGCCTTTCCTGTTTCTTCAATTGTTACTGGCCTTTCAGGATTTCCTCCCTCTTCTTTAGTTATACAATTTATAATTTTCTAAAAAGTCACCAGTTTTAAATTCATTGACATCAAATTGTGTATTTAAACTTAAAATAATTTCTCTTAAATTCCCTTAAATTTAAACCTGTGCTAATATACATGTTAATAATGTCTTTCTTCATGCTTATTTGTGATTTACTGTTCACCGCTAGTCAGATTAACCTGTGGTTTGTCCGTGTTGTTTGTCTCAGAGAACCAATTTCTTTCATTGTGGTTGCTGTACTTTTCTCATTCATTCGTTTTTGCTTTCAACTTTATTCATTTCTTCCTTCTAGATTATTTTGCTTTATTTTATTGTTTTTCAGCTTCTTGGATTAGATGCTTGATTCATTTAGTTTCAGTCTTTCTTCTTTTATTGTGAAAGTATTTAAGGTTTAAATGCAGCTCTGGTTACATTCCACAGGTTTTTTAAGTAGGATTCTCAATCTTGTATGTTTATAAATATTCTGCACTTTCAGTTTTGCTGTCCTCTTCGACTCAGATTTAGTTAGCAAAGCATTTTAAAGTTGTCCTGTGTAATTTACTTTTTTATTTGCTTCTTGTTAGTTTCTAATTCTATTGTATTGAGAACTGAGTTTGTGATATCTATTTTGGAATTTGAGATTTTCTTGTAGTCTAGTACAAGAACATTTAAGAAAAAAGTGTTTTGTTTCTTGAGTATATGTGAAGTTATGCTTACTATCTGCAAATCCTCTGTATTTTCTTATATAAGGTTACTTGTACCATTAAATCTTGAGTCATGAGCTTGTTTTGTTTTGTTTTTGTTTTGCCTTCTCTTTGTAGTACTAAGAATGTTTTATTTCATATACTTTATGGTTCTGTTGTCCAGGGTGAAGGTAAAGGTTCATGATTTTTGTTTCTTCTTGGAGACTCATTAGCAATATAAAATGCCCCATTTTATTCTAACATACTTGCCTTTTGTCAGATATTAATACTGACTTAACTGAATTCTTTTTGTTACTATTTTGCCTATTGATGTCTTTTTGCTGTTTCTTTGATTTCAACCTTTATTAATTTGTATAAATAGCATATGGCCAGATTTTTTTACCCAACATAATCTCTTGTCTTAAAATAATTTAATTTGTTTGCATTCTTGTATTTATGATGTTTTGTCTTACTTTATATCTTTTGTTTATTATACTTTTCCTGTCTTGTTTTCTTTTCCCTTTCCCAACTCTTGCTGGATTAATTGAACTTATCTCCCCTCCTCCACAGTGGTTTAAAAAGGTCTGTATCTTATCTTCCTTCTAAAAATGGTTACCCTTAAATAAAAAACTAAAACCCATGTTTCTATGTCAATGTCAAGAATTAAATGTTATCTAATTTCCAACAAGATGAGACCATGATTACCCACATTTGTTTAGATTCAACTGTACATTTTTCTACTCTTACTGTTCATCATTGTTTCCTGCATATCCTGCCTTGACCTTTCTTGAATTACTTATTCTGATACAGTTTTTATTTTGTTGGAGTAATTCCTTGAGTAATTTTTTTTTTAAAGAAAAGATAAGTGGGTGGCACACTATTTTTAGTGCTTCTCTGTTTGGCTTTGAGACTCGGCTGAGTGACAGTTCTCAGGGTTTTAACTGTTCTCCCTCAGATCTCTGTAGTCTTGGCTCTGTTGCCCTCTAGCAGTTGATGATGTAGATGTCAAGCCCAAAGTCACTCTGATTCTCAAAATTTGTATAGACACTGTCAGAGAGGAAGCTGAGTTCATCGCTTACTGGGTAAGGGGGAACTTCACTTCTATAGCGTCTTGGCATGTCTGGAGGAAAGAAGCAAGATCTGGATTTGTTGATGGTTAGAAGTCTCTAAAACAGGTATGTCAGTGTAGGGCTTGACTAGGATCATGTAAGGAATACAATACAGCAGTCCCAGACGGGTGGAAACAGTGAGGAGGAATTTTGAGATGAAGCAAGAGAATCAGAGAAGAGCTGATGGCGCCTTCAGCACGTTTCTGTAATGAACAGTCAATCCATCTGGCAGGGCTGGAGTCTCGTGGAAGTAAATCATGCTCACGGAGGCAGTAAGGTGTCTGGTCTGGTGGTTTCTGTCCCCTGCCCTGTGCCCCAACTTTGGTCTTTCTGGCAACCAGAGGCATTCACTCATTATCCTTGGCTCTCAGGAATCCCATCCTTCCCGCCCTGTCCTGGCTCCGCTGCCTCTGTGCCAGTTTCCTGGGTGCTCGGCAGGTGGGCCGTCCCTTGTCCATGCTGGGTGAGACTGACTGAGCTCTGATTAGATTCTCTGTCCTTCCTTCTCATCTGCTTTTCCTCAGACTTGCTGGCCAGCTGATGCTGCTATGGATCTGTTCTTTCTTGTACATGTCTCTTTTCATCCCAGTGGTGTTTGAGGGAGAGGAGGTAGATGGATGAGCCCGGTCTGCCATGTAGAACCTCAGGCGTGTGTGACATTCCCGGTGACCCGGATGCAGGTGTGTCCAGCTGGCTCTCCCACCGGCCACCAGAGGCCAGAGTGGCATTGAGGTGATGCTGAATAAGAGAGAGGAGAGCTGTGGCTCAGTCCTCCTACCTCCTCCCGTCTTCTCCTCCAGCCACACCCTTGGGCCTGACTGCATTACCTCACTGACTAAAACGGTTCAGTGACCTCACTCCCCTACAAGATCAAGGCCAGACTATCACATACACCAAGTTCTTTCCCTCCCAACTCTCCCCTCGTGAGTTATCACTGCCCCTCACCTCTAACCAGAGGGGCAGAGTGCAATTTCTCCAACGTTCGGTCAGTGGGGGGGCACGCCCTGTGTTTGAAACGCCCTCTCTCTTTCTCACACGTTCGACACCGTCAGGACTGCTCCTTCCTTTACACCTTTACCGCACAGCAGCTTAGAACCAGGGATGCTGTAACGCATTCCTTTGACTTCTTGCCCCTCCCACGTCCTCACCCCCAACTGTGATCCCCTTGAAGGGAGGGACCGAATCTTTGCTGTCTTTAATCTCCAGGATCTGCTCCCCAGCCTGGCCCCAAGTAGGCACTGAATGCACATCAGTTAAATGAAGGAACAGCCAAGTTAGGTTCTAAAGAGAATTAATTGTTCTGCGCTGACTGTGTGTGACACACCATGCCAGCTCTGGGGGTAGGGGGATGAGTCTGATGACCCGCCCAGGTGTATGCTGTGTGTGTGTGTGTGTGTACTGTCCAACTCTCTGACTCCATGGACTATAGTCTGCCAGGCTCCTCTGTCCATGGGATTTTTCAGGCAAGAATACTGGAGTGGGTTGGCATGCCCCACTCGGCGGGGGCGGGGGGGATCTTTCCGACCCAGGGATTGAACCTACATCTCCTGTGACTCCTGCATTGGCAGGCAGGTTCTTTACCACTGTGCTGCCTGGGAAGCCCTACCAAGGCTTTAAGACTCCTGGAATCTGTGGGCATAGAGGGTGCTGTTACTTATTCTGAGAGGCCAGCAAATGTGCTGTGGGTATTCTGGGGAGGCAGGACTTGAGTCCAGTTTGGGGTGAACTGGCTGAGCTTTCTGAGAAAGGTGGGTAGGATTTGGCCAAGTAGACCTGCTTATAGGGAGGGGAGTAGATGTGAACAAGGTTCAGAGTTGGGAAAGCATGGACTATGTTTATAGGATAACATGTTTGGAGACCTTGGTGTTTCTATACTGGGAGGGATAGAGATAACTCTTTTTTATTAATGATTTGAGATCTATTGGAGGGTGTGAGGTCAGATCTGGGGATGGTATGAAAATGTGAAGTCGTGACAAGCTTGGATGACTTGGACAACAGAATCAGGAAAGAATAGACAGGAGCCACGGAGCAAGTTCCATTACACTGCTGGGTGGTGCTGTGATGCTGCTCTGGAGTGTGGGATGGGGTTGACTGGATTTGAGAGCAGTGGATAAAGCAGAGGGACTTTGGTTAGCTGTGCCTTCATAGGAATCAGCAGTAAGATGTAGTTGCCAAAACATGAACTATTCCAAAGCTGGGTCAATAAAAACATGGTGCCCGAAAGAAGGAAGGTGACAGTGCCCCAGACCTGCATGCAGGTTACCCCAGACCTAGATTACTAGAATAACGAAACAGTATACATAGTATGACATGGGCCGAGCCACGTGCCAGGCATTGGTCCAGACCTTTTAGGTGTATGGAATCATTAAACCCCTGGTAAGTGCTTGTCATTCTTAGCCCCTCTTATCAGGCACAGCAAGGCTCAGCAACTTTGCAAAGCAGAGGTAATGAGGAGAAGGCCTTAAGTAGAACCCAGGTAACCTGGCCCTAGGAGCCAGGACACCCATTCTCAGTTGCCACTCCACATAGCCTCCAGCAGACACACCAGAGTACAGAGTGGTGACTCTAGATTCAACTAGAACGCCTAGGCTTTCTTGATCATGAAACATGTTCCTCTGCATGTTCTTGTTTGATTCTTAAATCAGCCTGGTAAGTTGGTTATTAAAAACTGATGCAGTAAACTCTGCCTCCCTTGGCCCTCAATGCTATGTTTTATTTGGTGATTTGGGGAATACAGTGAGCTCTTATGTCTATTATTGTGTTAAATTCTCACCCAGGCCCCAGTATGAGTCACTTTTGCAGGTTGTCTTGGTTTTCTCTTGCTGTGTAACAAATTACCTCCAAGCCAGTGGCCAAAAACAAGCCTCCTTTGTAAGCTCGAAGTCCTATAGTTCTGAAGTCTGGCACAGAGTGGCTGGGTTCTCTGCTCAGGGCTGCAATCAGGGCATTTGTAGCCTGAGTTCTCATCTGGAGGCTCAGAGGGAAATTTCGCTTTTCCAGACTCATTCACTTGCTTGAATCCATGTCCTAGGGAGTTGCTGGGGTTCAGCAGGGGGTTGTTCTCAGCTATGAGAGGCTGCCCTCAGGTCCTTACCAGATGGCCTCCTCCATCTGCAAGTCAGCAAGTGCATGGCGAATCCTTCCCCTGATTCTAAGCCCTATGACTTCCTCTTTTGTGACCAACAAGAGACAACTCTGCTTTTAAAGGATTTTCTCAATTAGGTCAAGCCCATGGAATAATCAGACAAGGCAATGGCAGCCCACTCCAGTACTCTTGCCTGAGAAATTCCATGGACAGAGGAGCCTGGTAGGCTTCAGTCCATGGGCTGTGAAGAGTCAGGCACTACTGAGCAACTTCACTTTCACTTTTCACTTTCGTGCACTGGAGAAGGAAATGGCAAACCACTCCAGTGTTCTTGCCTGGAGAATCCCAGGGACGGGGGAGCCTGGTGGGCTGCCGTCTTTGGGGTGGCACAGAGTCAGACATGACTGATGCGACTTAGCAGCAGCAGCAGCAGCAGCACCAGCATGGAATAATCTCCCTATTTTAAGGTCAAGTGTGCCTATAACATAACCTAATTCTAAGAGTAAGATCTATCATATTCACAGTCCTGAGGATCATGCAGGATGTGTTCACCACGGAGACAGGAAACCTAAGCACCATCTTAGAATTCTACCTGCTTGCTGATAAAGAAATAGAGGCTCAGAGAAGTTCGGTGTCTGAAAAAAGGTAGAACATGGTAGGCACCCGGGCCACCACACCACACTGTCTCCCCAGGCCACTTGGGAATCTGTCCCTGCCCCAAGACAAGCAGCCTGGGAGAAGCTGGGGGCCTGGGCCATCTGGGACCAGGCGGACATTGTTCAATGTGTAAAGAAGTTGACCAGGCAAACTCTCTGATCACGTTTCTTGACCATCCCCTGCAGGATTCAAAGCACGAACCCGGCAGCCTCCAACTAGTTCATGGAGGAGCCTCGAGAGATACTGGCCAGGCGAGCTCTCCCTTGCAGAGGGAAGAACACAGTGTGAGAGGAGGCAGCTGCCACAGCAGTGGACATGAACGCTGGTTTTCAAAGAGAACAGCGTTTTAGTTTTGGTCATCGCAAGTGGTGCCTTCAACACAGGTAGGAAATGCGTGGTCCTCAAATACTCTTGCTGGGGGCTCCACGTGGTCTTTCTTGCCTGAGCTTGCTAGAGTCCTTCCTCTTTATAATGGATGATGGCGATGATGATGGTGATGAAGATGATAAAATGGATGATGATGGTGATAAGGTTTGATGATGATGCCTTCCTTGAGCCTCTGTGAAAGCTGGACCTCCTTGGGACTTCCTTGGTCGGGAGTACAGTAGAAACCTTGAAAATCAATACTCTTTTACTGCTGCACACTGTCTCCCCTCAGGTGTAGTTTTGTCTCTTCAGTCCCTCAGTTTCCAGTCTGTCCTTGGCAACAACTCTTCTTAAGGGACCGCAGTCTCCCTGCAGACCAGCCTCACTGTATCTCCTGCTGGCCAGAGCTCCGCCCACTTCTCTGTGCTCCCCGCCCCGCGATGGTTCTTGCCTGAAAAGCCCCCTCCCTAGTCAGAGGATCACAACAGAGCAGCATCCTTCTGGGTCCTCCTGGATGTGAAGAAATGAAAAGATACTGGGTTCTCGGTTTGGCCTGCATATTAGAATCACCTGGAGTTTTTAAAAATTCCAATGGCAGGACCCCACCTTCAGAGAGAGTGACTAAATGGGCCTGGGAAAGGCCCCAGTATAGCTAAGCGCATGCTCTCTCTCTCTCTCTCTCTCATATATATATATATATATATATATATATATGTATATATCCATTTAATTCATTTTTAGCTCTTCAGGTATGAGTTGTGGTTTCAGGTTATAAGTTCAGGCTGTGGTTCAGTTTAGGTGTGTAGCATTAGAAGCTCTTTGGGTCAGGAATATAAATCGTTGGATGTTTTTTCTGGCCATGGAGTATATCAGAATCATCCAGGGATAAGGAGAGGGAGGGAGGGAGTGTCTGGGTTTTAAAAAAAAAAAAAAAGGAAGAAAATAGATTTCTTGGCCCACCCAGACATGCTCTCTGCATCAGGCTCTCGGGGGCTGAGGACACAGGGATCTGTATTTTTATGTTGGTCTAGCCGAGGTCTGGGTGCCTGGGGCCTCTCTCTGGGGCCCCTGGAGATGCCTGTCCTGTATCTGGGTCTGTGGGCTCAGCTGTGAGTCCCAGCGGGTGCTTCCCAGCCTGGCGTGCCATGAACGGTGCTCTTTCTCTTCCTCTGGGCAGAAGTTTTCTCACCTACAGAGAGGAGGATAGGGCCTCTGGCAAACCTCAGAGATAGCCTCTCTGTAGCTGCCTGAACTGTGGGGGGCCTGGGCCTCTGCGCACAGCTCAGCAGTGCCACATGGACCCCCTAGACCCAGGCTATGATCAGGGTTCTCCAGTAGAGGTGGAAGAATCATCCCCTGGACTCTAAGGAAGGGTGCCCTGGCATTTGAACCTCAGTTTGAGGGGATGTGTAAATGTGGAACTTAATAGTAGAGCCTCTGGATCTTTCCAAGTTCAAATCCCAGCTTCAGCATTTACTGGTTTGGGAGGCAGGTTGCTTAGTTTCTGCCTCGTGTTTCTTGCTTGGAAAATAGGAGAGTCGAGGCCCTTGCCACGCAGGGCTGCAGGGGAGGTACCAGTGAGGCCCTGGAGTGTTGCCAGACACCTAGCCAGGGCTCCCCAAGACGGGCAGCCCTCCTGCAAGCAGGCTGGCTGCCGCTCCTCCCTCCTCACTGCCGCCCTATGTGTCAGCCAGGCTCTGCTGCCTGGTCCCAGTGCCTGAGTTCCTCAGAGAGAGTCAGGGCGAAATTAAGGGCCGATGCTGCACATGGGGCCTGAGCACACTGCAGACAAGATTCGTCCTGCAGAAACCCCAGCGAGGCTGGTTCTATTGCCTCTTTTGTACAGATAAGGAAACTGCGCACAAAGAGGTCCAGTAATTTAAAGACAGTCACACATCTAACAAGGAGCTGAGCCTCTGGCTACAAAAGATCCAGTACTTTCTTCTCCACTAACATGCTTCCTGAAGAATAGCAGTAACAGCTTCAAGGATGACTCCTGCTCCGGGGATGTCTGTGTTTTAACAGAAATCAGTAGTACCATAATACATACGAATGGGTCCCCCTTCCTTGGCATCCTGAGATACCTTCTGGTACCCTGATTTAGCATTTGTCTCTTTCATACCCATCACAGTTAGCTGTACATGGTCTGCTCTGCTGGCAGTATCAGGGCAGGGTCTGGATTTAGGCAGCTTGGTGTACAGGAGATATCTGAAGTAAGCTGGAAATAGAAACTTCTGAGGGTTGCAGGCAGAGACATGGGACACTGTCGTGGGGAATCAGACGGAGAATCCTCCCCAGACCTGGCACTAGCCCTCTCTTACTTTATTCTCACAGTCTCTTTTTCTGTCCACGGAGTCCCTGCCAGCTGCATGAAAGAATCTAGGAGATGGGACTGACCCAGAGGCAAACGAGCTGTCAGTTCCAGCGAGAAATCTGGTCCCCACCCCTTCCCGTGCTCCCTCTGGGGAATACAAACATATGTGACTAATGGGGTGCTGACTCAGCGCTTCTGAAGTGTCCAGACTCACAGGGCCCACTGCTGGCACAGCTTCCCCCAGTCACCGGCGGGGAAGCTAGAATACCTGGCATCTGAGTGAGGTGGAGGGCTCAGGCCCAGGCTGGCAGGGGTGCCAGGCAAGAGCCAACCATGTGCCAGCCTTCAGTGGCCTTGCAGAATCCTTCATGCTGGCGGTGGGGGTGGGGGTATGGGGGGGGTGGTAATTTGCACTTTTTGAGGCTTGGAAATGAATATGTTGGATTATGTATTTGTGGAGTCGTGGCCCCTCACATTTAGTATGGTTCTGGCCTGGGGCTCTCTCCAGAATAAATGTGATTTCTGAATGAGTGATTAGAGGGTGGATCTAATTTAGAAATGGGTATGAAAGCATTTTCTCAGCAGCAAAGCTTTCTGCTAGTAGTTTTCAAGCTTTTAGAGTTTTAGGAGTCATTTAAAAAAGTCAAATCCTGCACAGAATGCCAAGTTAAAGTGGTAGTTTATTAACACCCATTTATTTTCTAAGTTCAAAATTTTTACATCTATTTATTATGAGCATCCATTAACAGAGCAATGATTCAGCTTTGATGCATAAAAACATTAGAGGCTCAGGGTCTAGATCAGGCATCAGCAAACTACAGCCTATGGGCCTAACCCAGGCTGCAGCCTGATTTGTGTAAATGAAATCTTTTTGGAACACCGCCATGCCATTCGTTTAAACATTATTTATGGCGACTTTCCCACTCTAATGGCAGAGTTGAGGAGTTGTGACAGAGACTGTCTGTCCCACAAAGCCAAAAATATTTACTCTTTGGCCCTGTATAGAAGAAGTTTGCTGGTGTCTGTTCTAGATGGTCGTTGAATCAGTATATCAGCTGTAACATCCAGGATCACTTTGTCTTTTTTTTTGTTTTGTTTGGCTTGGTTGCATGGTATTAAGAAAGTTCTAAATTGTATCAATAAAATGATGTGAATTGGTAACAGATTTCTCACAGCTGACTGTGCAGCCCAGGATGGGCCTTTAGTTTAATGTTATGTGGACATTTGGGGAGGAGGAGATGGGGATTCTGGTCTGCATCACTAACAGTATCAAACATTTGCTTGAATTCCTTCTTCTTACAGCACTCAGGAAGCATACAGTCATTTGTAACATCTTTGTGGTAATCCATGTAATCCATTCTCATATCACGGAAAGCTTCAGCATGTACTCGTTTGTGTGGTTTTACAGAAGTGTGTATTGTCCTGAACTTCAAAAACAACAATATAAAGATGCCCTGTAAAGAGCTCCAATCTTTCTAGTTGAAGACACATTTCAATCCTGAAGTTCCAGATCCACCAAGATCTGCACAAACCACAGCTGGTCACACCCGTTGTGAAGTGTGCCATCAAACACCTTTGGATGTGCAGGTCTGTTTTTCCTAACAGTTTTAACAGGAGTCAGACTATATTTTTAGGATAAAATTCTCACATGACATTTGAAGAACCTCTGAAACACCTCTGCAGAACATGATTTGAAAACCGGTCCTTCAGCAAACATTGGTGGTTCTCTTTTCTGTGCTGAAGGACAACGGTGGAACCAAGGATGCTGAGGGTTGGGGTCGGGAGGTTCAGGAGAAAGTAGTGAAAGATGGCAGAGGACAGAAGCGAGGTGATGCTGGCAATGGCAGAGAGGCTCATGGGGCAGGGGAGGAGCATCAGTAATGGAAAAAGTACTTGGGAAACACACAGAAGTCCCAGGAGCCCCTGCTGAAGCTGGGAGGTGTCTCCTAACAATTGATGACCTAACACAGTTCCCCAGGACTGCTCTAACAGCGTCCAGCCGTAGGCTCGGAAGAAAAGGTCCAAAAGATTAAAATATACTGAAAAATGGTAGGGGAGGATGTGGAAGGCACATACAAATCGCTTCTAATCATCATGCTGAAGACCTTTGAGGCCAGTCAGCAGATCAAGACAGGGGAAGGGAGCAAGGGAGATGAAAAGGGGTGACAGAGGGGTCCTCTGGGTCAGCTCACTAAATCAGTTTATGCAGGAGGCGGAGGCACGAGCATGGGTGATACTTGCCAGTGACCTGAATGGGGACAGATGTCAAGGCCCCAAGGAGGGGGTGACTGGGGTTGGACAGTGGCTTTGGGCATTCGAGGCAAAGCCCACACAGCCAGGAATAAAACCCAGGAGTCCCAACTCATGGGCCCCCTGCCTTCCCTTGGTGGGCTGGAGAAGGGAGGGGCAGGCCGGTGGCTTCGGGAGACTGTGGGCTGGAGAAGGCCTCTCACAGATAAAAAAGCATGAGTTCTTTCTGAGGTTTTGCTGCTCACCCCATAGAAAAAGAACATTTTTAGATTTTAAAAGGATGACCTCATTTTTTTTCTTATTTACATAGCCCTGTTTGTTTATATAGCCCTTTAAAAATAGCCAGCGTGTGCTAAGCTTAGTGCTCCCTCCCACCACCAGCGGCAGAGCCACTGTGTGGGGAGAAACACCTTTTCATCTAAGAGAGGGGCAGCCTTGTTTCCGAGGACAGATGGGAGCAAAACGGGACAGGTAGGAAGTTTCGTGGTTTTTCGTGTCGCTCTTCCAAAATAGCCACACGCCTGCCTCCCACTTCCTGCCTGACTCGACTCAGATCGATTTTCTCCTGCCGAGGACTTGTGTTCCGTGAATTCTCAGTTAAGCTTGGAGGGATCCGTCAACAAGCAAACAGGCTGGAGCCCAGAGACCTTGAGCTTGGCATTTTGCATCCCAACTCTGCTGCTTCCCAGCTGTGTGACTTTGGGCAAGCTGCTTCACCTCTCTGTGTCCATCTGTGAGATGGGGATAACAGCACTACCTGCAGTGGCTGTGCAGATTGAATGAGGGAGTACATGTGAAAGGCTTAACCTGAGGCGGGCACACAGCAACTCTTAATAACCCTCCTAATCAGCAACAGCAATTGTGACAGCCATCCCCTCACCTGGACAGTTGGTTACAGCAGCCTCCCAGCCATTTTCCCTTCCTGATGGCTTGACAGCTCCAGCCCATCGCTGTGCTGGCCCAGAGTAATACAAAGATGAAGCACCAGTCTGACCATGCTGTCTCTTGCTTAAAATCCACCCACAGTTTTCAGCCACTATGGCCGGGATCTGCAGAACTTTCTCAAAATGGCCAGATGTAAGTAAATCTTTTAAGCTTGGCTGCCTGTACCGTAGCCTTTTGCAGCTACTCATCTTCGCCATTGTAACGTGAAAGCAGTCATGAACAATGTGTAGCAGAATGGGCGTGCCTGAATTCCAGTAAAACTTCATGGACAAAAACAGGCAGCGGGCTAGATTTGCCAACCCCTGACCTACAGGACGAGTCTAACTCCTTAGCTCAGCATTCCCAGCCCAGCAGTTCCTGTCTTCTTCATCCCTCTTACTCCTCCTCCCCGGCTCTGGTGGAACTCCTCATGCTTGACCCCTTGCCCATTCTTTCTGGGCTTTCCTCCTCTGCCTCCAGGGTGACCCTCCCCCATGGCGTTAGGAACCTTTGCTCTGGGATTCTGTGGCCCCCTGTCTTCATTTCCACGCTGTTTTTACTGTTAAAGAGAGTATCCCCAGGCAGAGACTCTGCCTTCCTCCTTCCTGTGACATGGCAGTGAAGCTTCAGGCTTTGTAGATGCTCAATAAGCATTTGTGTTTGAACACAAATATCTGTGAGACAGATGGGTACTCTCGGGGAGCTTACGGGCTGGTTAGGAAGCTAGGATGTGAGCTGGTGAAAAGCCAGCCAGGGTACCGATTACAAATCAGAAGAAGGAGAAGGCATTTGAGTTGGACCCTACAGTGTAGACAAAAGACTATCAGAGATAGGGAAGTCAGGAAGGCTTTCTGTGCTGGGGAAATGGCAGGAGAAGATCAGACCCAAATTTGGGTTCAGGGTGATGAATGGACAGATCAGTAGGGTGAGGGTCTGATCAGGGGCTGGGGTGGATCATGAAGGAGTTTGGACTTTCTGCTGTGAGCCAGAATTTCCCTAAATGTGATCCACAGCTCTCTCTCTACTCCAACAGAATTTCCTGGGCTGTTACTTTAAAATGCAACTTCTGGGATTCTGTCTCAGACTGGAGTCTAGGAGCTACAGGGGGGGGGGTCTATAAAAGGCTGTAACATGTTTGGGGGTGATGGTCACAAACTGATGAGCTTTACATGGACATCACCTGCGGGTATCACCGCCAGGATGAAGAGAGGCAAGGTAGGAATTCTTATCTTCTCCCAAAGCGGAGGAGGACACCCAAGCTCAGAAACAGCAATTGACTTGCCTGAGGTCACACTGCAAATTACTTGAAGATATGGGCCTGACTAGTTTTGGGACATGGTCTGGGGTGGTCCTAGAGGTTTCACAGAGGGAGGAGGTCTCATGGGAACTGTCCCCAGTGCCAAGTCAGTGAGAAAGTGAAAGTATTAGTCACTCAGCTGTGCCCCACTCTATGTGACCCCATGGACCAGCCAGGCTCCTCTGTCCATGAAATTCTCCAGGCAAGAATACTGGAGTAGGTACCAACCCAGGGATTGAACCTGGATCTCCTGCATTGGAGGCAAATCCTTTACCGTCTGAGCCACCTCGGAAGCCCCCAGATGTTGAACAAATGAGGGAATGGGTGGGGCAGGTGGATGGATGGGCAATATGGGGGCAGAGGAGAATGGAATTCTGAGGTAGTTCTGATGTTGTCAGCCTGGAGGTTTAGAAGAATGGTAATACCAGAGGCAGAGGAGGAGAAAAGCTGAGTTTGGTGCTAAGCATATTGAGTTTGAGAGGTCAGTAGGATGCCAAGCCGAGATCCTGGCAGCTGGAAATGCAGGGTTGGGGAGTTCCAGGAAGAGGGCTGGTGATATACTCAGCTGTGGAAGCTGCTGGTGGGATAAGGTGAGAAATGCCGAGAGAGACAAGTAGGGGATTAAGGACCAAAGCCTGAGGAATGAGCACAGGCATCCAGGAAGAAAAGGCTCCGGTGAAAGAGTCAGAGAAGAAGTGCTCAGAGGGCCAGGAGCAGAGTCAGGATGGGCCAGGACAGACAAAGAAAAGAGAGATTTCAACAGTCAATCACCTGGGTAGCTCAGCTTGGGCCCCTCTTTAGAGTAAAACCAGCCAACCTCAGAGAAACTGTGCCACAGGTAAATAAAAATGTCAATCCAAATGAAACCAAAATCACGAGTTTCTGTTTGCTTGGGATTTGTGCTCCCGGCCAGCGGAGCTGCAGGTATGGGCGAGCGAGTGAATCCTGGGCCCGCCTGTCCCACCTGTCAGGACAAGCCCTGCCCTTTTGGGCTCTGCCCGGTTCTGGTTGGCATGCTTCCTGGGGATCCCTTTGTTGCTCGGAGCCTTCACCTTCCTCTCCTATGCCTAACTGTTCCCTTTCCCTTCCACTTCCCTCTTTATTCATTCGACAGATTTTTCTTTGGGGGAATAGAGCTCTGTGCAGGGGATCTTAGCTGAGGCCCCCAACCCCAGTGGGACCTACCACTCACCCACTGGAGAGCTTCAAGAAACAGAAAGTTTCCTGGGTTTGCAGATTCAAGTTGCCTCAAAGCAGGGAGGAGCCAGTCGTGCCTGGGCCCTCACACCCCCGTCTGGGCAGCCTCTGTGTGGCCGCCTCTGTGAATGAGCCATTCTGGGTCAGCTCTGCCTGGGCTGGGTTGGGGAAGCACTGAGGCCCGGGTGTCTGGGTGTTTCCCCCATAAGTCCCTGTAAATATAGCATCTGGGCAGTCTCCCAGCTGGCCTCCCGGGAGCCTTCGGAGTCTCTCATTTCGCTGATCCTGCATGTGCCCCTAAATTCATCCCCTCCCCCGACTCCTAACACGCGCACACACTCACACACACCATGCAACAAGGACACCAGGACCTCCATCACCGTTATCCACCCTAACAGGGGTATATCAAACGTAAAACCCACCCTGCCTGGACGGAAGTCGCCACGTACTGCTCTAAGAGTCACCAAGTCATTAAGACACACAGAGAATTGGACATTACTGAGAGACTGGACCAGAACAACAGCAACAACCATTTAAGGAGACAAAACACACCAGTGCCTGCCTCTTGCAGGGGGAAAATAGGCAAATACGTTGTCACCTTTTCACACACTGTTTTATGAGATATTAAAGATAAGAATCTATTATCTATATAAGAAGTATAAAGATATTATCTTTTACTTATATAACGTGTGTGGTGGCAGTGACAAGATGGCATCAGGAAAGGAATCAGGTGGTCAGGATGGACCTGCCTGAGAAGTGGCATCTGAGCAAAGACCTGGGCATGAACAGAGGAACCTGGCAGGCTACAGTCCCTGGGGTTCCAAAGGAGTTGGACATGACTTAGTGACTGAACAACAAACAATAGCAAAGGAGTGAGGGAGTGAGCCCTGGGGCATCTGGGGAAGAGTGTTCTGGGCAGAGGTGGGAACCTGCCAGGTGGGAACAGCAAGGAGGCCAGTGTGACTGGAGGGGTAGGGGTAGGGGAAGAGGAGGAACAGAGGCTGGAGAGGTGATGGCAGAGGGTGAATGTGTGCAGGTAATTGAGAAGCTACTGGAGGTCCAAGCCCTGGAGTGGCCTGGCCTGCTGGATGTTCTAAAAAGGTCACCTGGCTATGTGTGAAGACCACACTGCAGGAAGCCAGGGTAGCGTGGCAGGCTGGTGCTATCATCAAGAGGTGATAGTGTGGCCAGGGTGGCAGCCTTGGGAAGTGGTTGGATTCTGCGTGCAGTCTGAAGGCAGAGCTGACATGATCCACCGACAGATGGGAGGTGTGGTGTGAAAAAAAGGAAATTAGGCAGGAGAGCCCTGCTGGTGCTCACATTTGCTCACACTGCTCTCAGGCTTCTCTAAGCCTCAGTTTCCTCATCTGGAAAATGGGGCCGTCGAATCGATGGCTTACAGGTCTCTTCTGATTTGAAAACTCACAACTTCAGCGTAAGTCACTGGTGGCTAGGGTGATCAGGGAAGGCTTTGAGAATGTAAGGTAGGACTTGGGCTTTAAAAGGGGGACTTAGACTAGACACAACTGACCAAAAAAGAGAAAGGAGAGGGGAGTTCCAGGCAGAGGAAATGACCGGAGCACAGACTAGTAGGCATGGTCGTGAGGCCAGAGAGTGGTGTTGGAGCCCAGGACCAAGTGAGGAGGATGCCAGGGCTACAGGGATGGGCAAGCTATGCCCTCTGGAATAAACCAGCAGGTTCAGGGCCCGAGCTTTTTCTGCAAACACTGAGGCCCTCAATTTTGAGCCTGTTCAGATGGATACACTCAGGCAGGAAGCAACAAGGCTTGGCTGCTGTCCGGGGAGAGTTCACCTCCTGGCCCGGCATTGCATAACCGCAGAGTCTGCTGAGCGCAAGGAGACTCTTCTGTGTGGCAGCCAGAGTGGCAAGCCTGGTGGCTCCGGGCTCTGGCACCGACCCGTAGCGGAACAAACAGCCTCCCTTCCCAGATAATGGCCCTCATTGAGCATTGTGTCCATGGCCAGCACCCAGCGCAGGGCAACTCAGCCTGGGTAAGTTTCCTCTCTTGGCTGCTTAGCAAAATATTTACACTACGCCTTTCTAGTAAGACGGTTCCTAGGAACCAGCAGGCAGACAAGCTAGAGAAAAGTGCCCCCCAGTGACCTTGTTCCTGGCTCAGAGAGATGCTTTTGCACACCCATTGTGTGAACCTGGGTTGGTCATTGCCCTCCAGGGCTCTTTCATAAAATAAGGTATTGAGCTGGAAGATATGTGAAGTTCTATCTGGCTCCAAAATTATTGGCATTTTCTCTAAGCGAAGAATAAGTCCATTTTCTCCTTGGGTGCGGGTAGAATTGGTCTGTCCTTTAATGTTTCACAAAGGGCCTCTTTCTCAGGAAGGCATGTGTGTGATTTGGGAGAAACTGAAATAAAAAGTCTGAACCCCCACTGACTTGGATTTCTCCTCCTGCACCGTTCGCACCAGCAAAAATGCTGCCCCTCTGTGTGTTTGTGTTTTCAGAGGGGAGGAGCTCATCCTAGAGGATGCTGCACTTTAAGAGGTATCTGGACCAGCCATAGGGGACAACCAACCATGTGATCAGAAGGACACTTGGGAAAACTGGGAAAGAGGACTGGCATTAACCATCCCAGGGGTCATCTTGGAAAAGAGAGGTCAGAGGTGTGAGGTGGGCACAGAGCATTAAATTAGCAGAGAGAAGGCACATTTGCCATAAGGCTGCGGCTGCTGCTGCTGCTAAGTCACTTCAGTCGTGTCCGACTCTCTGTGACCCCATGGACCACAGCCCACCAGGCTCCTCCATCCATGGGATTCTCCAGGCAAGGTTACTGGAGTCCTGGATTTAGTACTGCCATTTAGTACTGGATTTATTGATGTATCAATATTTAACAAATATATTTAATCTTTAAAGAATATTTCAAACAACAACAAAGCACACAATAGGAAAAACAGCAGTAAACCCATCATCCCACTAAAAAAGACTTCCGCAAACACAGCAGAAGGTACTGCATACCTCTTCCCAATTGCAGACCCTTCCCTGCCCAACCCCCCTAGAGGAGACAACCATGCAGACCTTGGTGTTAACATCTCAGGGTTGTTCCCTGAGCACTTACTATGTGCCCAGCAGACCACCATGGGGAACAAAACAGACACAGTTCCCACCCTCACAGGGCTTGCTGTGGAGTTGGGTGAGACCCCGGTCCCTCTTACAGAGGCCTTCAGTGAGCATCAGTCTTTGGTTATGTAAATGGTCACCTGTCCATCTGGGGCAATGATAAAGGCGAGGCTGGAAGAAGTCCCGACAACTGCTGTCACCAGCCTTGTGATCGGGGGCAACTCTTCTGCTCCCTGGGCCCCTACATGTCTGTCTGTCACACATGGGCTCATAATAGGATTACACTCTTGGGTCCTTCCAGCTCTATGATTATGGGATGTGATGGGGGAACCTAAACCACATCTGCCTGGGGACTGGCTTCATCACTCTGGCAGGCAGAGGAGGTAATGGGCAGCTTTGCTTTTCATGAAAGGGGTGCACCCCAGTGCATTGGGAGTGTAAAGGGGGGAGGGGCTCTTGTGCAGGACACAAATCATTAGTAGAACATGAGGTGGTTTTAGGGAAACACATGTGGAATCCTTATTTTTAAAAAATTTTTATTGGAGTACAATAGATTTACAGTGTTATGTTAGTTTCTCAGTTCAGTTCAGTTCAGTTCAGTTCACTCAGTCTTGTAACCCTTTGTAACCCCATGGACTGCAGCACACCAGGCTTCCCTGTCCATCACCAACTCCCGGGGCTTGCTCAAACTCATGTCCATTGAGTCGGTGATGCCATCCAACCATCTCATCCTCTCTCGTCCCCTTCTCCTCTTGCCTGCAGTCTTTCCCAGCATCAAGGTCTTTTCCAAAGAGTCAGTTATTCATGTCAGGTGGCCAGAGTACTGGAATTTCAGCTTCAGCATCAGTGCTTCCAATGAATATTCAGGACTTATTTCCTTTAGGATTGACTGGTTTGATCTCCTTTCAGTCCAAAGGACTCTCCAGAGTCTTCTTCAATACCACAGTTCAAAAACATCAATTCTTCAGCACTCAACTTTCTTTATAGTCCATTCATACATGACTACTGGAAAAACCATAGCTTTGACTAGACGGTCCTTTGTCAGCAAAGTAATGTCTCTGCTTTATAATATGCTGTCTAGGTTGGTCATAGCTTTTCTTCCAAGGAGCAAGTGTCTTCTAATTTCATGGCTGCAGTCACCATCTGCAGTGATTTTGGAGCCCAAGAAAATAAAATCTCTCCCTGTTTCCACTGTTTCCCCATCTATTTGCCATGAAGTGATGGGACTGGATGTCATGATCTTAGTTTTTTGAATGTTGAGTTTTAAACCAACTTTTTCACTCTCCTCTTTCACTTTCATCAAGAGGCTCTTCAGTTCCTCTTCACTTTCTGCCATAAGGGTGGTGTATGAAACAGTATGAACAGTACTGTTCCTACTGAACAGTATGAAAAGGCAAAAAAATATGACATTGAAAGATGAACTCCCCAGTTCGGTAGGTGCCCAATAAGCTACTGTAGAAGAGTGAAGAAATAGCTCCAGAAGGAATGAAGAGATGGGGCCAAAGCAAAAACAACACCCAGTTGTGGATATGACTGGTGATGGAAGTAAAGTCTGATGCTATAAAGAGCAATATTGCATAGGAATCTGGAATATTAAGTCCATGAATCAAGGCAAATTAGAAGTGGTGAAACAGGAGATGACAAGAGTGAACACTGACATTTTAGGAATCAGTGAACTAAAATGGACTGGAATTAATGCAGATGACCATTATATCTACTACTGAGGGCAAGAATCTCTTCGAAGAAATTGAGCAGCCCTCATAGTCAACAAGAGTCCAAAACGCAGTTCTTGGGTGCAGTCTCAAAAATGACAGAATGATCTCTGTTAATTTCCAAGGCAAACCATTCAATATCACAATAATCCAAGTCTATGCCCCAACCACTAATGCTGAAGAAGCTGAAGTTGAACAGTTCTATGAAGACCTATAAGACCTTCTAGAACTGGCAACCAAAAAAGATGTTCTTTTCATTATAGGGGACTGGAATGCAAAAGTAAGAAGTCAAGAGATACCTGGCGTAACAGACAAATTTGACCTTGGAGTACAAAATGAAGCAGGGCAAAGGCTAACAGAGTTTTACCAAGAGAATGCACTGGTCACAGCAAACACACTCTTTCAACAACACAAGAGAAGACTCTACACATGGACATCACCAGATGATCAATGCCGAAATCAGATTGATTCTATTCTTTGCAGCCAAAGATGGAGAAGCTCTATACAGTCAGTTTCTGTTAGTTTATGGTATACAGCAAAGTGAATCAGTTATACATATACATATATCCACTCTTATTTTTTTGATTCTTTTCCCATATGGGTTATTGCAGAGTATTGAGTGGAGTTCCCTGTGCTATACAGCAGGTCCTTATTAGTTATGTATTTTACATATATTTTTGTATATCGGAGAAGGCAATGACATCCCACTCCAATACTCTTGCCTGGAAAATCCCATGGATGGAGGAGCCCCGTAGGCTGCAGTCCATGGGGTCGCTAAGAGTTGGACACGACTGAGCGACTTCACTTTCACTTTTCACTTTCATGCATTGGAGAAGGAAATGGCATCCCACTCCAGTGTTCTTCCCTGGAGAGTCCCAGGGATGGGGGAGCCTGGTGGGCTGCCGTCTGTGGGGTTGCACAGAGTCAGAAATGACTGAAGCGACTTAGCAGCAGCAGCAGCAGCAATATGTATATATCAGTCCCAGTCTTCCAATGTATCCTGCCCCACCATCCTTTGGTAACCATAAGTTTATTTTCTACATCTGTGTCTCTACTTCTGTTTTGTAAATAAGTTCATTTGTACCCTTTTTTTTTAGATTCCACATGTTATTTGTCCTTCTCTGTCTGATTTACTTCACTCAGAATGATGATCTCTAGGTCCATCCGTGTTGCTGCAAATGGCATTATTTTGTTCTTTTTATTACTAATATTACATTGTATATATATACCACATTTTCCTTATTTATTCATCTGTTGATGGACATTTAGGTTGCTTCCATCTCCTGGCTATTGTAAATAATGCTGCAGTGAACATTGGGGTGCATGTATCTTTTTGAAGTATGGTTTTCTCCAAGTATATACCCAGGAGTGGGATTGCTGGGTCACATGGTAGTTCTATTTTAAGTTTTTTAAGAAACCTCCATACTGTTCTCCATAGTGGCTGTACCAGTTTACCTTCCCACCAACAGTGTAAGAGGGTTTCCTTTTCTCCACACCCTCTCCAGCATTTCTTGTCTGTAGATTTTTTGATGGTGACCATTCTGACTGGTGTGAGGTGATACCTCATTCTAGTTTTGATTTGTATTTCTCTAATAATTAGTGATGTTGAGCATCTTTTCATGTGCTTTTTGTTCATCTGTATGTCTTCTTTGGACAAGCTTCTGTTTAGATCTTCTGTCCATTTTTTTTATTGGGTTATTTGATTTTTGCATATTAAACTGCATGAACTGTTTTTATATCTTGGAGATTAATCCCTTTTTGATTGCCTTTGCCAGTACTTTCTCCCATTCTGAGGGTTGTCTGTTTGTTTTGTTTATGGTTTCCTTTGCTGTGCAAAACTTTTAAGCTTCATTAGATCCCATGTGTCTATTTTTGTTTTTATTTTCACTATTCTAGGAGGTGGATCAAAAAAGATCTTGCTGTGATTTATGTCAAAGTGTATTCTGCCTAAATAGATCTTTAATCCATTTTGAGTTTATTTTTGTTTATGGTGTTAGAGAGTATTCTAATTTCATTATTTTACATGTATTAATAGCTTTCCAGTTTTCCCAACACCTCTTATTGAAGAGGCTGTCTTTTCTCCATTTTTCATAGATTAGGTGGCCACAGGTGTGTGGGTTTATCTCTGTCTATCGTGTTCCATTGATCTATATTTCTGGTTTTGTGCCAGTAACATGCTGTTTTGATTATTGTAGCTTTGTGCCAGTAACATGCTGTTTTCATTACTGTAGCTTTGTGCCGGTAACATACTGTTTTGATTACTGTAGCTTTGTAATATAGTCCAAACTCAGGGAGCCTGATTCCTCCAGCTCTGTTTTTTCTTTCTCAAGATTGTTGTGGCTACCCAGGGTCTTTTGTGTTTCCATACAAATTGTAAAAATTTTTGTTCTAATATTGTGAAAAATGCAACTGGTAATTTGATAAGGATCGCATTGAATCTGTAGATTGCTTTGGGCAGTATAGTCATTTTGATTCTTGCAATATTGATTCTTCCAATACAAGAACATGATATATCTCTCCATCTGTTTGTGTTGTCTTTGATTTCTTTCATCAGAGTCTTATAGTTTTCTCTGTATGGGTCTTTTGCCTTCTTGGGTAGGTTTATCTATTCTTAGGTATTTTATTCTTTTTGATATAATAGCAAATAAGATTTTTCCCTTAATTTCTCTTTCTGATCATTCATTGTCAGTGTATAGGAATGCCAGGGATTTCTGTGTATGAACTTTGTATCCTGTGAGTTTACCAAATTCATTAATGAGCTTTAGCAGTTTTCTGGTAGCATTCTTAGGATTTTCTATGCATAGTATCATGTCATCTGTAAACAGTGACAGTTTTACTTCTTTTTCAATTTGGAGTCCTTGTATTTCTTTTTCTTTTCTGATTGCGTGGCCTGACTTCCAAAACTGTGTTGGATAATAGTGATGAGAGTGCACATCCTTCTTGTTCCTGAGCCTAGAGGAAGTGCTTCTAGTTTTTCATCATTGAGAATGATATTTCCTGACATTTATTGGGTATAGACTGTATTATGTTGAGGTGGGTTTCCTCTATGCACAGTTTCTGGGGAGTTTTTAATCATTAATGGGTGTAGAATTTTGTCAAAAGCTTTTTCTGCATCTGTTGAGATCATCATACAGTTTTTATATAATCTCCCAGGACTGAACCAGGAAGAAATAGAAAATATGAACCGACCAATAATAAGTAATGAAATTGAAACTGTGATTAAAAAATCTTTCCAAGAAAAATCTTTCAGCAAACAAAAGTCCAGGTCCAGATGGCTTCACAGGCAAATTCTATCAAACATTTAGAGAAGAGCAAATATCCACTCTTCTCAAACTCTTCCAAAAAAGTTCAGAGGAAGGAACACTCCCAAGCTTATCCTATGAGGCCACCACCCTGAAACCAAAACCAAACAAAGATATCACAAAAAAAGAAATTGCACTGATAAACATAGTTGCAAAAATCCTCAACAAAATACTAGCAAACAGAATTCACCAGCACATTAGACAAATCATACACCACGAAATCCCTTATTTTTAAAAGTAATTTCTTACTATTATTAAAACAGTTCAGTAAAAACCTAGAGTTGGCAGTTATACCTGTGATCCCTATTGCTATGATGAGGCTGTGTTTTAACAAGTCAGATTCAAGTCAATGTAAATTAAAGTTTTATATAAATAACAGTACAGATGGTATGTGTTTCTGGCGAAATGTGGCACGGTGGACACCAAATGGCACAGAATTTCCCAAACAAGAGCTAATGATGTAAAGGGTGGGGCCCACCTGGCATCTTTAGAGGCCAGCAGAGCCAGCCCGGAGCTGGTGCGTCACAGCCCAAGAAGTATTAGAGGAATGACTCCATGAATGGCTCCCTATTTGAAACAGCATGAGAGAAATTCCCTTCAGATCTTAATGCCAAGAAGGGCTGCGCTTTTTCTGAGAAACTCCTGTGCTTATCGTCAGGACCCTGGGAATGTACAATTCACTGTGCTGTCCTTACTTCTTTTACTGCCAGGAAGCCCTGCCCTGACCTGGGGCCCAAACAGAGCCAGCACGTGGGGCTCCTAAGTTTCTCATCTGTGTTCTTCACCCCTTCTGCTCTAGACCTTATATATTCCATTTTCCCTTAGTCCGTGTGTCAATTTTAACTTAAGCTCCAGTTTTGTTTGTGTAAACTACCTCAGGTCCTCTGTGGAATAAAGCAAGTTAAAACTGGGTGCAAGTTAAAATTGAATGAAACAACTAATTAATGAATTAATCAATTCCTATACAAACTGCTTAAGACCAAAGCACTGTTGGCTCTACCTAGCCTGTTGGGATTTCCTGCCAGGAGGCGCTGCTTTCCAGCTATGCAGAGGCGGTGGCCACTGCCAGTCCTGCACCCCTAGATCTGAACCAGCCAAGCCCCGGGGATTCACACCTTAAGGAGTTAAGCTTTGAAGCCACCTCAGAAGTGAGACTCTCCTTCCAGACTCAGGGCTGGACACCCCTCTCTCCCTACCAGAGGATGGAGTTTGCAGGCAACTGTTCCCTTAGGCATCCCTGAGTACACTGCAGGGCTTCGAGCCCCCTGTGTAATTGGCTGTTTCCCACTGGTTCTGCTGCTGACCCCAGACTGTACAGGCTGTGACACCATCTCCTGTCTGCCTCCCACACTTCTTGTCTCCATAGATCTGCTGCCAGGCCCCATGCTGTCCTGATGGTCCACAGTGCCCCCTCCAAACTTCATAATCTCCCTGGCATTATGGCCTCAGAACTTCTGGGGGCCAGAGTGTTCTGAGAAGCACCATGGACTACTAATATTTTTTAAGCAATTGGCTAAAAGCATTATGCTGGTGAAAGAAGCCAGACACAAATGACCACATACTGTATGGTTCCATTTATATGAAACAGAAAGTAGATAAATTAGCAGTTGTCAGGGAGTGGAGGGGAGGAGAATGTGGATTAACTGTTAAGGGGTATGAGCTTTCTTTTTAGAATGGTGAAAATGCTCTGAAATTGCACAATGATGGTTGCACAATCTCATGCATGTACTAAAAACCGCTTAATCGTACATGTTAAAGGGTGAAATTTACGGTATGTGAATTATACTAAACATCATCTGATAGAGTAGGTTCCAAAAAGCAAGTCCCAAATAGAGCATGTTCATGACAGAGACACTCAAAGCTTA
This sequence comes from Muntiacus reevesi, assembly GCF_963930625.1. NCBI lineage: Eukaryota > Metazoa > Chordata > Mammalia > Artiodactyla > Cervidae > Muntiacus > Muntiacus reevesi. The sequence goes on from NC_089249.1 coordinate 163,210,941, forward strand.
GAAAATTCTATTTATTAATAGATTAATATATTCTCTGGGCTTTCCAGGTGCTGCTAGTGATAAAGAACCCCCCTGTCAATGCAGGAGGCATAAGAGACATGGGTTCTATCCCTGAGTTGTGAAGACCCCTGGAGGAGGGCATGGCAACCCACTCCAATATTCTTACCTGGAGAATCCTAGGGACAGATGGGCCTGACTATATTCTCTAGTCCTGAAAATGAATATACCCCCTTTTCCAGAAAGGAATCAAAGTGACTTCTGTAAACTATCCATTAGCTAAGGTTTTCCATGATTAAAACTTCATTCATTCATTCTTTCTCTTATGAACACCCATAAGTGTCTACCATTGGGCAGGCACAGAGAACATCAAGGGGATTAAAACACAGCTCTGCTCTCTAAAATATATAGCTGGGGATATGACATGTGAAACTATCAATACAGTGAGGGATACAACAGAAACTGTCTTGAGCCCAGCACGTAGTAAGCAATCAAGAATTGGCAGCGGTATTTGCCATAGGCGAAGGGAGCTAAGAGTGACCTGGGCAGGGAGACAGGGGTATGATCCTGTTTGAGAAAAAGAAATCACTCGCTTGTGCCAAAAACGATTATGAAACTCATCTGGAGAGGTTTGTGGCACATTAAAAGGACTTGGAGTTCTTGGGAAGGGAATGGGGAGTCCCAGCAGGCCAGTGAGCTGGACTCTGTCCTGCCTGGAACCCTAGGAGGTGACTCAGCAGTCAGCGGTCCTGGCTGACCTCCACCACTCCCTCCCCAGGACACCCCTGTAGTTCCCCCTTCCAGGCACCCCAGAGCCTCTAGGCCTGAGTCCTGGAAGGGGACTCTAAATCCTGCCAGACTCAAGGGAACAACAAACAGAAGCCGCCCTATTTCTGCATGACAAACAAGAAATGCCACTGGGTCTCCTGAAGTTCTGGGCGAAGGAAAAAGGGACCAGGATGTCAGACTCTGAAGGTTCCACCTTTGCCCATCTTCTCAAGGCATGAAGAGAAGGGAGGGAGTGGAGCTGGCATTATAGGGCTCTGGGATGATTCTAGGCACTCATGAATTAATTTTTCGTGTCAACACACTGCTTCTGGTTCCTGAGTTCAGAACACCAGCTCTTTGTCAGAGCTAAGGGGATGGGATAGGAATATGGGACTGAGTCAGATCCTGGGTGCATATCAGGGAGTAAGGTACCCTCGAGAAGCATTGGTCTGAAAAGGAGAAGCCTGGGCTCTGGATCCCTCCTGGTTACTTTCCAGCCGGGTGTCTCACTTAACCTCTGTCTCCTCATCTGCAAAATGCGACGATAAGGCCCTGACCAGAGGGCGCTCTTGAGGAGCTTTTCTATTGTGATGTGATGCTCAGACATTGTGCTTACAATCTACGCTGGGAGAGGTAGCACAAACAGTAGGTCATCTCTGCAAGGAAGAACCTGGTGAAATCAGAAAACAGGATGACTATAAAAATCTTTACCGAGCTATAATCCTGGCACCCATACAAGGGGGCATTATTCATATTATTATCTGAAGTAGAGGTGTAAGCAGAACTCAGAGGAAGGGGGATTTGGTTGTGTCAGGGACCCTGGAGACCCCAGGGAGGAGCTGGCAACAGTGACAAGTAAGACTTGACCTGACACAGAAGGGAAGAAGGGGAGCCAGCCAGCGGGGCTGAGGGAGGGCCTTGAACCCCAGCTAGGAGGCAGAAAGCGTTGGGGGAGGGGGACGCAGGCGGGAGGGAGTGGAAGTAGGGGTTTGGGAAGCTGAAGAGGTGGAGGACATAGGGCTCAGTGTGGAGCATCATGGCCCGCAGGAGGGTCAGGTGCTGTAAAGAAGCTAAGTGTCCAGAAAAGCGTGGGGCCTGGTCTCTATCCACACAGGTCTTGTCAGAAGGCTCGGGAAGGACCAGACTCAGACCTTCTGGGTGAGTGGGCCTCAGAGCAGCTGGCAGACCCAGGCTAGGGAGCAGAAGCATCCAGAATATCAGGGTGGGTAAGGTCCCCGAGCCCAACTATAGTCTATATCCTCTTTTTCAAATATGGGAACAGATAGCACAGATCTGGGATGACTTGCTCTGGTAGCTCAGTGAAATGGGGCAGAGCCAGGTCTCTAGATCACCTGGCCTGAGCAGAATTCTATTTTTTCCTTATTTCCTCGATTAAATGTGCTGGTGCCACAGGTGAAACTTGGAGGTGGTTACAAGCAGAGCACACACTTGGGAGCCACCTGTCTGCCTGGACTCCCAGCCCACCCTTTGTTGAATGTGTGCCTCTTACTTGCCTCATCTGTCAAATGGACTTAAAAGCATTCCTACCTCATGGAACTGTGCATTTCAAGTGCTTAGCAGAGTGCCTGGTACATTGCATTTAGTAACATCAGCTTTTGAAGTTATCCCAGTTGATTCCCAGTTTGTCTCTTTGTCACAAGATCTGATTCGTCTTTTTAAAACCATCAATCCCTTTAATAAGATATCCAACTTATCTTTTCTTCTGTCTCTTTTCCTTTTTCCTGGGTTAAATGCTCTCGGTCTGAGCTTGTTTTATGGGGAGGAACTTGGGACATGTTATAATCCATTCAATTTAGCATCTGTCTGTTCTATACGTTCACTTATTTGTTTGCACCCGATTCACTGAGGATTCAGCAACCTGTGCTTGGACTTTTGGGACGCACAGAGTCCAGATTCCCAAAGAATCCACCTCGGTCTTGCACCCTCAGTCCATGATCTTCTGCCAGGTGGAATTTTCAAAATCATCTGGTGCAGATGGAGAAAAGGATGTATAGATTGCAAGAGCCTTTTTTTTTTTCTGTAATGTGGTCTCAGAAAATTATACCTGACTACATCTTCTTGCTTGGTGAGGACAGAGCATGAGTGATCTAGGGGTGGGGGATAGAGAAGGTTACTCCCCAGGACACAACAGTGCCCCTCCACCTGTGTTTGCAGAGTTCAGCTGTCATTAAAAAAAGGAAGACTCAGATCAGGCCCCAAAGTGAGAATTCCTAACAAGAGATTAAGTTTAGAATTCATCAGTATTAAATTAAGCTGAGCTCCCTGGGACTGGAGAAGCTTGGCTGGTTGTACACTGGCATGCAGAGTCCTCCCATAGGTTAAACCCATAGAAGCCGTCATGATGACCTAAGATGATATATTTAAGAGTGGTGCTGTGAGCCTGGTTTTCAGGAACTAGTTATCTTGTCCCTCTCTGGCCCATCTTACAAGAGTCTGACCTGATTCCCTTATCCAGTAAGACTTCCAGTTGCCTTGACCCTCTTTTGTTCTCACTAGTTTACTCACACTTTGCCCAACATAGTTATTAAGAACTATTTATTTGTATGCCTGCCGCCGTGCTAGGTACCAGGGATACAATGGTGAATGAGAAAGGCTCTTGGCCTAAAAGAAGTCTGTCTCTTAGGGGGAGAAGAGCTCATAAATAAATTACAACATGGTGTGAGAAGTACAGAAGTGTTTGACTGGATGCATGAGGGTCGCAGAAAGCTTGCTGAAGGATTTGCTTCTCCAGAGAAATAGAACCAATAAGACTTAAATATGTATAGAGAGAGGTTTACTTTAAGAAATCAGCTCATATGATTGTGGAGGCTCGGCAAGTCCCAGATCTGCAGGGTGGGCTGGGGAGTGCAGACCCAGGGGAGCTGCAGTTGGAGTCCTAAGACTGTCTGCTGGCTGAGTTCCTTCTTGCTGGAGGAGGTCAGTCTTTGTTCTGGTTGGCCTTCAACTGACTGGATGAGGCTCACCCACATTATGGAGAAGGCAATGGCAACCCACTCCAGTACTCTTGCCTGGAAAATCCCATGGATGGAGGAGCCTGGTAGGCTGCAGTCCATGGGGTCACTAAGAGTCAGACATGACTGAGTGACTTCACTTTCACTTTTCACTTTCATGCATTGGAGAAGGAAATGGCAACCCACTCCAGTGTTCTTACCTGGAGAATCCCAGGGACGAGGGAGCCTGGTGGGCTGCTGTCTATGGGGTCGCACAGAGTTGGACATGACTGAAGCGACTTAGCAGCAGCAGCAGCAGCACCCACATTATGGAGAGTAACCTGCTTTATTCAAGGTCTACAGCTTTAAATGACAAGCTCATCTAAAAGAGACCTGCATCTAGAATAATGTTTAGGAAGAATGTCTCTTCCTAGGATGGGGGTTGGGCTTTCTGGTATTATCAGAAAGGCAAGAGAAAAAAGAATGGAATCACAGTTAGAACTCAACTGTTGTGTAAAGAATTTTGTAATCAGCTTTCCAGAAATGCCACATATAGTAACTGACTTTGTAGAAGGAGGACCCAGAAAGAATTGATGCTTTTGAACTGCGGTGTTGGAGAAGACTCTTGAGAGACCCTTGGACTGCGAGGAGATAAGACCAGTCAATCTTAAAGGAAATCAGTCCTGAATATTCCTTGTAAGGACTGACGCTGAAGCTCCAATACTTTGGCCACCTGATGCAAAGAACTGACTCATTGGAAAAGACAAAGACACTGATGCTAGGAAAGATGGAAGGCAGGAGGAGAAGGGGGCAACCAAGGATGAGGTGGTTGGATGGCATCACTGACTTGATGGACATGAGTTTGAGCAAGGTCCAGAAGTTGGTGATGGACAGGGAAGCCTGGCAGTCTGCAGTCCAAGGGGTCACAAAGAGTCGGACATGACTGACTGAACACATACACTATCTTCACAACACAGTTCTTCATTTATAAATCTATATCTCAGGTAGTTCAGTGGTAAAGAGTTTTTCTACCTATTCAGGAGACACAGGAGACAGGGGTTTGATCTCTGGATCAGGAAGATCCCCTGGAGGAGGAAATGGCAACCCACCCCTGGAGGAGGAAATTCTTGCTTGGAGAATTCAATGGTCAGAGAATCCTGGAGTTCTATAGTCCATAAGGTTGCAAAGAGTCAGACCAACTAAGCAACTAAGCATAGACAACCAAGGTCACCAAGTTTTGGAAGAAAACCAAGAGGAAAATGGAAAAAAGAAAAAAAAGGAGAGCTCACTCCAAGGGAAACAGAGACTTCAAATGTAAGAGAATCCTAAAATAAATTATCATTGGTATCTCATCTCATTTAATAGAAAGGAATCAGTTGCTATGAAGATGGAGCAATCAGAGGAAAAGAAATAATTATTGAAAATTTAAAATATGACTTTTACAAAAACAGTGGGTGAACTGACTCAATCAATATAGACAAATGTACTATACAATCCATCGACTTCTCCAAGCCAGAATACTGAAGTGGGTAGCCTTTCCCTTCTCCAGGAAATCTTCCCAACCCAGGATTGAACCCAGATCTCCCACATTGGAGGCAAATTCTTTACCAGCTGAGCCACAAGGGAAGCCCATATAGAGGAACACCAAATTGATAATCTAGAAGTTCCAGCTAGGGAAATATCCCAGATTGTAGAGCAAAACATCAAGGAGAAAAAGTTGGCATATGGATCCAGAATGTTCAGTATGCACTAAATAGGAAATCTGGAAAAAAAAGATGACAGACAATGACAGAGGGAGAAGAATGTTACAAAGATGTAACAAAAGAAAATTTCCCTGGGTTGAAGAAACATGCACAGATTTTTAAAATGGAAAAATCACATTGAATTCAGGACAGGAATCAGTGAAAAGGAACATTTAGACATTCAATCTTTTTGACATTTTAGAACATCAAGGATGAAAAAACAAAAAGGTTCCAGAGAGAATCAAAACTTACATCAGAGTTTTTCATAAAAAAAAAAAAATGCTCAAGGAGAGTCTATCAGTGCTTTCAAAATTCTGGAGGACAATGATTTTGAACTAAGAATCCTATCTCCTCAAACTCTGAAAGCAAACTAAAGACTTTTTATGTATAAGTGTTCAGAAAGTTTATCATTCAGTCATCCATATTACTGAAAGGAAAAAAGCTGGAGTTATTTCTGTCAATCAAAAAAGCAATCCAAAAAGATGATGTTGTGATTTCAAGAAGTGAAGGAAGGCATATATTACTGTGTAGGAGGATTTCTTTGTTCTTAACTTGTGGAAGACTTTTCTTCTTATGACAAAGGCTTAGTCATGTGGAATTACATTTCCTTCTCTGGGAACTGTTCATACTAAGTGGTTCCTCAGGAAATAATATCTTTGCAATTGTATTGTTTATTAGCTTCAATTTTTAGAATTAACCTATTGTTGTTGTTGAGTCATATCGAACTCTTTGCCCCATGGACCGCAGCATGCCAGGTTTCGCTGTCCTTCACTATCTCCCAGAGTTCACTCAAACTCATGTCCATTGAGTCGGTGATGCTATCCAACTGTCTCATCCTCTGTCATCCCCTTCTCCTCCTGCCTTCAATCTTTCCCAGCATCAGGGTCTTTTCCAATGAGTCAGCTCTTCTCATCAGGTGGCCAAAGCATTGGAGCTTCAGCTTCAACATCAGTTCTTCCAATGAATATTCAGGGAAGGACTATAGGAATTAACCTATAGACTAGACTTAATCATAATATAGAAGAGAATGTAAATATTATGAAACTTGACAACATAAGAATAATAAATTTTAAACTAACAGGAATTTAAAGGTGTACAGAAGAAAGCAGGTAGAAAGGAGGGATTATGCACAAATTTCTTCATTGTTCATAGAAATGAATAGATACTATCAAAAGTTGACAGACCAGGAAATAGCAATTTAAGTATATTGTTGGAAGATGTTAAAGGCAACTGCCAAAACAACCTAAAATATATAATTATCAAAAATGGCGAGATGGTGTGGAAGAAAGTTGGTGGAGAGGGTAAATCATAAAAAATTAATTCCTCAGCATTCATAGCAGAGTCAGTACTATTAACTGAGTGATGATGTTTTCTAATTCTGGGACCTAGAAGGTATTGAACTTCGGGGAAGTTAACAATCTTAGAAGAAATAGGCTGCACAACCGCACCAGGGATGTATCTCATCACTACTTGTTGCCACGCAAACATGCCATGCCTGCTACCCCAGACATCAGATGTGCTGTGCTTGTGGGAAGGCTCATTCATTCACTCATTCACTCAGCAAGTGTTTATGGGGAGCTCATTTAAATAAACAAATCTGAAGACTAACTTGATTCATGTCCTCAGCTTCCTCTCCCACCACTAACGATGCTGTACACCCCCAGCCCTCTAACCACACTGAGCTACCCTCTCACACACTCAAGGTTCCCTTCTCATCGTGCTGCCTTTGCTCACTACTACTCCCCTTTTCTGCTTGGTGAAATCTCCTGCGTCCTTCAGAGCCCAGTGTACCTCCTCTAAAGACTCCCTGCAATGAGTCCTTCCTCCCCATCCCCAGCCCATACTCAGAAACTCTTTCTATCACAGCGCCTACCATACCTTATCATCTATTTTTATTCATGTCTCTCTTTTCATAGGCTTTGTATTTTTCAAGAGCAAAAGTCCATGTCTTTTTTTAAATTGAGGCATAACATAATATAATTCTGAACACATATCACAAAGTTACAACTCAAATAGATTTTACATATATTTTTGTTTTTCAGTTGCTAAGCCATGTCTGATTCTTTGCAATCCCATGGACTGCAGCATGCCAGGCTTCCCTGTCCTTCACTATCTCCTAGAGCCTGCTCAGACTCATGTCATTTGAGTCGGTGATGCCATCCAACCATCTCATCCTCTGTCGTCCCCTTCTCCTCCTGCTTTCAATCTTTCCCAGCATCAGCATCTTTTCCAGTGAGTAGGCTCTTTCCATCAGGTGGCCAAAGTATTGGAGCTTCAGCTTCAGCATCAGTCCTTCCAATGAATATTCAGGGTTGATTTCCTTTAAGATTGACTGGTTTTATCTCCTTGCTCTCCAAGGGACTCTCGAGAGTCTTCTCCAACACCACAGTTAAAAAACATCAATTCTTCAGCACTCAGCTTTCTTTATGGTATAACTCTCACATCCATACATGACTACTGGAAAAACCATAGCTTTGACTATATGGACCTTTGCTGGAAAATGGTCTGACTCATGTAATATAAACAACCAAATCAGGATGTAGAACATTTCTATCATCCCAAAAACTCCTATGTGCCTCTTCCTCATCAATACTTACCTGCCCCACCAGAACTAATCACTATTCTGATTTCTGGTACAATAAAATTAATTTTGCCAGTTCTTAAATTTAGTTAAATGGAATCATACTGTATATAGTTTATTGTATCTGAACTCCTTTGCTTATTATTTTCTGTGAGAGCCATTTGTATTTTTGTCTGTAGCAGTACTTCGTTCTTTTTAATTACTGTGTGATAATCCTTGTTTAAATATCCCTCAGTTTATTTATCTACTCTGTTTGTTGTTGGCATTGGATTGGTTCCAGGTTTTTGCTGCTTCATAACCTAAAGCTACTATGAGCATTCTTGTGTTTTTTTAGCAGGTATATGTATATGTGTTTCTGTAGGAAATATTCTTCGGAGTGGGATTTCTAGGTCACGGGGTAGGTGTGTGTTTGCCATTGAAGAGTTTGCCATTCAGTTGTCCAGATGTCTGCATCTCCTTACCTTCCCGCCAACAATGTACGGGAAGAGGTCCATTTGCTCCACGTTCTTCCCAACATCTCGTGTCATTTTGTTTCCTGTTAAGTCATTCTGGTGAATGTGTGGTGAACTTGATGTATATTTCCCTAATGAGTAATGATGTCAATCACCTTTTCATATGCTTGTGGACCATTTAGATAACCTCTTTGTAAATTATCTGTTGAGAAACTTGCCTGGTGGCCCAGTGGCTAAGACTTTGCCTTGCAGTGCAGAGAGTGTGTGTTAGATCCCTGGTCAGGAACCTAAGGTCCGACATGCCTCATGGCCAAACAAAAGAATACATAAAACAGAAGCAATATTGTAAAATACTCAATAAAGACATTTTTTTAAAAATGTGGCCCACATAAAAACTCTTTTTAAAAAAAGTGCCTGTTGAAATCTTTTGCCATTTAAAAAAATTCTGGTAAAATACTTGTAACATAAAATTTACCATCTTAACCCTTTTCCCTTGTGGCTCAACTGGTAAAGAATCTGCCTGCAATGTGGGAGACCAGGGTTCATTCCCTGGGTTGGGAAGATCCCCTGGAGAAGGGAACGGTTACCCACTTCAGTGTTCTGGACTAGAGAATTCCATGGACTGTATAGTCCATGGGATCGCAAAGAGTCGGACATGACTAAGCAACTTTCACTCAACCCTTTCTAAGCTCAGTAGTTTTAAATATTTTTGCATGGTTGTGCAATATCAGTGAATCTCGAGAACTCTTTTCATCTTGCAAAACTGAAACTCTATACTCATTAAACAACAAATCTTCATTGCCCTTTCTCTGCCAACCACTGATAACCACCATTCTTTCTGTCTCTACAAATTTGACTCTTCTAGGTACTTCATATAAGTGGAATTGTTTACTATTTGTCTTTTTGTGACTGGTTTATTTCACTTAGCATAATGTCCTTAGGATTCATTCATATTGTAGCATGGATCAAAATTTCCTTCCCTTTTAGTCTATGCATGCATATACCACATTTTGCTTTTCCATTCATTCATCAGTGGACACTTGGATTATTTCTACCTTTGGGCTACTGTGAATAGCCCAAAGGTGTACAAGTATCTTTCTGAAAATCTATTTTGTAGTATGTATCTAAAAGTGGGATTGCTGGGTATTATGGTAATTGTATTTTTTTTTTAATTTTTGAGGGACCACCAGACTGCTTTCTGTAGAGGCCGCACCATTTTGGATTCCCATCAACAATGAATAAGGATTCCAGTTTCTCTATATCCTTGCCAATACTTATTATTTTTTGAGTTTCTTTTAAAATTTATAGCAACCCTTCTAATGTGTGTGAGGTGATATCCCATAATTTTGACTTGCATTTATATCTACTACTGTGGGCAGGAATCCCTTAGAAGAAATGGAATAGCCATCATGGTCAACAAAAGAGTCTGAAATTCAGTACTTGGATGCAGTCTCAAAAATGATACAATGATCTCTGTTCGTTTCCAAGGCAAACCATTCAATATCACAGTAATCCAAGCCTATGCCCCAACCAGTAACGCTGAAGAAGCTGAAGTTAAACGGTTCTATGAAGACCTACAAGACCTTTTAGAACTAACATCCAAAAAAGACGTCCTATTCATTATAGGGGACTGGAATGCAAAAGTAGGAAGTCAAGAAACACCTGGAGTTACCGGCAAATTTGGCCTTGGAGTACAGAATGAAGCAGGGCAAAGGCTAATAGAATTTTGCCAATAAAATGCACTGGTCAAAGCAAACACCCTCTTCCAACAACACAAGAGAAGACTCTACACATGGACATCACCAGATGGTCAACACCAAAATCAGACTGATTATATTCTTTGCAGCCAAAGATGGAGAAGCTCTATACAGTCAGCAAAAACAAGACCAGGAGCTGACTGTGGCTCAGATCACAAACTCCTTATTGCCAAATTCAGACTTAAATTGAAGAAAGTAGGGAAAACCACTAGACCATTCAGGTATGACCTACATCAAATCCCTTATGACTATACAGTGGAAGTGAGAAATAGATTTGAGGGACTAGATCTGATAGACAGAGTGCCTGATGATCTATGGATGGAGGTTTGTGACATTGTACAGGAGACAGGAATCAAGACCATCCCCATGGAAAAGAAATGCAAAAAGGCAAAATGGTTGTCTGAGGAGGCCTTACAAAAAACTGTGAAAAGAAGAGAAGTGAAAATCAAAGGAGAAAAGGAAAGATATTCCCATTTGAATGCAAAGTTCCAAAGAATAGCAAGGAGAGATAAGAAAGTCTTCCTCAGCAATCAATGCAAAGAAATAGAGGAAAACAGTAGAATGGGAAAGACCAGAGATCTCTCCAAGAAAATTAGAGATACCAAGGGAACATTTCATGCAAAGATGGGCTCCATAAAGGACAGAAATGGTATGGACCTAAAAGAAGCAGAAGATATTAAGAAGAGGTGGCAAGAATACACAGAAGAACTGTAGAAAAAAGATCTTCACGATCCAGATAATCACAATGGTGTGATCACTCACCTAGAGCCAGATATCCTGGAATTTGAAGTCAGTTGGGCCTTAGAAAGCATCACCACGAACAAAGCTAGTGGAAGTGATAGAGCTCCAGCTGAGTTATTTAAAATCCTGAAATATGATGCTGTGAAAATGCTGCACTCAATATGCCAACAAATTTGGAAAACTCAGCAGTGGCCACAGGACTGGAAAAGGTCAGTTTTCATTCCAGTCCCAAAGAAAGGCAATCCCAAAGAATGCTCAAACTACCACACAATTGCACTCATCTCACACAGTAGTAAAGTAATGCTCAAAATTCTCCAAGCCTGGCTTCAGCAATACATGAACCGTGAACTTCCAGATGTGCAAGCTGGTTTTAGAAAAGGCAGAGGAACCAGAGATCAAATTGCCAACTTCCACTGGATCATCAAAAAAGCAAGAGAGTTCCAGAAAAACATTTATATCTGCTTTATTGACTATGCCAAAGCCTTTGACTGTATGGATCACAATAAACTGTGGAAAATTCTGAAAGAGATGGGAATACCAGACCACCTGACCCACCTCTTGAGAAACCTATATGCAGGTCAGGAAGCAACAGTTAGAACTGGACATGGGACAACAGACTGGTTCCAAATAGGAAAAGGAGTATGTCAAGGCTGTATATTGTCACCCTGCTTATTTAACTTATATGCAGAGTAAATCATGAGAAATGCTGGGCTGGAGGAAGCACAAGCTGGAATCAAGATTGCCGGGAGAACTATCAATAACCTCAGATATGCAGATGACACCACCCTTATGGCAGAAAGTGAAGAGGAACTAAAAAGCCTTTTGATGAAAGTGAAAGAGGAGAGTGAAAAAGTTGGCTTAAAGCTCAACATTCAGAAAACTAAGATCATGGCATCTGGTCCCATCACCTCATGGGAAATAGATGGGGAGACAGTGGAAACAGTGTCAGACTTCATTTTTTTGGGCTCCAAAACCACTGCAGATGGTAACTGCAGCCATGAAATTAAAAGACGCTTACTCCTTGGAAGGAAAGTTATGACCAACCTAGATAGCATATTAAAACGCAGAGACATTGCTTTGCCAACAAAAGTCCGTCTGGTCAAGGCTATGGTTTTTCCAGTGGTCACGTATAGATGTGAGAGTTGGACTGTGAAGAAAGCTGAGTGCCAAAAAATTGATGCTTTTGAACTGTGGTGGTGGAGAAGAATCTTGAGAGTCCCTTGGACTGCAAGGAAATCCAACCAGTCCATCCTGAAGGAGATCAGTCCTGGGTGTTCATTGGAAGGACTGATGCTGAAGCTGAAACTCCAATACTTTGGCCACCTCATGCGAAGAGTTGACTCATTGGAAAAGACCCTGATGCTGGGAGGGATTGGGGGCAGGAGGAGAAGGGGACGACAGAGGATGAGATGGCTGGATGGCATCACCGACTCAATGGGCACGAGTTTGAGTAAACTCTAGGAGTTGGTGATGGACAGGGAGGTCTGGCATGCTGCAATTCATGGGGTCGCAAAGAGTCGGACACGACTGAGCGACTGAATTGAACTGAACTGAATGATTAGTGATGCTGAGCATCTTTTAATGTGCTTCTTGAACATTAGTTTATCTTCTTTGGAGGAGCTCAAGTTTTTTGCTCATTTTTTAATTTGGTAGTTTGTTTTTTTATTTCCTTGAGTTGTAGGAGTTCTTTATATATTCTGGATATAACCCCTTATCACGTATATGATTTGCAAATATTTTCTTCCATTCTGTATACTGCCTTATCACTCTGGATTATGTCCTTTAGTACACAAAAGTTTTAAATTTTGATGAAATCCAGTTTATTTTCACATTGGTTGCCTGTGCTTTAATCTCATAGGCAAGAGATTGTTGGTAAATTCAATGTTGTAAAGATTTCCCCTATGTTTTCTTCTAAGAGTTGTATCATTTAGCTCTTACATTTGGGGTTAACTTTGGCCATTTTTAATTGGGTTGTGTGCCTTCTTAAAATTAATTTTTAGGAATTTTTTTTTTTTTATTCTGGGTGAGCCCTTTGTTGAATATGTATTGCAAATATCTTCTCCCAGTCTCTGGCTTGTCTTATTACTCTGTTTTTGTTATCTTCTGATGAGCACACATTTTTCATTTTAATAAAGCCCAGTTTACCAATCCTTTCTTTTATGGTTATATGAGTTTGCTTTTTGTGAACTATGCAAGAAATCTTTGCTGGCCTCAAGTTCATGAAAATATGTTTTGTGTTTTCTTCTACAAGCTTCATTTTTTAATCTTTTGTATTCAGGCCAATCATCCTTTTCACATTAATTTTTTTATATGGTATGCTGCTGCTGCTGCTAAGTCGCTTCAGTCGTGTCCGACTCTGTGCGACCCCATAGATGGCAGCCCAGCAGGTTCCCCCATCCCTGGGATTCTCCAGGCAAGAACACTGGAGTGGGTTGCCATTTCCTTCTCCAATGCATGAAAGTGAAAATTGTATATGGTATAGCCAAGGTTTATTCTTTTCCATGTAGATCCAATTGCATCAGCACCATGTATTGAAAAGACTAACATTTCCCTCAGCAAATGCAATCATACCTTAGTTATAAATCAGGTAACTGTGTATATTGGGGTCTGTTTTCTTACTCTGTTGTTTCCATTGATTGTGTTGTTGTTCTCTCTCTGGTGTTGATACCACACTATCTTGATTACTGTAGCTTTATATGGATAGTAAGGCCTATAATTTATGTCTGTTTTTGTATTACTGGCCTGGCATTGAGAAGGTCCATGTAATACTTGAGTAATGAATAAATGAGTTTCAAAGCAATCATTATAACTGCCTTATCATTACTAGTACAGTGATGGCCATCTTCCCATGTGGGCCAGAATGATGGAGACCATAGGTAGTCCCTATTTCGTCACTGTCCACTTTGGAATACACTATGTATATCACCCAGTCTCTCTGGTCATTTGTCCTTGTAGAATTTATCCTGTAATGTGTATCATGTGTGTTGTAGTGTGTTCTATATATTACCCTTTAGAGTGAACCAAAGGACCTTAACTACCTAGGAAGCTTGTAGGCAGGTGTTCCTTTTGTGCCATGGACATATGTGTAGAAACAAGAGGACGTCAAAGGAACAGCTAGACCTGCTGGACACTGATGAGGGAGAGGTCACTGGGACAAATGTGGAGTGCAGGTGTTTCTTAGGCAGCATCCATGAGCGACTGGCAGGATGTGAATGGCTGGGAGGCAAGTCTGCCTGACTGTGCCCAGCTTTCATTTCAGGCTCTTTCACCCATAAGTACTTCCTGCACCATTTAAGATAAGCAGGTCAAGTTAAGTTCAGAAGCTCATGAAGTTCTCACAGGTGTCCAGGAGGCTCTTTTAATCCTTACTGGAACAAGGAGGTTATAAATAAATAACAAAATAGGTGGGTGGATAGATAACTAGACTTTTGACAGTAGATATCTTCATAGATTAATTAACTACAATCATCTAGATTTCACTGGGCCCTTGTTGAGTTCAGGCTACAGTTCCTGACCTTAGTTCATTTTTAGTCTCAGTGGGAACAAGAGTTAAACACAGTAGATACTTTTTTTAAGTGAAAGGGGAGAAAAAAGCTCTTCTTAAGGCTAGTCCACAGGATGGGAGGGACTTTCTGGGAACAATGTCTGGTGACCTGAAGTGTTAGGAGTGATTCAATCTTGAGTCCTGTCCACAAGGCTGGCTTGGCCCCAGCTGCCTTGAAGTTCTCCATGGCAGAGGTCACTGATGGCCCAGGCTCAGGTTCCAGTTCTGCCATTACCAACTTTGTGATTCTGTGCCTCAGTTTTCTCATCTGTAAAATGCAGATGATAATGATCCCTGCCTGATAAGAGTTATTGTGTAAAACACTAAGAATGGCCCTGACACATATTAAGAGTTCAGTTGTTTGGCTTAGATACAAGGCATTTGTTAGGACCATCTTTGCATTACTTATCACAACCACAAATAATCAGCACTAAGTCTGGGCTTCCTCAGGTCTGGCAGAGTGGAGTTCTGACTACACTGTTGTTTGGTGTTGACTGTCAAACCTGTTTCTCCTCTCCTGGGGATGTCTCTGGAGACCAGGGCCTCCCCTATGATGTTAATTCCCACTCAATCCCTGGGCTTTCTAACAGGAAGACAAACATTAGCCAGGTGTAACTCACCTGTAGTTACCTAGGTTTCTCTTTGCCATAAATAGAATTTGCTTCTCAACCAGTGTGCTTAAATTTCAAATCTCGTCTGAGTCTTGGAGTTGGAAGGGAGGAGAAGGAAAAGTAGAAACACAGACAATCATCCAAGGGAAATGATTTAGGAGCTGCCCAGACAGTGAATAATCTACCACTCATAGCTGATAAAAAGCATGTATCAAGAAACTCAGCCCTGAGGTTAACAGGGTCATGCAGAATGATTGCACATAGGGAGGAGACTTTGGTGCAAGTGGAGATGGCTGTGGTTAACTGGGAAGACTTCCTGGAGGAACTGGGGTGCTGGGAAGGAAGGCAGAACCCACCTGGGCCCTTCTGACCAAGGTCAGCGCTCTTGGGGGTTTTCTAGGCTGTGGTCTAAACTCAAGGTTCTTATCTTACCTCTGCCCTTTTTTGTATCATCTGAAGCAAATAGCTTCATCTCTATGAGCCTCAGGCCTCTCCTCTGCAAAAGGGAGCCTGTATGAGGATCAATATGTTAATGTTTAGTATAGCTTAGGCATGTAGCAGAAACTCACTTAAGTATTTTTAAGTCTTTTAAATATTTTATTCAGGGCTGGGTCCAGTGCCCAGCACTGCAATACAAAAGTAAATAAGGCCCAGCCTTTGCCCAGTCCAGAGAGAGACAAATTTTCCAGGAAGATGATGATGAACTGGTTTAGACACAGGTCTGATCCAAGGCAGATGTCTCAGGCTTCTCAGGGAAGTAGCACTATTTGACCTGTTGGATTAGTGGAAAACTTTCTCTTCCTAGCACAGGCAATCCATCAGACTCGAGGTAGTGCCTGTTTTTACATGAGTGAATCCAGGCCAGAGAGTTATTGTGAGGGACTGGTCATCAGGAAGCCTGACCCAGCCCAGCAACCTGCTCCTGGCCACCCCATAGGACCAGACTGTGCCTTCTACCTGCTTTCTGAGGGTCAGCACTCACCCCAGCTCAGTTGGAAGATCTGTTTGGCAGAACCAAGCTGCCAGAGTTTGAGGCTTTTTCTTGTCATTCTAGGGCCTAGGAGGGAACTTGTGAAAACTTCTGCCCACGCCCTGAGCCCCACCTCTAGCATAGTGTGGGGCCCCTGCCTGCACACGTGGAGCCCCAAGCCTGGGAGGGAAGAGAGGCTGCAAACGCAACATTCCCTGTGACCACATCCCAGCCTCCTGAGCTCTGCAAGTGTTGTACTTCCCTCTGAGACTAGAATCCTTTTCTTTCAAGTCTAACCATCAACACTGTCCCTATCTTTCAAGGCCCAGTTCAAGCACAGATTCTTCCAGGAAGCATTCCCTGACTCCTCTGTGGAATTAGCCTTCTAGGCTCCTTTCTCTGCCTGTTCTCTGGGGAACAACAATGTGATCAAGCAGAGAGGTCCAGAGCATGTGGGTTTGAGCTGATGCAAAGTCAAAGTGCAGGGTGGAGAGAGGAGTCTGGGAGGGGCCTGATTGTGATGAGGCTGAAACACCATTGGCTGCATCTCCCTGTGGTTGGGAGCTATTGAGAGTTCTTGACAGAGGGAGAGGCCTGGTGAGGTTGGCAATCAAAGAGATTTCGCTTTCTGCAATAAATGGTGGGGTGGAGTGGAAGAACATTGAGGACCTAGAGGCAAGGTGATTAGTTAGAGGAGATAATTAGAGGAGTTCCATCAGTTTTCCCAAACAGTAGACTGTAGAGAAGCTTGTGTCAGATTTTTACATAGGGAGTTTTGTAAAAATATAGATTCTGGGGCCCTTTTCCCATAATTATTGTTTCAGTGGATCTGAATGGGGCTAGAACCTGTGCTTTTAGATGCCCCAGGATATTTCAGCAGACTGAGGGTGGACTATTCAATAATACTCTTAGGACAACTGGTTAGCTATATTAAAAAAAAAAATACTAAGCTTTATCTCTACTCACTCCTTACACAAAAATAAATGCCAGATGGAGCCACGATAGAAATGGAAAGGAAGGGAGGGAGGGAAGGATGGAGGGAGGAACAGAGGAACAAAGGGGTGGAGGGACAGAGAGAGAGGAAAGAAAAAATAAATCATAAAGGGACTAGAAGAAAAGTGGGCGACATTCTAAAAAAATAATCTTGGACACAAAACCTATAAGTCATAAAAGGAAAGATTGATGATGCATTTGACCACATAGAAACAAAATTTTCCTGTTCAGCAAAGTTAAAGACTAATGATAGAAGTATTTGCAGTTCATATCAAAAAGATTAATATCCCCAATATTTAAAGAGTTTGTATAAGGAAATAAATATATAATCCATTAGGAACATAAGCAAAGGATATGAAAAATAATTCCCTGAATGAAATAATTGCTTAATAAGCTTATGCAAAGTTCTAAGCCTCACTAGAGAACAAGAAATACAGATTTTAAAAATACTGAGATATCACTGTGGTAAGCAGAATAATGATTCCCAAAGATGTCCAGATCCTAACCACTGGAACCTATGAACATGTTCCCTTTCTTGAAAAAAGGCATGTTGTAGATGTGATTAAATCAAGGATGTGGAGGAGGTGAGATTTTTATAGATTATCTAATTCTCCAGGCCAGAATCCTGGAGTGGGTATCCTTTCCCTTCTCCAAGGGTTCTTCCTAACCCAGGGATCAAACCCAGGTCTCCCACATTGCAGGTGGATTCTTTACCAGCTGAGCCACAAAGAAAGCCCAAGAATACTGGAGTGGGTAACCTATCCCTTCTCCAGTGGATCTTCTCGACCCAGGAATCAAACCAGGGTCTCCTGCATTGCAGGCAGATTCTTTACCAACTGAGCTATCAGGGAAGCCCTATAGATTATCTAGGCAGGGCCCAACATAATCACAAGAGCCCTTATGGGTGAAAGAGAGGCAGGGCAGTCAGTGTTATTCAGTGTGAAAAGATGCAGCCAGCCACTGCTGACTTTGAAGATGGAAGGGGCCAGGTGCCAAGGAGTGCAGGCAACCTCTCGCAGGTGGACAAGGCAAGAAAATGCTGAGGGTCACACAGCAGAGTTGTGTCAGGGGCTTCCCCTATGAGTAACGGGGTCCCATGCAGGCATATTGACTCCAGGCCTCTCCTTCTGCCCTTGCTGGAGGGAATTCACAGACCCTGAGAAAAGTGGGGAGTATCTTGGGAAGCAAGCCAGCCATGGTGAAGAGTCCTGGTGTTCTGCCCCCTCGTTCTCTTCAGGTGCCCTAATTGCCATCCTCCCTGCAGCCCAGATCTATCTGCCCCTGCGGAGCTCCCAGGGAAGCTTAATCAGTGTCAGGCCGTCCCTGCCATTCAGGGTACATGGCCCCAAACAGAAAATTGGAGGGTTCAGAAATTTTCTCCAGTTTGGCCCGAACACCCAGCTGGCTCTCCATGAGCAGGTCATGTCTTTCCTCTGGGCCTCAGTTTCCTCCCAGAAGCAAATGAAGATGATGGGTACAAAGTTCTGTGAGTCTGAAGACAGGATGTGCTTATGCAATTCATCCTTTTGACTGTAATGGAAGCCCAGGTTCGGGCCCCTTGAGAGTTGCCCTGCCCTGGGCCTCACTGACCTGTCATCATTTCACAGGAAACCAGTGACCACGAGGTACACTGGAGCCTCCAAAATCTCCAGCCTCAGCAGGAGAGCCATCTAGTGCAGCATAGAGACAGGGGGATGGGCCAGCCAATGTGTGTGTCAAGATTGTAATGACTTAATCCATGAGTGTCTTCAGTTCTAGCTTGAGCCCTAGGTTGATATGAAAGGTTCAATCAGAAAGATACCCTGGAGAAGGAAATGGTAACCCACTCCAGTATTCTTGCCTGGAGAATCCCATGGACAGAGGAGCCTGGCAGGCTATAGGCCATGGGATTGCAAGACTGAGACACGACTTAGTGACTAAACCACCACATAGTGTAATCTACTAAGTATGCAATAGCATTATGCCAAAAAAAAAATCCATGTATATAACTTGATTAAAATATACTTTATTGCTAAAAAATGCCAACCCTCTTCTGAGCCTTCAGTGAGTGATTCATAGTCTTTTGCTGGTGGAGGGTCTTGCCTCAATGTTGGTGGCTGCCAACTGATCAGGGTAGTGGTTGCTGAAGGATAGGGTGGCTGTGGCAGTTTATTAAAGTAAGACAGCAATGCAGTTTGTCACATTAATTTACTGCTTCCTTTCACAAATGATTTCTCTGTAACATGCAGTGCTCTTTGAAAGGAATTTACCCTCAATAGAGCTTATTTCAAAATTGGAGTCAGTCCCCTCAAACCCTGCTGCTGCTTTATCAGCTAAGTTTATGTAATATTCTAAATTTTTTATTGTTGTTTCAGCAGTCTTCACAAAATCTTCACCAAAAGTAGATGCCATCTCAAGAAACTACTTTCTTTGCTCATCCCTAGGAAGCAACTCCTCATCTGTTAAAGTTTTATCATGAGATTGCAGCAATTCAGTCACATCTTCAGACTCCACTTTTAATTCTAGTTCTCTTGCTATTTCTACCACATCTGCAGTTACTTTCTCCATAAAATCTAAGCCATCCACAAGGATTGGAATTAACTTCTTCCAAACTCCTATTGATATTTTGACCCCTTCCTATGAATCACACATGTTCTTAATGGCATCTAGAATGGTGAATCCTTTCCAGAAGGTTTTCAACTTACTTTGCCCAGATCCATTAGAGGAATCACTATGGAAGCTATAGCCTTATGAAATATAGTCAGGTTCACCTCCACTACTGCCTCCAGGTTCCTTCCTTGAGCAAATGAGGACATGGAGGGCAGACACTGTTCTTTCTGGCCATGACCTGCAAGCTATAGCTGTTGACCAGAACTAGCTGCAAAGGATGCTGCTAGATGCAACCTACATGGGTGACAAGAGACTCAGCTGATGCTCAGGGGCTTCAGTTGCTAAAACAAAATGGGGAGTGGCTAGTGGGAGACGTTTTCAGGCTCTGCCCTGTTCCCCATTACTAGCCAGAGCCCCACCAGTGGCTTTGGCCACTCTCTGTCCAGATTTCCTTCACTGGTTCTCTGACAACCTCTCCTGTTAGGCTCCAGACCCACATCTTCACACTTACTCTCTCTCGCCACCATCTGAGCCCCCAGTCACTTTCACTTTTGTTTGCTGCATAAGAATTCTGCCCCATATCATACACACACAGACACAGTGTCATACACACAGATCCTCAGAAGGGCCACTGGTTTCATGCTGGGTTCTTAATTGAAAACACTACTTGCCTCCCATCTAGGCTGTGGCCTTCTGTTCTGGGCTTCAGCTTCTGAAATAAGCAAAAGACTTACTTTCCTGGTATTTTTAACATCAGTGTGTTTTATTACTTACGGTCAGTAAAAGTTTTACCAGATTTTGGCATATTGGGGTGCATGCATCCATGGGTACATGTAAGTAGATTATAAGAACTTTATGCCCAAGGTCTGGGATGGATTGACCTAATAGCCCTCTGAACTCCAGGCCCCTGTCCTTGTCTTGCCCGAGTCTCATCTATCTTGGCTGGTGATTCAAGCTCCCTAGTCTAGAGCTCATGCAAACTCAGGCTGGCCTCCTGCCAGGATTAGTGAAACTGACCACCTGATAGAGCCCACCTCCTATCTTCCCTCTGTGGGGTCCACTCTGGGCAACGGCCTTGTTGTCCCCACGCCTTGGATCCAGAAGAGGTATCCAGTTGGTTGCAGAGCTTCAGGCCTCAGCCCTGTTGCCTGCCTCTCATCCCCCTCCCTTGAGGCCTTCGTGGCTCCAGCCCCAGCACCCTACTCTCTTCCGTGTTGGGATATGCTACTAGCTAGACCTATGGAAGCTTCCAGAAGTGAGAGTCAAGTTGTCTGATATGTTAGCCAGCTGGCTCTTAAAACTCAGGTTCTTCTCATGGTTCCAAGCTGGTTTCTAAGCCAGAGCTCTGAGGGCTGTGACCTTAGTAGCAGGCAAAGTGGACCCCAAGTCCATTCTGCCACCATCAACAGAGGACATCCATCCTTCCCTGGCCTATGGCTCAGACTCCTGTTGCCCAGCTTCTGGGCCTGTAAGGAAAGCCCCCTGCCTCTGACCTCGTGTCACTGGTGATTTTTACAGGTATGCTCACCAGTTCTCTGCAGAGGCAACTTTTCCTTTTGTTACTTCTAGCTAATATTAAAATTTTACACATATCTTCAGAGGTACAGAATGTAGAAAAGAGCCATTTTCTTCGCATCACTTGGTCACAGAGATTGGAAATGGCCCTTCTAAAGGGGTTAAAGAGTTAAGTAAAAGAATGTTGATGCCAGTGTGAATTGTAACCCATTCCAAGGCTGAAGACTTCTTAGTTCTTGTAGGTTCTCCCCAGTTCTGCACCCAGTCCCAGCTGCCCCCTCCCACTGCCTCTTGTATTAAGGACCTCTGACGTGTCACGGGGTGTGGAACAAGGCAGCAGAGAGCACTGGCCCAGGAGTCCGAGGACCTGTATTGTCTGGGCCCGTCATTGTCTCCCGCAGCTCAGGGGCCCTCTGTGCAGAGTGAAGGGGTGGGCCTTTCGGCTCTCAGGCCTCCCTGACTCCATGATCTGGGTGGCCAATGGTGCTGATGTGTTCTGCCTGCTCCTGCCCCAGAGGCTGCCAGCAGGAGGGCCCTCTCCAGAAGAGTGCCAGGCCCTGCTCACAGGTACAGCCTGGGTGCTGACCCCAGGCAGGTGGTGCTAGCCCAGTGAGTCACCTAATGACATGGCAGTCACCTGACTGTCTCCCTCATCCTCCCCGCCCTCCTGCCTGGACAGGGAATTGCTCCAAGCCCCAGCCTCTGGGCGCTTCCCCACCCGCCTTTGTGGCTCAGTGAAGAGAGAAACACAATATAGGGTCCTCCTTGGCCAACTGACTGTCACTCAGACTGATCACTCCCCACTCAGTCATTCATCCATCGGGAGAAGCAAAGCTCACCACTAGCTAGTGTTTTGGGGGTACATTGAGATCCTTGCATGAAAGGGTCAATAGACATAGTAAGTAGAGTCAATGTTTTATTATCCATCCACAGCACCCAGGGGCCTCCTTCCCTCACACAGGTCCAGCCAAGCCCAGGAGTCACAGACCAGCCCAGAGCACAGTTCTCTGTCTACACTGCAGGTGCCGGCTGCCTCATCTGACTTTTCCATGACTGGGCGCTTCTGCCCACATTAGCTTGGATAAGCAAGGCCTGGGGTAATGCCACCAGGATGGACCCCCCAACCTCAGTCTTCTCCCCATTTCTCCCATCCAGCAGCCACAGCCAGGTTAGGACATAAGTTGAAAGGTCCCCTTGACTGTTAAGCCTCCAGTCACCGTGGTCACTCCTCACCAGGGATATAGCCACCTCCTGTGGGGCCAAGCTGGTGCCTTCCCAGAACAGGGAGCCATAGACTATGGTGCCCGATGTGCCACAGAACCATAGGCTGTGGTGCCCAGTTATTCACAGAGGTGGGGATGAACTCTGACCAGCAAGCAGGTGGCACAGGGTGGTCTGCCTTGGCCACCATCACTCTGCAGTCTTTGGGGAAAATCACCTTATTTCTCTAGGCCTCAGTCTCCTCATTTGTCAAGTAAGAGGATGGAACTAGATGCCCAGTCTTTAAGGATCCGTAGGAGACTATGGTGTCAGTTTGGTCCTCATAGCAGAGATCAAAGTTTATGCCAGGCTCCCAGATATGGTGCTTGTGCCTGGTTTGGATCACAAGGTAAATATTGATTGTAAGAGTAACCATTTTTTCTGGTTTGCCTGAGATGATGTGGTTTATTCATGTTGCTCCTCCAGAATGGTTAGTTGTACCCCTTTCACTCTCCAAAGTGCCCTAGTTTGGATGACAACTTACATGGCCACCCTATTTACAGTAATATGATGAAATAGTTTCCCTGCCTTTCCCAATTTCATCCTGCTTTGGGAGGATGCTCTCTGCTTAGGTCAGAGGAGGCCTTTGACCGCTTAAAAGTAGCCTGTGCTGAGTTGTGACCTTCCATTGAAGAAACTCAATCACTGCATTTGCTCAGTTCAGTTCAGTTGCTCAGTCCTGTCTGACTCTGCGACCCTATGGACTACAGCACGCCAGGCTTCCCTGTCCATCACCAACTCCTGGAGCTTACTCAAACTCATGTCCATCAAGTCAGTGACCCATCCAACCATCTCATTCTCTGTCGTCCCCTTCTCCTCTTGCCTTTAATCTTTCCCAGCATCAAGGGCTTTCCCAATGAGTTAGTTCTTCACATCAGGTGGCCAAAGTATTGGCATTTCAGCATCAGTGTCAGTCCTTCCAATGAACACCCAGGACTGATCTCCTTTAGGATGGACTTGTTGGATCTCCTTGCAGTCCAAGAGACTCTCAAGAGTCTTCTCCAACACCACAGTTAGAGAAAAAAAGCATCAATTCTTCGGCGCTCAGCTTTCTTTATAGTCCAACTCTCACATCTATGCATGACTACTGGAAAAACCATAGCTTTGACTAGATGGACCTTTGTTGGCAAAGTAATGTCTCTGCTTTTCTATATGCTGTCTAGGTTGGTCATAGCTTTTGCTAGAGGGATGTTATTGGAAGACATAGGTGATCTCATGCATCATTCGCTGCCCCTGTCTGAAGTACAACATGAAAA
Organism: Muntiacus reevesi; assembly: GCF_963930625.1. Lineage (NCBI taxonomy): Eukaryota > Metazoa > Chordata > Mammalia > Artiodactyla > Cervidae > Muntiacus > Muntiacus reevesi. Next base: position 163,234,668 of record NC_089249.1, read on the forward strand.
AGTTCTTTTCAAGTAATGCTTTGCCTCCTGTAAGGAACTTACATATTTTCTTCTTCTCTGGTTATAATGACTCTACAGTGGACCCTATCTCCCTTTTCTCCTTGGCTGCCCAGAGTCTCAGATATCAGTGTATAGCTGAACTGTGGAAGCACTGTAAGCCCTTGTGATTGTTCTATCAGTGCTCTTTCCATCTCACCAGTCCTGACCTCCTGCCTTATCTACACTTTCCTTTGTTCTGATTTGTCATTCTTATTTACAGATTTTTTTAATCTGGATTTATAGTTTGTCATTCTTTTAAAAATATTTATAAAATTTTATTATAGTGATATTGAAGTTTTTATAGAACCAAGATGAAAATGAAACAAAAAAGGAATAAATTTATAGAATATACTTTTTAGCTAGTTGTTGAACTCCCTGCCCTTCCATGGCATGTCAATATGTCTGAGGTCCTGCCACTTGAGCAACCATTATTTGAGTCTTTCAGAGTATTCTATGAAAGTAGAAAGTGGGAACTTTTTAAGACTGCATCAGCAAACACCCAATGAAAATTAAGGTGAGGTCATGAAGGGTGCCTGTGATCAGTATGCCAGGGGCAGAGCACGCCTACAGGAGAGAGAAGAAGGCTATAGAGACACTGGTCACTCTCTCAGACCCTCACCAGGGTATGGACACCTGCGAGGTGGCTGGGGAATAAAATCTGGCAGTAGGGAGCCTGGATTCAAGTGCAGGCCCTATCTCTTAAGAACATAGGACCTTAACAGGCCACCCTCCCCCTGCAGTCCTTAGTTTCATCCACTGGAAAGTAAGATGGCTGGTGGGACAAAGTTAACAGTGACGTCCAGCTTTGAAGTTCTGTCTGTGCTCTTGGAGAAAAGGGCAATGCCCTCAGAGCCCAGGAAGCCTTGGCTGCCCAACTTTCAGCTGACCCTGGCAGGTCAGACATACTTGGGGCTCCACTCTGACCAGCTTCACCCCTCAGTTTGACAAGGACCTCTATTCTGAGCCCCTTCTAGGGTATTCCTGGGCCACTGGCTGGACAAAAAAAGGCTGGAAAGTGGAGGAAGCTTCCAGAATGACCTTCCAGGTATTGCTTAGTGGCTCTGGAGGTCACCCTGTGTTAGACTGTGAACCACCGCAGGGATGGTGGTTTTAGCTTTCTCATTAAACACCAGGCTTGGGAGGTAGGTTAGCAACAGTTTGCAAAGCCATAAGCCTGGATACCTTCAGAACTCAGGGCCAGAGAGAGAGAGAAATACTAACCTGAGAACAGTCCCTCTCATAGAAAGCTCATCTCTAGATAACCGACCAGCTCCAACTCTTGCACTGGCCACGGGACCCGCCGGCGTTCATCCAGTGGCATCCATGTCCATTTTCATGTTGGATGCACTGCAGCTTGAAATGGAGTTGAGCCAGGAATTGCTATTATTTCATAAATATTATTTCACTTCATAGGTGACACAACTGAGGCTTAGGGAGCTGAAACCCATTCAGAGTTGCTTTCTGAGCAGAGACTGGAATCCAAGCCTGTCATCCCTAAGTGCCCCCATGGTTCCCAGAGTCTATTCTGCTCCTGACACCCCACAGAGCCACAGTCTTCAGAACCACAGTGGACATTCAGAATCACTGGCACCTCTGGAAATGTGGGCAGAGGAGGTGCCAAGAGTGCTCTGGTCCACAGGATCCGGGGCTGTGGGTTTGGGTTGCGTCTCCCTGATTAACCTTTAGGGATTACACCAGGTCTCACTGGAGCTGCATGAGCTGTGGATGAGTTGCAGTAACCCTCTCTTCTCTTCTCTTTGTGTGTGTATTTCTGTGTGTGTGTGCTTTGGTCAAGTAGAAGAGCGTGAATTCCCCTCCGTGACCATTCATCTCCAACACCAGACGAAAGGGCAGAAGAGTTGGAACAGAGCTGCCCACGGCATCCAGCGTGGCTTCTCTCGTGCCGGGACCAGGGATGCCTGGACCATGCTCACGGCCATCTCTAGCCGTCCACGGATCGCATAGCACACGGGGGACTTGTGGGGGGCCACTTGCCACTGCCAACTGAAACAATATGATGGCGACTCTGACATCCTTCATGACGTTTCCACAACAGACATTCAGGCAGAAAGTGCTGGTGCATTTTCTGTCTGTGAAGTAGAGGGCCATGCCTCACCAATGTGAATAGTCTGGGCCCTGATGACCTGACCTGAGTCCACTTGTAGCCAGTGACACTTGGAAAAAAATTTTAAAAACTCCCCAAACCACCTTGGGTTTGACTTCTGTAGCTCTTGACCAATGTTACCCAAGCCAGACGCCTCCTTGGGACGTTTGGATTATTCATAAATGTGGCCTGCTCCGACCCTCCCTGAATAGCATCTGAAGTCCTGTGGAGGTCATGGATCCTGAACAAAGTGTCAAGGGCACCAAGAAGGCTGAGGGAAGTCCCCGGAAGCGGCTGACCAAAGGAGAGGCCATTCAGACCAGTGTCTCATCCAGTGCCCCGTACCCTGGCAGCAGCACCGCCGCCACTCAAGAGGGCCCCCTCCAAGAGCTACTAGCCCCGCAGCCCTTCCCAGGCCCCTCGTCGGTTCTTAGGGAAGGCTCTCAGGAGAAAACAGGCCAGCCGCAGAAACCCCCCAAGCGGTCCTCCCTCGAAGCCTCGGTCCACATCTCCCAGCTTCCGCAGCACCCTCTGACACCAGCATTCATGTCGCCCGGCAAACCCGAGCATCTCCTGGAGGGGTCCGCATGGCAGCTGGTCGACCCCATGAGACCTGGACCCTCAGGCTCCTTTGTGACCCCTGGGCTCCATCCCCAAAGCCAGCTCCTCCCTTCGCATGCTTCCGTCATCCCTCCCGAGGACCTGCCCGGCATCCCCAAAGTCTTTGTGCCCCGCCCCTCCCAGGTGTCCCTGAAGCCCACGGAAGAGGCGCACAAGAAGGAGCGGAAGCCGCAGAAGCCTGGCAAGTACATATGCCAGTACTGCAGCCGCCCCTGTGCCAAGCCCAGCGTGCTCCAGAAACACATCCGCTCACACACAGGCGAGAGGCCCTACCCCTGTGGCCCCTGCGGCTTCTCCTTCAAGACCAAGAGTAACCTCTACAAGCACAGGAAGTCCCACGCCCACCGCATCAAAGCCGGCCTGGCCTCGGGAATGGGTGGCGAGATCTATCCCCCGGGGCTGGAGATGGAGAGGATCCCTGGGGAAGAGTTCGAGGAGCCCACCGAGGGAGAAAGCACCGATTCGGAAGAGGAGACGGGCGCCACGTCCGCACACCCCACAGAGCTCTCCCCGAGGCCCAAGCACCCACTCCTGTCCAGCAGTTTGTACAGCTCCGGGAGCCAGGGCTCCAGCCACGAACGCTGTTCCTTGTCCCAGTCCAGCTCGGCCCCGTCGCTCGAGGACCCCGCTCCCTTTGCGGAGCCATCGTCTGAACACCCCCTGAGCCATAAACCTGAAGACACCCACACGATAAAGCAGAAGCTGGCCCTTCGCTTGAGTGAGAGGAAGAAGGTGATCGACGAGCAGGCGTTCCTCAGCCCGGGCAGCAAAGGCAGCACCGAATCTGGGTATTTCTCACGCTCTGAGAGTGCCGAACAGCAGGTCAGCCCCCCAAACACCAATGCCAGGTCCTACGCCGAGATCATCTTTGGCAAGTGCGGGAGAATCGGGCAGCGGACTGCCATGCTGACGGCCACCTCCACCCAGCCCCTCCTGCCCCTGTCCACCGAAGACAAGCCCAGCCTGGTGCCTCTGTCCGTGCCCCGGACGCAGGTGATTGAGCATATCACCAAACTCATCACCATCAATGAGGCCGTGGTGGACACCAGCGAGATAGACAGTGTGAAGCCCAGGAGGAGCTCGCTGTCGCGGCGGAGCAGCATGGAGTCACCCAAATCCAGCCTCTACCGGGAGCCACTGTCCTCCCACAGCGAGAAAGCGAAGCCCGAACAATCACTGCTGAGCCTCCAGCGCCCACCCAGCACCACCCCCCCTGTGCCTCTGCTGAGAAGCCACTCAATGCCTTCTGCCACCTGCACCCTCAGTACCCCCCACCACACCTTCCGAGGCAGCTACTCCTTCGACGACCACGTCGCCGACTCGGAAGCCCTGAGCCGCAGCAGTCAACTGTTTACCTCCCACCCCCGGATGCTCAAGCGCCAGCCGGCCATCGAACTACCTTTGGGCGGAGAGTACAGTTCTGAGGAGGCAGGGCCCAGCAGCAAAGACACAGCCTCCAAACCTGTAGATGAACCGGAACCCAGGGAAAGTGACCTCACCAAAAAGACCAAGAAGGGTTTGAAAACGAAAGGGGTGATCTATGAATGTAACATATGTGGTGCTCGGTACAAGAAAAGGGACAACTATGAGGCCCATAAAAAGTACTACTGTTCAGAGCTTCAGATGGCAAAGCCAGTCACCGTGGGTGCTCATGTGTCTCCGGAGGCCGAAAAGAGCCAGGCCGAGCATGAGCCCTGGTCCCAGATGATGCATTACAAATTGGGGACCACCTTGGAACTCACTCCACTGAGGAAAAGGAGGAAAGAGAAGAGCCTCGGGGATGAGGAGGAGCCGCCCAGCTTTGAGTCCACAAAGAGTCAGTTCGGCGGCTCTGGGCCTTCAGAGGCTGCTCGGAACCTTCCCTTGGAGTCCAGCAAGTCACCAGCAGAGCCGAGTAAGTCAGTGCCCTCCCTGGAGGGATCCGCAGGCTTCCAGCCAAGAACTCCTAAGCCAGGATCCAGTTCAGAATCAGGGAAGGAGAGGAGAACCACCTCCAAAGAAATTTCTGTCATCCAGCACACCAGCTCCTTTGAGAAATCTGACTCTCTGGAGCAGCCTGGCGGTTTGGAAGGGGAAGACAAGTCTGCAGCCCCCTTCTCATCATCCCCACCCGCCCCACACGGACGCTCGGCCCACTCCCTGCAGCCCAGGTTGGTCCGCCAGCCCAACATTCAGGTTCCCGAAATCCTGGTGACCGAGGAGCCTGACCGGCCAGACACAGAGCCGGAGCCGCCCCCGAAGGAGCCGGAGAAGACAGAGGAGTTCCAGTGGCCCCAGCGCAGCCAGACGCTTGCCCAGCTCCCAGCTGAGAAGCTGCCACCCAAGAAGAAGAGACTGCGCCTGGCAGAGATGGCCCAGTCATCGGGACAGTCCAGTTTTGAGTCCTCCGTACCTCTGTCTCGCAGCCCGAGCCAGGAGAGCAGTGTCTCACTGAGCGGGTCCAGCCGCTCTGCCTCCTTCGAGAGAGATGACCATGGAAAAGCTGAAGCCGCCGGGCCCTCGTCAGACACACGCTCCAAACCTTTGGGCACCCACATGCTGACTGTCCCCAGCCACCACCCGCATGCCCGTGAGATGCGGAGGTCAGCCTCAGAACAAAGCCCCAACGTCTCCCACTCCACCCATATGACCGAGACACGCAGCAAATCCTTCGACTATGGCAGCTTGTCCTTGACAGGCCTTTCGGCACCAACTCCAGCAGCTCCATTGGCCTCAGCAGCCCCACCAGAGAGAAGAAAATGCTTTTTGGTGAGACAGGCTTCTCTGAGCAGGCCTCCTGAAACCGAGCCAGAGGCCACCCCCAAGGGAAGACAGGAGAGTGAGGAAGCAAAACCCTCATCCAGTAAATCTTTGGCCAAAGGCGCATTGCCCCCAGTTTCCTCTGCAGCCGCCTCGCACAGCGGGCACCCGGGAGGCAAGAGCCAGGTGCAGGACAGACCAGCGCTGGGGGCCACCCCGCCCTACACAGAAGCACTGCAGGTGTTCCCCCACCCCATTGCTCAGCTCCCGTTGCAGGAGAAACCCTACCTGCCCCCGCCTGTCTCCCTTTTCTCCTTCCAGCACCTCCTACAGCCTGAGCCAGGACAGTCTTCAGAGTTCTTCCCCACCCAGGCCATGTCCAGCCTGCTCTCCACACCATACTCCATGCCGCCCCTTCCTCCCTCCTTATTTCAAGCCCCCCCACTTCCTCTCCAACCTACTGTTCTACACCCAGGCCAACTCCATGTCCCCCAGCTCATGCCTCACCCAGCCAACATCCCATTCCGACAACCCCCTTCATTTCTCCCCATGCCTTACCCTGCCTCCTCAGCACTTTCTTCTGGGTTTTTCCTGCCTCTGCAATCCCAGTTCACCCTTCAGCTTCCCAGTGAAGTGGAAAGCCACGTGCCCCAGATCAAAACTAGCCTGGCCACACTGGCAACAGGAACCCCTGGCCTCTCCCCCAGCACAGAGTACAGCAGTGACATCCAGCTGCACACTGTGGCTCCCCCGTCCAGCTGCTCAGCACCCACATCAGCCCCCCCGCTGGCCCTGCCTGCCTGTCCAGACACCATGGTGTCTCTAGTTGTGCCCGTCCGCATCCAGACCAACATGCCGTCCTATGGGAGTGCCATGTACACCACTCTCTCCCAGATCCTGGTTACCCAGTCCCAAGGCAGCTCAGCAACTGTGGCTCTTTCCAAGTTCGAGGAGCCGTCATGCAAGGGGACGTCTGTGTGTGGGGCAGATGTGTACAAGGTCGGTCCCAGACTGGCTGGAGTAAGTGAAGAGCAGAGCAGAGGTTTCCCGACTCCATTCCTGAGAGTGCCTGTGACCTTACCTGAAAGAAAAGGCACTTCCCTGGCATCAGAAAGTGTCTTGAGCCTGGAGGGGAGTTCATCAACAGTGGGAGGAAGCAAGCGTGTCCTTTCACCAGCTGGCAGCCTTGAACTTACCATGGAAACCCAGCAGCAAAAAAGAGTGAAGGAAGAGGAGGCTTCTAAGGCAGATGAAAAATTTGAACTTGTGAAACCATGTAGCGTGGTGCTTAGCAGCACCGAGGATAGCAAGAGATCAGAGAAATCCCACTTGGGCAGCCAGGGCCAGGGCAGGAGGGAACTAGAAACACTCCCCAGCCTGTCCTCAGATCCATCTGACCCAAAGGAAATTCCTCCCCTTCCTCAGCCTTCATTGCCCCATGTGACAGCCTCAGGCTCAGAGGCTTTGAAGGAATATGCCCAACCATCTGGTAAACCTCACCGAAGAGGATTACTCCCATCAAGTGTGAAGAAAGAAGATTCCAAGGAACAAGCTGACCTCCCTCCACTGGCACCTCCCAGCTCACAACCTCTGTCAGAAACACCCCCCAGACCAGCCAAGTTGCAAGAAGGTACGGACTCAAAGAAGGTACTGCAGTTCCCCAGCCTCCACACAACCACTAATGTCAGTTGGTGCTATTTAAACTACATTAAGCCAAATCACATCCAGCATGCAGATAGAAGGTCCTCTGTTTACGCTGGTTGGTGCATAAGTTTGTACAACCCCAACCTTCCAGGGGTTTCCACTAAAGCTGCTTTGTCCCTCCTGAGGTCTAAGCAGAAGGTGAGCAAAGAGACATACACCATGGCCACAGCTCCACATCCTGAGACAGGAAGGCTTGTGCCATCCAGCTCCCGCAAGCCCCGCATGACAGAGGTGAGTTCAGTCTTGTTTTTCCTCTACTCACTGATTGTAAAAGCCTTTGCTGAGCTTTTAAAGCCACATTCTCCTCAAGGTCCATTTACAAAACGAGAGCCAGCTGAGTGGGCAGATTTCCTCTCTATCAGCTGTGACTGGTCACCTTATTTATTGGATTTCTTTGTCAGTGTCCCTCGTATCACTGGACTAGATGCATTTCAATAAAGTGAACTTTAAAGTGACCCACTTTCCCATTAGCTTCCATTTAAATATCAAAGAAACAATCTCATCCAAAAGACTGAGTTGGAAAACCTTGCTGATGGGAATGCCTACCACAGTTTGAGAATTTTATGCCACTCCAACATATATTACTTCCTTATAGTGTTAGTCTTTTCCTGCTTTTCTTATTCTCCACATCTACTATTTCTGTTCTCTGGTGCCACTTGAGATTTTCTCAGAGAGTCTAGAGTTTGACAAAAAAGACTCCTGAAATATTCTTTTTTTTTCTTTTATGTGAGTAGAAGAGCAAACAGAGCTTAACTGTAGTATCCCTCTTTACCAGTAGATGACAGTTCCACAGCTTGACTCATCTATGCTGGTTGTCGTGCACAACACTGGCTATGCTCATGTTTTCTCCTCCATTGCCTCTGACTTGAGGCTGCTTTATGAGGCATAAAATCTTGATCTCTGTAAGTTCAGGGAAATTGATATTTGATAATTCCAAGTTTGCTTCAGACTGGTGACACCTCCCTATCCTGGTGTCACCTTGTCAGGTGACAAGGCCAGCATAAGGATTCAGGCCATGATGTGCTATGCTGACTTGATATTTGTGGAATAACAGTTGGTCTTATTGGTTGAGTAGCCTCACTGTGCCAGGCATTGTTCTGGGCACTTGAATCCTGTTGATGTTCATCACCGCCTGTGAGGTAGCAGTACCGTTTCCATTCTGTAGATGAGGGAACTGAGAGTCAGAAGGTGAGAGAGGTCCAGGGCACATGGCAAGTATTTGGCAAACCCAGAATTTGAACCCAGACGTGTCTGACTCCAGAGAGTCTATTTTCTTCTTTCAATTATTCGAGGAAAGAAGACTGTAAAAATGACTACAAATTTAAAGATCTTTCTTAGTAAGTCTTTAGAACAGATCCTTTGACCAAATAAATCCCCCCAAACTAAATCCTGATTGTAGATAAATGAACAAACTATGTTCATTAACTTCTATATTTGCATCCTCCTCTTTTATTGAGTGATGCTTGTGCATTGACTTTCTCCTTAGCTCGCCTGGATATTCTTCACCAAACTGTTTCCCAAATTTATTCTCTAAATATCCTTGTCAGTCTACAAACATCCTTAAATGAGGTTTCCACTTTTGCTATAAACATCATGACTAATCAGTCTCTTGTGTCTCTTACTGGCTGTGGCTACTCCCAAGATGCTGTGGTAATTATATTCATGCTTAGAACTTATTGTGCACCTACTGTGTACCAAGTACTATGCCCAACATGACTTTTTTCCTCACAATCACATTGATAGGGTTCTATATCATTATTTGATGGATAAAGAGACCAAAGCATAAAGAAGTCAGGTAACTTGCACAAGGTCCCAAACATAGTAAATGGCCTGGATTTAAAACTAGATCTCACTCTAAAGTTCTTTTGGATGATCTGAACTGCTCCTCTATTTTAATGACTGAACACTGAAAGTGGTGTAAGAAAAACAAAGAATTAAGTTGGCTTAACTGGGTTTGACAACCATTTGTTTAAAATGCTGCTTTCCTAAAATGAGCTGCAACTTTTTCCTGGAATGTATCATTTGGTTCACTTGGATCAGCTGGTAAAGAATCCGCCTGCAATGCAGAAGACCTGGGTTTGATCCCTGGGTTGGGAAGATCCCCTGGAGAAGGGCATGGCAGCCTACTCCAGTATTCTGGCCTGGAGAATTACATAAACTGTATAGTCCATGGGGTCACAAATAGTCAGACATGACTGAAGACTTTCACTTAAACACTTAAACTTAGCATGTTTCCTACCAGAAGCTCACCATTCTGGTACATTACTGTAACTGCATAGCTTACTGCTTGATGCCTTTCTACAATCATCCCTCTCTCTGATCTCTGCTTGCATATCTCCAGTGATGGTGTGCTCACCACCCCATCTTTGGATAGTGCTTTAAGAAAGTTCCCTATTATACTGACCTGACATTTGTCATCCCATAGCTTCCGTTCACTGTTGGTAGCTCTGGAAAAGCCCTTTGGGCGATATCAGCATTTCAAAGCTCTTCCTAACCATCTTTATGCAGGTCTAGGCCACCCAATCAGGTTTGAGTTTGGTCATATATATTTTTTTTCCATGTTGAAGCCCTGGAAAATCCCAGGCTTATACAAGAGTTCACGTTGCAGCCACATTTCGTTCCCCAAGTTTCTCCTTCCTTTTTTCTCCTTGGAGATAATTTTGACAACTGCGTGCACTATTGCAACTTAATATAGATTTAGAACAAGGGCTTCAGTGCCAGATTGCCCAAATTTGAGTTCCCCAATCCAACCAGTCCATCCTAAAGGAGATCAGTCCTGGGTGTTCATTGGAAGGACTGATGCTGAAGCTGAAACTCCAATACTTTGGCCACCTCATGCAATGAGTTGATTCATTGGAAAAGACCCTTATGCTGGCAGGGATTGAGGGCAGGAGGAGAAGGGGATGACAGAAGATGAGGTGGCTGGATGGCATCACCGACTCGATGGACATGAGTTTGAGTAAACTCTGGGAGTTGGTGATGGACAGGGAGGCCTGTCGTGCTGCAATTCATGGAGTCGCAAAGAGTCGGACATGACTGAGCGACTGAACTGAACTGAACTGAACTGATCTCACTTACTAATTGACTTTGGGTCAGTTACTTAGCCTCTCTGTGCCTTGCTTTCCTCATCAGTAAGACAGAGATAATAAGCTGTAAGATAGAAAATACTTAGCTCATAGGAATGCAGAGATAATTAAATGAGTTAAAATAGGCAAGGTGTGTTCAGAACAGTGGTTGGCACGTTGGCACTTGATAATCACTATCTGTAGTTACTCACATTATTATCTTTAAAACTTAAAGTGGGTTCCCTGCTCAATTCCAACCACGTTTCCTGGTAGTGTCTGATGCCACCAACACCAGCTTCCTCCAGCTTGGCTCTGACATCACAGCTGGTTGTAAGACAGAAGGCATCCATCAACCTGAGGGAGGCCTCTTGGTCATTCCATGGTTGGCCCAGATGGCAGGCTGAGATCAAAGTTAAAACAGCATGCTCTGAAAACCCATGAGTATTGCATAAAATCAGATATCTTCTGCCGAAGCGGCAGACCATACCCTCACTTGTTTTCCACTCCCCATCTCCAGTTCTGAAGAGATTGTCAGGAGTCACTGAATCATTGAAATTGACCCTGGAGTGAATCTCTAAGATGGTCTAATCTTGACTCTGAGCCTCAGAGAGGTGAAGTAATCCACCTAACGTTGGCTCAGCATGCAGTGGCCTACGTGATGCTAGAACTCAGATTCCTTGATTCCCAATCAGCTACTTTTCTGTTCAGCCCCTTGCAGGATCAGGTGTGGTGGCTGAAGCAGGGACTTCAGTCCTTAGGTTGTCCCAGCACCAGGAGACAAAGTTGCTGCTCCTACTGGCTATAAACAGGGCATTTCCTCCTGACCTTAATGAAATGGCATGAAGTAGGATGAGAATATCACTGCCGGCCCCAGCCTCTAGCCGCCAGCCCAGCATCACTGCTCCCTATTAAAGGTGCACCCACCCCTGCCACCATCAGAGGATCTAGGGGACAGGTTATCCAGCCAGCTCTTAACACCAAGGCCTATAGCTCATGGAGAGACTGGATTCCCTAAAATGCTAACCGCCCCCCCCACCAGACACATGCCCATCAGTGGGCAGCACAGCCTCTCTGTGTCCAACTCTGGAACAGTGTGGGGTGGGGTCAGGGCCTTCAGGAGACCTGCTTTCTGCTCCTAGAAATGCCCTTGACTTGCTCTGTGGCCTTGACATTCTGATGTATAAGGAGAATTGGGCCAGTTAATCTTCAAAGGTGAAGTCTTCATTTCTGTATGCAGCATTCCTCACACGCCTTCTCTGAGGTTGGCATGACCCGGGAGACCAAGATGAGGACCTGTACCCAGAAGCCCCTAGACTAGTGTGAAAAAAGAGAGGAAACACAGCTCTCATGGGAAGGCCTGGTCTTCCCCTGAGAAAGGCCTGGGAGAGTCCCGGTTCTGACTTCACCTCTGGGGATTCGTTTCCCTTCTTATGTAAAGTGGAGCTAGTAGCATCTTGTCACCGGGTCAGGGGAGGATGAAGTGAGCCACGGTGAAGTGTGGGCATCATTCCATGACGACGTGTTAACCAGCTGTGATTTTGTCGTTCCTGCGGTGGGCCAGGTTCGCCTCCCTTCGCTGGTTTCCCCGGAAGGACAGAAAGAGATAGCTAGAGTGGAGAAAGAAGAGGAGAAGAGAGGGAAGCCGGAGGAGGACGCTCCCGCCTCCAAGAGAGGGGAGCCGGCGAGGATCAAAATCTTCGAAGGAGGGTAAGAATTATGTTTGGTTTGCAGTGTCTGCTCTCCATGCAGTAAGCGCTCGCGCCCGCCCGCAGACTGGGGGTGGTGCCTCTATCCTGTGTTCGAACGGTGGTCTGTGTTCAGAGGTGGTGAGCATCTCATCGGGCAAAGCTGTGCCCACAGGAGCCCTGGGCTTCCTGCCTTCCAGGAAGTGCCATCTTTGTGGGACTTGCTGTCCACCTCTGTTGAGGAACATTGGCTCCTTGGTGGGGGGTGGGGGACATCAGGTGTGTGCTGGGGACTGGAGCTGTCTGGGTTTTCCCCCAGCCACTCTTGCCTCAGATGCTGGCTGGGTTCCTAGACCGCACATTGGGGTTGATAGTGACCCTCCCGGGTCCTATGCGGACTGCCGTCTACCTTGGTGCATGTTCTGCAGAAGTCACCTCTGTCCTGCCTAAGCAGCCACGGCGACAGGTCTGGTGTCCCACAGGCTCTGCCAGCTGGGCTGTTTACAAGGTTGATTGTGCACTGCACTCATTGTTCTCTGGGTCTCTTCTCGGACTGGCCAGGTCCAGAGCTCACCAGCTGGTAAACGTTTAGAGTAACACTCCTGGTTTTTCACCTTTGGTGCTTTGTGTGTGTAAACCTAATGACTGAAATGTCTCAGAACTCTCAGCTGTGGGGCTCTCGGGGCTCCCGGCAGGCTGCCTGCTTCCAGGCCTGCTCTGTGGACGTGTCGTGCGAGCTGTGTTCTGTGTGACCACGTGTGTGCTCCCGGGACCGTGGGCGTCTGTACGCAGGTCCCGTGGTGTCTGTCTCAGGGTCCTATGTCTGTGTCTCCCGTGTAACCAGTGAAGTCCTCTTCCTACCCAGTCCTGAGGGATAACGGCATGGAGGAAAGCCTGCCTCCCAGGGAGGAAGGTCCCCAGGAACCCATGTCCCCAGGAGCATGGAATGTCACTGGGGCCTACAGTCCTCCAGCACCTGCGGGTGCCCAACTCACAAGGTCAAAGTGGGAGGTGCCGGGTTCCTCTGGAGCACTGGGAGAGGAGGCAGTGCCCAGCTCCCGAGGCCACTGGAGGGCATCCTTCGGTACTGACCTGCAGGGTCTCCCAGGAGAAGGGGTGTTTGAAAACTGAACTTGGGGACTTGTGTTGTCACAGCAATAGGGAGGGGAGTCAGGGATGGCAAGCGTCCTGCAGTGGCAAGGACGCGTCCCCAGAGGGGAGAAATATCTTGTCCAGAGTTCCCGTAACTGCTCCATTGAGAAACACTAGACCAGCAGGTTTTCAAAACTGTCTTTCCACCTGGGGACTGGCGGGTTTCCTCTTCTGCTACTTGGTTAGAGCGCCCCCGTGTGTCTCTGTGTTCACACATTATCGGATCCTCCAAAGGCCACGTAAGACTTCACCCCAGGATTGGTAGATCAGTCACAACCTTCTCCCTGCAGCTTCAAGGACCATCTGTGGGGTCCCAAGGGCGGCTGAATGTCAGCTGGTGTGAACAAAGGGGGAGGCAACAGTCCCCAGACTGGAAATCTGGTTCCCCGAGGCAGCTCCCTGCTGCCCTTGTTCCCCCGGAAGCCTGAGCCCCGAAAGGGCAGCTGGCAGGAGCCTCTCCCCAGCCCAGTTAGTTCACAGCTCCAGAGGCCTCCCAGAGTCTCTGCCACATGGTCTGCCTTCAGCTGAGAGGTGAAGGCCACGTCTGAGTCCTCTTCTGCTCTTCCTGCAGTCTGGCCAGGGGTCCCCACTCTAACCCGCCCCCACCATTCCATCCAGGTCATCAGTTAGTCCTGTCTGCTCTGCTCAAAATCTCTCTGTCTTGCCAGGTCCGGCATCCCTGCCCCGGAGTAGCTCTCCCACTAACCAGTTCCACTGGGACAGTCCCCTCACCTCTCTAGCTCTGCCTCCCATCTGCAAAAGGGGATAATTACATACTTTGTGGGTTGCTGGGGGATCCTGTGCTGCCCTGTGTAAAGACCAGCACAGTTCATGGTGCTCACAAATGGGTATCGGAGTATTTTTTCATTTTTGTGTCCATCGTTTTGATCTCCTCCAGGATAATCTCACCCTGTCGACTGTGAAGAACATCACCCGCACTCTCTCCACTTGTCACATCTAATTTCAGCACTTTGGTAGGGGGAATGGGGTTATGTAATGCCACCAGTCAGGTCACCTTCTCCCACAGCCCCACTGTCCCATCTGGGCCCCCACTGTACCTTCCACCCTTGCTTCTGGTGACCCCTCAATATTTACGGTTCATTGGGGGCTGGTGTCACCTCCAGGAGAGTTTGCAAATGTGGACTTGAAAGTTTGGGGTTGTCACAGAACTTATGAGTGCTCTGTACCAGAAGATAACCAGAGCCAAGAGGGTCAACTGTGATCCTGCTCTCAAGGAGGCTGGCTCAGGGGTAGCAGAAGGCCTGGTGCTGAGGTGTGGACCGTCAGTGTTCAGATGCTCAGAGCAGGCAGGGACCCCTGGGCCCAGAGTAGCCAGGGAGGGCTTCCTGGAGGAGGTAGGCTAGGCCTAGAGGGTGTAAGACCGGGACAGGCAGAGAGGAAAGGTGACTCAGTCGGCAGTCTGGGTGTCCTAGTGACTCATGCACCTGGTCAGTTGAACTAGTTTCCTGTGACCTTGAGTGGTCTCCCTGGCCAGTGTTGTCCGCCTCCTTGGCTAAACTTCGTCCCTGCACCAAGAGCACAAAATCTGAATCTCCAGCTAGGACCTTACTCCTGAACTGTAGACCTTTGCTTCTGATGCCTCATGGGCACCTCTGCCTGGAAGACTAGGGCATCTCAAACTTAGTATGTGCTGACCAAGCCCTACAGTTACCACCAACATCATCTCCTTCCACCTTGAGAACCAGATCCTTAGGCCCGAAACAACTCTGTCTCACCTCCATTAATAAATCCTGTCAACTCACCCTGTGAAACCGTATCCAGAATCTGCCCATTTCTCCCACGTCTCAGCTCAGACCACTGCTGAGTTTCATCTGGATCATCACAGTCTCCTGCTAGAATCTCCATTCTCACCCACTATCATGTATTCTTAACCCAGCAGCCAGAGTGATCCCATTTAACATCAAGACCCTGCCACTCCCACTCTGCACCCTCCACAGCCCTCCAATAGCTTGTGTGTGCTAGCCCCAGGTCCTCCCTGACCTCTGCCTGCCCCTCCACCCCTTGCTTCTCCTTTTTCTTTTAAATAGGTCTTTAAACATTTTTTTATTTGTGTATTTATTGACTGAGCTTGGTCTTCACATGAGCTTTCACTAGTTATAGCAAGCAGGGGCTACTCTCTAGTTGCAGTACATAGGCTTCTCACTGTGGTGGCCTCTCTTGTTACGGCTCACGGGCTCTAGAGAGCTGGTTCAGTAGTTGTGGCGAACAGGCTGAGTTGCAGAGCATGTGGAATCTTCCCAGACCAGGGACTGAACCTGTGTCCCCTGCACTGGCAGGGACCTACCCCTTGCTTCGTGTGCTCCAGCCAGGGATCTCCCTGTCTGCCATGCTGCTACCTTAGGGCCTTTGCACTTGCTGCACCTCTGCCTTGAACACTTTTTTCAGAATCCCACAGCTCGCTCACTTCCTTCAGTCACCCTTCAGAGAAGCCTTACCAGGTCATCCTTCCCTGTGTACCCTCCTCCAGCATTTCTTATCCAGCTTCCCTTCCCTGCTTTATTTTTCCCCAGTCACTAGTTTCTTCCGTTTCCCCCTCCAGAACCCTGTGAGAGGACAGGAATTGTGCTTTATTTATTGCTGTATCCCCACTGCTGAAAATGGTGACTGGCATGAGGGCAGCGCTGGTGAATGTTTATTAACTAAAGGAATCTCTCTTTACCTGAGACCTCAGGTGAGGGGCTGTGTCCCTGAACTCAGCAGCTCTTAGAATCCATGAGCAGTGGAGGCTCTGGGTCTCAGGAAGGAGGAAGGACAGAGTCAGGGCCAACCCACCTACCTGAAGTCAGACTTGGCCTGGGAAGGTGAAGTCAGGTGGCTTCAGCTGTGGGGCAAGTACCTGGGGCTGGGAGCCAAGGTTGTCTGCTTGCTGTCCTGCCCTGCAGGTGTTACAGGTAAAAAATGAAAGAGGATTCCAAAAAGGGCTGGCTCATGGGTTACCAGCTCTTTGGCCAGTGCCTGCTCTGAGTAGATCCGTTGTGTCCTGGGGGCCAGAGAGGACTGGTCCTGGGCACCCAACTCTGGAGACAGGCTGCTGTCCTTCCTGGGTGAGGCCAGGCTATCAGGGCCATGTCTTCTTTCCGACTCAGTGCCTTGATCTCTCTTGAATTCTCAGGCTTCTCCCTGGAGTGTAGATATGCAGCTTTGAGTGTGGCCCCTGTGGGCCAGGAGCAAGTTGTCCAGCTCCTATCACACGTGCCCACACTGGGTTTTGTTCTCTTTCTATTTCTCCCAAACCCTGTTGTTCCATCTCTCCAAGGGAATATGACCTGGGCTTTTGTGGATGCAGAGGAGGGTGGGATATTGCAAAGTACAGGTGTGACATTCAATAGCCCAAACCAGGGATATAGTGGTGGAGATGGGGGTGGAGCTAGAGGATGTCTGGTGAATTGAATACAAAGGGTGAGGATGAGAAGCTTGGAATGGAGAAAGACTACTACGTTTCTGGCTCAAGGATATTTGAAGCTGCCATTTACGGAGATGGGCAGGGGTGGAAAGGAAAGTAAGAATGAGGTTTGGGGAAGGAGAGACCAAAGCTTGGTGGACAGTGTTCACTTTGAGATGGCAGTTGGACATCCAAGTGTTTGGGAAGTCATGTGGCAATTGGATATCTGAACCTGGCCTTCAGAAGACAGGAAAGATATATTTGAGATATGCATAGATATATGTAGATATGCACATTTTTCAGTGCATAGATGCTGTTTAGGATGATGTGACCGGATGGCGGATCACTTGGGGAGATGGAGGGAAAAGAATAAGGCATCCAGGACAGAGCCAGGATGTGCCAGAGGACAGATAGAGATGAAGCTCAAGAGCCTGAGAAGGAAAAGCCGAAAGAATAGAAGAGACCCGGCAGAGTGAGAAGTCCTGGAAGACAAGGGCAGAGGACTTCAAGGTCAGCTGTGCTGAGGGCCATTTAAAGGCCAAGGACAGGGAGGCCAGGCAAGTGTCCATGGGATATAGCCACATGGGGGTCACTGGTGACCTTGATGGGAGCTCTTTTGGGAGATGGAGTCTGAAGGTGGCACATGTAAACCTGGACCAAGAGGCTGGTTATGGAGGGAAGGAGGGAAACACAAGAAGGTGAGGGGCGGGACCTGGACGTGTGTGTGTGAAGCTGAGCAGGCGGTATTTACGTGGAGAGATCCTCAGTAAGCTTGTGCTGCTAGGAATGATTGACAGCAGTGGTGGGCGGGGGAGGGCTTGGCAGATGATGATGCCGAGAGAGAAGGGGCTGAGTGCAGGCAGAGTCCTAGAGGAGGTGCAAGGCGTGGGGCCTGATAAGGGGGTGCTTCTCCTAGAGTAATGGTGCCAGGCAGGGGGAGACAGATGCTGGCGCACTGCAGGCAGAACTGATGGTTTAGGTGGGGGAAAAGGGGAGGGTTCTCTCGGCTCCCATCCAGACCTCTTCTCACTGTTCCTAGATACCTACAGTCTCAACAATAGATCTGTGAATGGCTGTTTTGAAAAAAAAAACCAAACAGGAAATGTCTGTTTCTAGGAAACCACTTAGATTCTTGGGAAAGTTATTCCTTTGTAAAGATTATCCTCCAAATAGATATCTCAGATGTTAAGCAGTCTAGTTAGATCAACTCTTCGTGCTGGCCTAGCATCTTTCTACTGAGCACTCAAAGGACTTCCCAGAGAACACTCACTCCAGGCATTAGACAAAACTGATTATGTCACTGTGAAACCCAAGTCACCGACAGTTTAAAAAAAAAAAAATAGAAAAGAAAAGACATATTGATCAAGGGGCAGACTGAGTGTCTGAGTCTGCTGAGGCCAGAGTCCCCAGAGTCTTGAGGATGGTCAGGGAAGACCTAAATGTATCCTATTAAAATTTAAAGGAGAATCCATTTCTCAAGCTGATTTGGCCTCTGGTTGCTGTAGGGTCTAAGGCAGCAAGGGGCTCAGCTGAGGAGGTGGGGGTGGGGAAGTGGAGTCCCCACCCCAGCATGCGATGGCCCCCAGCAGCTGCATTGAGAACCCGGCATCCCCATTGAGAACCCGGCATCCCCTGGGCCTGGACCACATCTGCCCGAGTCTCCACCTGCCTCCTCCCTGTCCTGGGTGATCCCCTCTCTCCTGTGGAGGAAGCAGCCTCTTAGCAAACAGTGGCACACCCTCTCCCTCTTTCAGTTTTTTTTTAATTTATTTTTTAAAATTTATTTTTATTCATGTATTTATTTGACTGTGCCAGGTTTTAGTTGTGGCATGTGAGATCTTCTGTCGTGGCATATAAACCGTTAGTTGCAGCATGTGGGGTCTAGTTCCCTGACCAGAGATCGAACCCAGACCCCCTGCACTGGGAGTGCTGAGTCTTAGCCACTGTGTTTATTTTTATCTAAATTTTAGATGCACAGAGTTGAAAAAGCCAAACGTCTCTATAAATTTTGTTATGGAAGATGATAGTACCCTTCTTTCCCCTACAATTTCTGCCCTGCCCCACCCTCACCCCCAGAAACAATAACTTTCATCTCTTCTAGCTGATTATCTTGGTTGACCTTTGTATTTCTGAATAATGTGCCTGGGTTGCTACTCTTGGGCTTTTCAGCTTTAGGTGCTAGCTAGTGACTCACGAGCCTTTCCCCAGTCCACACGTGACCCCTTATCCCCTATCCTCTCATCAGAGTTGTACCATTTATGCTTCACAGCTATGTTATATGATACTTTTGCTTTCCTATACAACTTTTATTTTCTCTAGGAATAAAAGCTGTATGTGTGTTAACTTCATTAGTTTTCCATATGCTGTGCTGTGCTTAGTCGCTCAGACATGTCCGACTTTTTGCAAACCCCATGGCCTGTAGCCTGCCAGGCTCCTCTGTTCACGGGGATTCTCCAGGCAAGAATACTGGAGTGGGTTGCCATGCCCTTCTCCAGGGGATATTGCCAACCCGGGGATCAGACCCAGGTCTCCTGCATTGTAGGCAGATTCTTCACCAGCTGAACTACCAGGGGAGCCCCAGTTTTCTATATATTTATTGTTAATTCAACCCCCAAATTCTCACTTCACAACTCTCGCCTGAAGATGTTCAGATGCATCGGGTCCTCTGTAAATCATCTTGCGGACACAGTCCCTCCCTGAGGGATCCTGCGGGAGAGGCTGCCCGCTCAGCCTGGAACACAGCTGCCACCCCAGGGCTCCCTCACTCTCGCCCTAGAGATTCTCTTGCCTCCTTTGCTGGACCGCCTCAGAGCTGTACATCTTCCTTTTTCCTGGTTTACTTCCTCATTTTCACAGAGACCATCCTTCAGCACGATCTTCTTGAGAAAGGGCCCGTGAGAGGTGAGCTTTTTCGATGCTTTGCATGATTGAATTGACTGAATTGTTTTTATTGTGTTCCTCAGTTGACTCAAGTGTCAAATTCCCGTGTTGGAAGTCATTTTCCTTTAGAGTTTTGAAAGTGTTGCTCCCTCATTCTCAAGCTTCTGGGTTGTTCTCAAGAATTCCAGATCGGTCCTGATTCTTGTTCCATCCTCTGCGACTGTCTGAGGGTCTTCTCTTCCTCCTTAGAGTGGTGGCTTCTCAAGCATGGGTCTCGGTGTGGAGCAGTTTTCATCACTCGCTGATGCTTTCAATCTGGCAAGTCAGGGACTTCTGCTTTAGGAAACTTTCCTGAATGGTTTCCTTGAGGATTTTCTCTCCTCTGGTTTTCTCTCTCCTCTCTGTAGTACTCCTGTTATTCAGGCATTGAATAAGTCCTGGCTCGTTCCTCTAATTTCTACACCTCTCTGCTGGAATGCCCATCTCTTCATATTTTTGCTCTCCTTCCTGGGGACCTCTATTTTGTCTTCCAACCATTCGTGTTCTCATTTCTGCTATCACATTTTTAATTTTCCTTGCATGTTCCTCTTACATTAATAGTATCCTATTCTTTTTTGTTGAGAATATCTTCGTTTATGTACTTTTGTTAGTTAAAATATTCCCTGCTTTTTAAGTTGAATGATTTTTTAAAATGTTTATTGGAGTATAATTGATTTGCAGTGTTGTGTTAGTTTCTGCCATACAGCAAAGTGAATCAGTTATACGTATACATATATCTGCTCTTTTTTAGATTCTTTTCCCATATAGGTCTTTACAGAGTATGGAGAAGAGTTCCCTGTGCTATAATTAGGTCCCTATTAGTTATCTATTTTATACACAGGAATGTGCATGTGTCTGTCCCAGTCTTCCAATTTATCCCTCCCCCTCTTTGCCACCTTGGAAGCAATACGTTTGTTTTCTGCATCTGTGACTCTATTGTGTATATAAGTTCATTTGTACCAAGCAGCCTATTCTTATTTGACTGATTTCAGGCCTCTCGGAGGCTATTAATGTTAGTTGCTTGGTCTTTAGTGCTCTTTTCCCCTTGATTTCTGTCTCCACTATGTTCCCTTCACCCTTGCCTTTGTTTAGGGTCTTCTCTCAGATATCTGATAACCTCTGGTGTCTTCACGTGCTAAGAGCCGGAGGCTCAAAGATGGCTGGGCACCTGAGTGTGAAAGCAAGGCTTCCCCGAGACTCGGCTCTTCTACTGGGGAGGCTGCAGTGGCAGAGTCTATGTCTGTCTTCTTGGATGAAGACTCCAGTCTCCCACCTGAGGGTGGCAGGGTTCATTTCCCATAGTCTGAGAGCCACAGAAAGGACAAAGGTGGGAGGAAGAGGAAGGGGAATCTCAGCCTCCAGTGACGCATTCACCCCATCCCTTCATTTGTTTGTGATTCCCCTGTCCTGCCATCACCTGGCCTGGAAGGCCGTCCATCTCACCCTTTGCAGAGAATGAACCTCCAGGCTTTTTCAGGAGTGATCTCCTGGCTGCTGGAGTTGAGGAAGGGGTGAGGTCTGACTGCTCCTAACAGGACTTTCCACTAGTTGCCCTTATCTTGGTTCTCCCCGTATGCACCTCCAGAGTCCTTGAGGGGCCCTGCGGGATAAGTCGAGTTTATTCTCATATAACCTGCTGTCAACTTAGATTCCATTCTGTTGAGTCTGCAAAGTCTTGTTCAGCCATCCATCTCTTTCCAGCCTCCAAAACTGCATCGCCAGTTTCCCCTCCTGCTCTTCTCTCCTTTGTGTGTTTATTATGCCGAGAGAGAGAAGGAAAGGGAAGGGAACCATAAAGACAGTTTCCCTACCATCTTTAATAACAGACCACTAGTAGGGTTGTTTTTAAGTGTGTTTTAGGCACAGAACTCTTTCTTCCAAATAACTCTTCAGAGAAGGTCACCCTGCAGCCTCCCCCATAGGTCCCTGGGGCTCCGATGGCACTTCTCTGAACTTCTGGGCTCACAGGAGCACAGGGGAAAGTGTTGGTGTTCCAGAAAGTCTGAGAAATCTTTGGGCATTGGCCTAAGACAGAATGAGATTCGAGGCCCACCTCTGGCAATTACTGGCTAGTCCCTAAAGTAGGCTCCTTAGTGAGAACTAAATGTAAGATTTTATGGGCTCTTTACTATGGCGTGTAGGAAGTGCTTAGCAAAGGGGCCGCTGCCTTCCTTGCTTCCTTCCCCCTTCACGGTTCTTTCCTTCCTTCCATCTTCCTTTCCTCCCAACTCCTTCCCTCTCCAGCATGGCTATGATCTTCCCTGGGCTCCAGTGGCCTTTCTCCTGAGGCACTAGAGAGCTGCTGAAGGTGTAAGCCAGGCTGTATCTCTAACGGCTGTGTGTGAACAGCATATCAGGAAGGTGAGAGTTGGAGACTACTCTGTGGACAATGAAAATGAAATCAAAAAAGAAAAGTGACACATGGGTTGGGCAGATGGAAAGTCTGACACTGGGGTTGAGCATGGGTCCACCTGAATTTTATTATCTGCAAATCATGGGAAATTTTACCTTTTCCATCTTTGGGCATTGTTTGAAATGAGGCCTCCAATAAGGAGGGAGGTAAGTGGGGTGAGTCCTGGAGCTGGAGACTTTGGGCAAATCATCTTTTCTCTCTGGATTGCACTCTTTCCCTTGGTAATTGGAGGATGTGGGAAAGGGCTGGGGTCTTGAGTCTGGGCCTGGGGGCTGCATCCTGACTCTGCCTTTACTAGCACTGAGGCCTTGGGTAGGCCTTTGCTGTTTGTGAGTCTGGCTTTCTCATCTGTAGCATGAATGGTTGCCATGTGGCTTGGGTCAACCATCTCTGGCTCTCATGACGTGATGTGCGGGATCTTTCCAGCTCTTGTCAGTCAATGAGCTGTTTCAGCTCTGCACTCAATACTTGAGGAAGGTGTTGCTCAGAGACAGTTTACAGGGAGAGGTCAGAGGGAAGGGCCTATGTGGGCTGCTGCAAGTCCTTGTCCCTCCCTCAGGGAAGCTGCCTTCTCTAAAGGTCAGGAAATCTAAGCCGAGCTCATCTGCAGGGTGCCCCTGCCTGGGCAGAAGCCCTTGACAGTGTGCCCCAGCCTGAGATAAGATGTCTGTTGGGAACATTTTCCTCTCGGAGCCCAGAGTTGGGTGTTGTGTGCTGCTTGCCTGGACCCATACAGGTGAGGAGATGAGGGGGCCAATAGACGTATCAAATCTCTAGGACCTGCCAGAAAAATGAGGAGCTTAGGAAAATTAAGACAGAGTTGGTCCGGAGTCTCTTAGAGGAAGGGTCCCTGCTGTGGTCTGTTCCCCAGGAGCATCAGCTGCTCCTTGCTGCCCACAGTGGGGAAGGCCCAGCCTCTGGGATACCCTCCAGAGGCCACATCCTAACCTGTGCCTGCCCACCTGGGTATCTTCAATCATGCTCTTCAGTGCCTCCCTGGAAGTGGAGGTACCTCTCTGTGCCACCGTGAATGTTAAATAGAATCAGTTGTCCAGGGTCTGGCCCACTGCACTGCCAATCAAAGGGGATGAGTGGCATCTTTCAGTCCCACCCTCTGAGCAGAGCCCTGTATCTCAGTTGAGCAGAACATGGTGACAAAAGCATAACTTTGGCATCAGCCAGACCTGGGTTCAAATCCTGGTTCTGCCACTGATTAGAAAATCACATAACATCTCTATGGCTCAGGTTTCTCATCTGAAAAATGGGAATAATAATAGTACCTATTGAGCAAAGCTTCAACTTAAAGGAAATGATGTTTGTACATAAAGTACCCAGCATAGTGTTGGACCTCTTAGTCTGCCATGAATGATCAGTGTTTACTTACATGACAGCCTCTTCCAGTAAGGAGTCAGCTGGTGTCTCCCCCTTCTGCAAGCACACTGTGGTAGAATGTGAAGGCTGGAGCCAGACCCCCTGCGTGGGAACCCTGGCTCTGTCACGGCGAGCAGTTGATCATAAGTGAGTTAGGTAATTGCTCTGTGCCTCAGCTTCCTCATCTGCAGGATGAAGACGGTAACAGAAATTACATCTCAAAGAGTTCGTATGAGGCTTAACTAAGATGCCACATGTAAAGAATTGACAGTGCTTGGTGCATAGTAAGTACTTAATCAAAGTCCACTGTTCTCATTATTTCTAAAGGGTCCCTAGAAATCATTTGATCCAAATTCCTGACTTTGCCAATGAGGAAACCACAGCCCAGGGAGGCATTAACACAGCATAGGAATAATGGAAGCCAGCCTCTTGGGCTTCACTCAGAACATGCCGACGGGAAGAAGGGAGGAAGGCTGTGTGGTTGAGTGTGTATGAGGGCACAGGATCTGTGCCATGTCGCCGTGGCCATGCTGATGGCAGGGAGGTGGCATTGTGGTGAAGCAGGCTAGGATTCTGACGCACTTTCAGCTCCCATGAAAAGAGACGTTTGACTCCAGAGGATCCCTCGTGTTCAAGAGCTAACAGGGTGGCCTGGTTGGGGGGCCACACCCTAGTGGTTTAAGGAGGGCCTCCCCCCACCATCGGGTGGACCCTACATGGAGAGTTAGAGCCCGACCAGACAGAGAGGCCTGACGTAGCCTTGGATAGAAGCAGCATACCCTGGAAAATTCAGGGCTGATGGTTCATGGGGTTGGCAGTTTGCTCTTAAATAGTTCTGGAAAAAAAGAATTTTTTTAGAATTATACTTTCAACATGTTTGTGATTGTTTCAAAATAAAAACTTAAAAAAGAGAACGAACCAGTTTGGCTCAGAAGAAAGGAGACCAGGGAAGCCAGGAATTGAGGAAAGAGTTTAAAAGGGCAGAGGCTGTCAGGGGCCGCCGGGCAGATCTCCGAACAAGCAGAATCAGCCAAGGCCAAGAAAGGAAGCTAAAGGCATCAGATCAGAGAAAGAGCCGGGCCTGAACTCCAAGCAGAATGTTGGATCTGTGCTGTGGATGGGCGTCCTCTGTCACCATGGGTGGCTTGCAGACCAAAGATGGACAGCCCAGCTGGTGGGAGGTGTGTCCCGAGGCACAGCAGCCAGCAGAAGGCAGACTGGTCTGGAGCCTGGGTACCAGGGGGCAGGCGTGTTGGGCAGGCCGGTTCCCAGGAACATGGTGAGAGCAGACAGAATGGACACAGGAGGCAAAACAAACCTAAGGCAGTCAGGGAGAAGCCAGGCTGTGAGCGAGGCCTTATGACCCACTGGCAATGCAGCTGGCAGACTGGGGCCAGGAGGTAGCCAGCCAGGGGCCAGGCCAGGCTTCTGGGAACTGGAGCCAGGAACAGACAGGGCGCTTCCCCAGGGAAGGCTGCGAGGAGTAGAGACGGCCAGCAGGGCAGAGGGTGGAGAGGCTGGTCCGCCGGCTGTGCTGTTCAGCTGGGAGGCAGGACCTTTAGGGGCCCAGGGGAACAATGTGTTCACCCAGCGGGTCCAGTTGGACCCAGGCTGATTCAGAAAGAAGGGGAGCTGCCCCCTAGCAGGGAGGAGGAGACCAGTTGCCATCAACTTTCTAAACATCAGCAGATGTAGCAGTCAGGCTGTCAATCGGAAGTGTCTGAAACTGCTTAGCTCGGGAGCTCAGGCCCAGACTCTACAAACCACAGTTTTTCTGAGCTTTGTCACCTCCCAGCGTCTGCCCTCTGTCGGTTCTGATTTCCCCGCGAGTGGTAAACCCTTCCCGTGAGAAGGGCAGCTGAGGACATGTGTCCTCCTCCTCCTCGGTGGTCAGGGGTCGGGAGGGAGGAGTGGAGGGGCTGAGAGGAGGTGGTGGCTTGGATGGGTCTGCACCAGGGGAACGGAGTGTCCCTGGGGAGCCAGCCATAGGCTGAGCGGTGACCCAGGAGCTCCGGCTGAGGCTGAAGGAGCCAGCGTGCTGTGGATTCATATAGGCTGGGCCGTCCCCAACCTGGACTCCAGCAGGGTGCCCGTGGGGTCTTGTTGCTGCAGGAAAGGGCCCAGCAGTGACCCACGGATGCCCCCACGCTGGTCCAGGCTCTCTTTCTTCCCCTCTCTAGGGGCCAGATTGCCTTTAGTCAGCCAGCCCTTACCTGAGGCGGGGGAGAGGCTATTGTGAATGCACTAGGGCCTCGCCTGGGGTCCGGCAGGACAGGGCATCCATCGTACTTGCTCAAATCCTCACCAAAGAATCCTCACCCTTCACCCTCTTCCTGGGTCTCCTCTGCCCGGTGTGCCAGGAAGGGCCATCCCAGCGGAGACAACACGCTAAAAGCAGCCAGCTGGGTTCCCCAAGTGTTGAACCTCCTCCCTAGTACAACCACGAGACTCCTGGATGGAGTCAAGCACTGGGTTCCTGCAGGAAGTAGTAAGGAAGAGGTTGGGGTTCCCGCAGGCCTGGAACATGCACCTTGGGAACCCTCTCTACAACCCACCTGCTGGGTCGGCCTAGGTGCCGTCCCTCTTCTCTCGAGAAATCAGGGTGCTTTCACCCACACCACGCTGGGAAGGTTGCTTCCGTCCTCCCAAGAATCCTTCATGTGTCTTGTCCCCTCCCTGGACTCTTGGGCCTTTGGCTCCCACCCCCTTCGGCCCGCTGCATAGCACCTACCCGGTGAGAACCTCCTGCAGGCTGTGGTACAAACCGTCGGGGTGATGTCAGGCGGCTCCCACAAATGCTCCTTATTACATTTGTCATGTTTTATGCTAATGTGTGTTAGGAAGACGTAACCACGTAACCAGCATGTGAAACCTGTGATTTTGTGACTGTGAGCCCTTGGGGCAGGAACCTTGGGCTTCTGCTCAGGCAAGCCTGTCTCTGAGCTCAGATGCCTGGAGGGCCCGAGGCACCTGGCTGGGAGAAGCATCACTGCAGGCCTTTATGCAATTCATGGGAAGATCACTTCCGGTGGGTGGGTCGGGTGGGGGATAATTGGGAGGGAGACTGGGCACACTGGTCTGGGTTGTCGTCTACAGTCTCGAGGAAGATCACCGCGCCTAGAGTCTGAGAGACCCAGGGCCAACCCTGGCTCTGCGCCGATGAGCTGTCTGATCTGGGACCAGCTATTAGCCCACCTGTGCAACTGCTCCTCTTTTGGGGGGTGACTGGAACTCCGCTTCCTGGGGTTGAGGTGAGGCTTAAATGAGAAAGCCTCGATCACGTGGCCCCAGTGGCATGGAACCAGTGTGTGCCTGGAGATGGAGTCTGGCATGCCTGGAAGGACGCTGGTCAGGCAGGACAGAGGCGGCGCCTCCCTATGGCGGCGGTGGGGAGGAATCAGGAGTGTGGCCTCTGAGGCCGGGTCCTTCTCCATCACTGCTGGGTGTGTGACCTGGTGCAGTTGCTCAGCCCCTCAGTGCCCCCTTTCTCATCTGCTGAGTGGGGAGAGCTCTGCTGACACAACCAAGGGCTGTTCTGAGGACTGAACACGCAAACATGGCAGCTTGGTGAGCCCCATTGCTCCGCTCCTGGTGCCTCCTGGCTGACTTTGCACACACAGCTGTTGACCGGAGGCTGGGTGGTGTGCTGGAAGCACCCCTGAGGGTGCAGCGGTGAGCTGAGGACCAGGGGCGGGTAACACAGGCTGAGGGCTGGAGAGCAAAGATTCTTCCAGATGAACGAACTGGCCCAAGGCTAGAGGCTTGTGGTGCTGGTGAGGCTGGAGGGGGGACAGGAGTTGCAGCGAGTGGGAGATGAGTAAGCTGAGGAGGGGCCTGTGATGGGGTCATGGGGTCACAGGTGTCAGTGGGGGTGGGGAAGGACCTCTGTCACTTTTCCATTAAATGGAGAAGGCCATATTATTCATCTCAATTTTTTCATTATGGGAACACACAAGTGAAAATAACTCTAAATTTTATAGACACTTCATGCACTAGGGCTATTTTTAAATCCCCTGTTATTCCTATAACTCCACTAGACAACTGGCCGGAAAGCCTGGCTCAGCAAGAGCCCTGACTGGCTCCCCAGTCCCCTCCAGAGCACCCCATGTTTGAGAGCATTCCAGTGGCCCCAGACCACTTCCCTCGGTGCCTCTCTCTGCCCCAGCCCAGCCTTCCAGACATCCCAGGCTTCCCTGCCTCTGCTCTTAAACTTGCTGTTCCCTCCACATGGACCTCTCCTCTTCTTTAGCTCCACATCCCCACAGTGGACTGTCCTCAAAGCTTGGGTCAAATGGCCCTGTTCCGTGGAGCCTCCCAGACCTTTCCCCAGCCTGCTGCTGCCTGCCATACATCACCTCTTCTTCCGAAGCCCCCAGACCCGTTGTCTCACCTTATCTTGACTTGCATTATTTTCTGTTTGATTCAGACAAATACATGTTCCCCTTCATGACCAGCCTTAGAGCCCATGGGCAGGGGAAATCCTTTTCATAAAATGCACTTAGAGTTCACAACTGTACACTTTAAAATGTAAGCAGTGGACTGATCAGCATGATCTTTGGCACGCTGAGGGCAGGTCTCTGCGTCTCTGGGCTCAGTTCCTCCATCTCTGGAGCACAGACAGCCGTCTCTGCCTCCCAGGCTGTTGTGAAGCAGAAGGCTGAAGGACACGTGTGGTACCTGCCTCCAAGCTCAGCAAACACAGAGGAGAGCTGTGGGAAACCTTAGCAGGCTCTGTTCTCATCCAGCCGCTCTGAGCTGATTCTACATCTCATCTGGGTGTCATTCTAACCACAGGGTTGCCTTCTTGGCGACGGTTGCTCTGGAAGGCACCTCACGTGCTGTGAACGGCAGATGTAAGTGACGCTCCAGGGCCAGTGTGCTGGAGAGCTGTCCTCAGGCCTCCTGGAGAGGCTGTGCGCTGACTCAGCTCTCCACCGGCGCAGGGCCTGGTGCGGGGAGATGTGGACTCATGGGGATGGAGCAGCCCTTTCTGAGGAGCTCACATCCAGTCCTGCCAGTCCCAGCCTTACTTTGGAGATGGAAGTCTCTGGCCGACATAGTCCTGGCTCCGCCGTCAATGTTAGTCACTCAGTTGTGTCCAACTCTTTGCCACCCCATCGACTGAAGTCTGCCAGGTTCCTCTGTTCGTGGGATTTCCCAGGCAAGAATACTGGAGTGGATTGCCATTTCCTTCTCTGGGGAATCGTCCTGACCCAGAGATAGAACCTCTGTCTCCTGAGTCTCCTGTTTGGCAGGCAGATTCTTTACCACTGAGCCACTTGGGAAGCCCTCCGCTGTTAATGCCTGTGTGAATTTGAGGGGGGGACCTCAGGCAACTTACTGACCTCTGGTGACCTCTGACTGAATCGCAGCATGTGACCCCCCCTGGACTGAGCCCTGTCCCCTCCAAGAGTCCCCTCGCAATCCTGTCCCTCCCCTGCACCCTCCTACGCTCCCATCAACCTCTCCCACCCACTCTGCAATAATAGCAGCCGTGACCTATTGAGGGCTTGCTGTGCCCCAGGGACAGAACTCAGCACTAAGCCCTTCACAAATATAATTTCTAATCCCATCACCCCTTGCTGAATAGTGTACACACACACACACACCCATTCTTCAGATGAGGGGGTTGAGGCTCAGAGAAGCAAAGGAACTTGACGTGGTCACTTGGGTAGTGAGGAACAGAGCTGCAATTCAAATTCAAACCTCTGTGGATCCAGATCCTGGGTTCTTCTCTTCACAGGCCCCTGCCACTCACTGGGGACCCTGCTTTCTGCATCTTCTGATTCTCAGTCACCTGCATGGCAAATCCCAGTTGAACCCTGTCCCTGCCCCTCCACATGCCCCTGGCCAGGCCCTGAGTGGACCCCACTGAATGTTTGCGGATAGAGGTGATGGT
Source organism: Muntiacus reevesi (assembly GCF_963930625.1). Taxonomy (NCBI): domain Eukaryota; kingdom Metazoa; phylum Chordata; class Mammalia; order Artiodactyla; family Cervidae; genus Muntiacus; species Muntiacus reevesi. The sequence continues at coordinate 163,263,782 of NC_089249.1, forward strand.
GATGGTGGTGCTGGTGCTGGTGCTGGTAGCGCTACCCCAGGGCCCATGGTGAAGGTTGGAACTGGCAGGGGGAGGTATCCTCTCTCCTCTCATAAAGAAGACACTTTGGAGGCCGTGTCAGAAGCTGTAATCTTTTGAGATGTGCATCCCCAGGGTGAGCACTGGAATGAACAGAAGAGAGGAAACTGGCTCCCAAAGGTGAGGGCTGGGAGGGGCCGAGAAGAGTGGAACATGATGAAGGCCACAAGGAGATGGCCCATTGAGTGCTTGGGGTGTAGTTCCCAGTCCTTGAAAAATATCTTCAGGGAGGTTCAGAAGCTTCTACTCCCCTTTACATTAGGTGATTCCAAAAGAGCCGTGTCCCTGGAGGCCAGCACCTCATGTTCGTTCTCTGGGTTTGCTTTTTCACATCCAGCGCCTGATCATGGCCAGGTTCACTGGACTGGAGGCAGATGAGATGTCCTCTGCTAACTGGTCAGCACATCTTTTAATTTCTGACAAGATTTCATAGACATGGTATTTCTGAAGGGTAACCGAGCCAGTGGTGGCAACAGTCTGAACTAAACGTATGAGCTCTGGAAGATTTCAACAGCCACGTCGCTCACCCTGCCTCCCTCTATGCAAAGTGCCCATCTCTTCTATCATGCTAAGAGCTATCCAAAGCATTCAAAGCTTTTAACCAAAGAGAGGATGAGATGTGATCAGCCAGCAGGAGCTCAAGCCGTCCAGGGACCATTCCTGCTTGTGGCTGTGCGAAGACCTCAGCCCCATCCTCCAGTAGTGAGGACCCTCATTTGGCTACAGCTTCGGTCAGTCATTTAAGGTGATGGGTTGGTGAAAGGCTACCTGTAAACATAAAGCTCACATGGTCCAGTCTGCCAGGCCTCCAGGGAAACCTTGTTTTCTGTTTTTCAAGTGCAAATAACCAAATCTCTTTATTCTTAAACTCGGAATTTCTTCTAAAACTGTTCGCCATCTCGCACCTCTATCATTCTGATATAAATCTGACAGTTTGGTTAACTCCACTGAGGCTTTTATTGACCCTGCATTTTCTTTATTGGGTCTTGATCTTTCATCACACTGATTTCCATTTCAAAAGCTGTCTCGCATGGACTGCTGGAGTATAAGTGGTACAAACTCCCTGTCTGGTGGATCATGTGTTGTAGGAGGAACAAATGATGGCTTCAGCCATGTATTCAATATCCAAGTGTGGACGCTGGAATGCTTCATGTTCCAAGTCAGCAATTCCATCTTCATCACTGGAATTTGGTCCTCACCATCATCCCCTTGCCTGTGGTCTCAGAGGGCTTCCAAGGGCTTCAGCATCCTCATCAGCATGTTCTGAATTCCTTTGCAAATTTGCCTGTGGCTGGGGAGGAGGAGGGGATGCTGGAACTTCAGCTCTACTGCTTCCTGTATCAGCTGGTCGGTATATGCCAGGGATGGGCATTCCACTGGCATCTTAGTCCCAAACCATGGCTTCCCCTTTGAGTTGGGAGGGCAGGATATCTCCATGCTTCACAGTCTATCAAAACTGGGGACACTCGTTTTCCTTACCTTTTTCTTAATCTTTTGTCCGTGCCACACAGCATGTGAGATCTTAGTTTCCTGACCAGAGATCAAACCCAGGCCCCCTGCATTGGCAGCACAGAGTCTTAAGCACTGGGCCACCAGGGAAGTCCCTCCCTACATTGTTAAAAATTAAACCTAATTGTGATGAGCGCTCTCACGGCAGAGTGCTAGACAGCAGATCAGATACAGACTGATCCCCTGCTATGTGCTAGGCACAGTTCTAAGCACATAACATAAACTAACAAAGTTAACCTCACAATAACCCTGTGAGTATACACCACTGCTTTAAGTAGTTTTTAAAATTGGAACAGACCATACACACAAAAGCAGTCCAAGTCATAAAAGTACAGTCTATGAGCTATTACAAAATGATGTATAATTTTGTATAATTACACAAATTATGTCCCGTTACCCCCAAGTCAAGAAACAGTACATGATCCTCCTTTTACAGATGAAGCAACTGAGGCACAGAGAGGTTAAACAACCTGCCCAGGATCACACAGCTAAGGGGTTCGGCCAAGAGGTATCATAATAAAGCCATTCCACAGCCACAGCGAGCTGCTTTGAGTCATCAGCACCAACCCTGCCATGGGGCAGGAGCATGCTCAGGGCCACACAGCTGGTGGGAAGGAGGCAGGATTTGAACCCCAGCAGTCTGACCCTACCAGCCCCCCAACCCATGGCTAACCACTGCGCTCTGCAGCATCCCAAACTAAGCAAGTGGATCCCAACTTCACCACGCTGTAGCTGTGCAACCTCAGACAGTCCTTTCACCCTCTGAGCCATGACCACATCCTTCCTTCTTGTTTTCTCACCCTATCCCCCTGCAGGCTGTTTGCGGCTGGAGCACCAGATTGGGTACTGTGTCCATTTAGATTCCAACTAGACCCACCTCAAATCCAGCCTCTCTCTCCCATAGGAATCTATTTTGCCCCAAACCTGACTTTAATCTGTGCTTACACACTATCCATGGTGGGGGCTCATTACCACTTAAGCTTGCTTTGCTCCAAGTTTGTAGCTCTGCGGTTAAAACATTCTTTTTTAAAATGAACCCAGATCTTCCTACCTGTCTTGGTTTTGCCTGTGGACTGAGCCACCTCCCAGGAGACTGGCATTGATTATACTTGTGACCCAAGGCATCTGTGGACAGATTTTCTATGAGCCTGGTTTCTCCTCTACTCCCAGCTGGTAGAGAGCAGATCTGCTCAGAGCAAGAGCCAAGAAGGTGCCTACCATCATGGGACAACTAGAATGGAACTCTCTTCTCTTGCCCTGTAAGCTTTGAGTCTATAAGTCTGGGACCCGAACACACAGCCTTCTTGTGGGTTCTGCAGGTTGAAGCAGCCAGTAATGCCAGCCGGCCCCTTCATGAAAAGAATCAGTAGCTACCCTGGTGCCTTCATGTATTTGGGAAAACTTTGCTGTCATTGCTGCTGCTGCTGCTAAGTCACTTTAGTCGTGTCCGACTCTGTGCGACCCCATAGACGGCTGTCATTACCTCACAGCTGTTCCCCAGCACAGAGACACCCGGCATTCATTGTGGGAATCTGACAAAGTTCACAGCCTTTTCTTATTTGCATCTTGAGGCATACGAATCTCTGAGCATTGAGGAAACCCTGAGATTCCCCAGGGCATGGTGGCACAGCGTCTCATAGCCACTGGCCTAAAGGCATTGATCAGGCACCCAGTGTCTACACATATTTCATCAGCTGCTATCACAGATGGCCTTGCCTTGGTCAGGCTCCCCTCAATTCACCCTTGCACGCCAGTCTCAGGGGGCGCTTCCAGAGCACGGCTGTAACAGAACACCGTCCCCATCCCCTCTGCCTGCAAGACACAGGCCAGGCTTCTGTACCGGCCCCTGAGGTTTGTCCATGCCAAGGCTTGATTATAATTCCTATAATACATGCCTACCACAGAGTAAACACTCCACAAATGCTAGCTGTTTCTTTTTCCCTGACAAAAGAAACACCTCTGATCCTGGCTGACTTTCTTTTTGTGCTTTTTAGTAAAGAGTAAAACATGGATCCAATCTCCAGGATCTGGTCACTTCCCCATTCTTGACCTGTTTCCTGTTTGGGGAACAAGGAAGTGAAGCTGGGAGAACTAGCCAACCATAGTCCTGCATCAGGCTGGACTGGCTCCAGTCACAACAGGGGGCCTCTGGGTGCTCTGGGGCATCCCATTTTAAGAGGGACAACCTGGAAGGGTTGGGAAGGTATAGGGAGGAATCTGGAATCCATCTTGAGCACATCTGTTTGAGACTTGGAGCAGAGGAATCTTGGGTGGAGCAGCATCCTTTAGGGACCATCATGTGCAAGAGGGCTTGCACTGAACTGTGCTCAGACTACAGAAGGTCAACTTTAGCTTAATTGAGGGGAGATCTGCCCGGAGCCAAAGGTGCTGCCTGGGACACCATGAGACCCCAGGTGCCAGAGTTGGATGCGCCCAAGATGGGGTGTGGATGGGCCCTAAGAATGACCTCATCAGAGGGGGCACGAGGCCCCTCCCACCCAGGAAGTTGAAGATTTTTAGGTCCTTCCCAGCATGAATGTGCTTTAACAGTGATTTTCAAATTCACGGCACTCTTTTTCACAAAGTTCAGTTTATATAGATTCCTATTCTGAAAAACAGCTGAATGCGATGGAGGACATGGGGGCCCAGAATCCTGCTGCTCAGCCTCCCCTTCCATAAATCCTGAGCACAGTGTGAAAGGCCCTGCAAGTCAGGGCCTGCTAAAGGCTGGGGCACCCCCGTGTAAATGGGCACCTTTAAGAAGTCCACTCCTTGTTGGCAGTTTCACTTCTCTGAACACGACAGGCCCAGCTTCTGGCATCCTGCCTCCTTCCCTAATGTCACCATCTGGTCGGAAACAGGGCCTTGGCTGCATTCTTTGGGCCTGAGCTGGTTTCAGCCCAGCCTGGGTGCCTGTTCTCGGTAGTTCTTAGGCTTCTGCACTCAGTCATTCACCGCACAGCGTCTCAAGTTACCGTATTGATTCCTTTAGAATAAAAGCCACCTCCTCTCTTTAGACCTGAGTGCTGTGTGTCAGACCCCTGAGCTGCTGTCTTCAGGGCAGCTGATGCTGTTTGCTGATGTCCCCCTAGAATGAGAAATCACACCAGAAAAATCGAGAAAACAGCCCAAATGGCACAGATGCCAGCCTGCAGAATAGTCATGGCCTCCGTGGTGGGAGTGCTTCTGAAAAGTGTAAAGGAAGGCTTCTTGATCTGCCCTCCCCTCCTGTCTCTGTCAGGCAGCCTGGACTCCTGGAGTCTGTGTCCTCTTTCCTCTCACCCTTTCTTCTGCCCCGTCTTGGGCTCCATACAATTACAAAACCATCCCCCAGCTTCCAGGCCTCCCAGCCCACTCCATCCCCCACCTTGCACCAGATGGGGACTCCCAAAACAGGAGTCTCCCCAGTCAGATCCGATTCACCCTCAAGAGTCACCTAAGACCCAGCGGATCCTCCATGGCACTTTGTGAGTTGTCTGTGTTATGGGTTCTCTGTCTTTATTTTACCATCTTTTAAGTGCCTGTTATTCATTCTGGAGACCAAGATCAGAGTCTTATTTAGCTTTGCCTTTCTGGGCCAGGTCAGACCAGGCCTTTGTAAGTATTATTGAGTAAATACACAGAATACGGCTTAAAATAGACCCTGCGCTGTCAGGCTCTGGGCCTATGCTTGTGTTATACATGTGCCGAGGAATTCTTGGCACAGCAGGTCTGTCCCTAGACCCTGCGTTAAATGCCCCCACTCCTACTGCCTCAGTGGTAAAGGATCCGCCTGCCAATGCAGGAGACCCTCAATCAATCCCTAGGTTAGGAAGATCCCCTGGAGAAGGAAAGGACAACCCACTCCAGTATTCTTGCCTGGGAAACCCCATGGACAGAGGAGCCTGGCAGTTTATAGTCCATGGGGTCACAGAAGAGTCAGACATGACTTAGCAACTAAACAGCAACCACCCCAGATGTCTTGATGTGACATGATTTCTGCAGAACCCTGATGAAATGAGAGTCTGTAATGTGCCCAGAACCATGTGAACTTCCCCCATGACCCACAGCTCAGCTTCCCCAGTATACTTGTCACCAAAGGGTGTGTTCCCAACCTCTTGGCAACAGAATATTTTTAGCAGATACACAGCTCAGTGCCACCTAGCACTTGCTTCTCTTTCCACGGACATCCCTTCCTTTCTGAGCCTCACCCAGAGAGCAACAAGTCACTGCAGACAAGCTGGTGGGCTCACTGTGGCCAGACCTCCGGGGGGCCAGTGACCGCCGGGAACCAATCCTGAGCCTCGCTTCATGGGACACAGGCTGCCTGCAAGCGTGGGTTGCCTCAGAGGAACAGTGTGCACATTTCTGTTCGCATCTTCCTCTCCTTTTGCTTGATTATACCCAGGCTGTGTGCCCCTGGGGAAAGCGTATTTGGCTACAAGATCATAATAAAATCAGAATTTTGACAAGACTTTAAAATGTCCAAATCTGGAGGAGAGTTGAGAATTTTTAGGATAAACTATTAACAATATATGAAAACATCAATAATATACATTCAGAACAGCCTCCTCAGAGCTCAAATTAGGAAGGTCACACCGAGGTCATTGAGTTTATCCCCCTCATTCAAGAGAAAAATGAAGTTTGGTGGAAAGAGAAGTCATGAGTTTAAAGGTCAAGACAGGTATCTACTAGCCACATGACCTTGGGGAATTTACTTTGAGCCACAAATTTAGCTCTGGGCTAAATCTGCCTCTCCTATTTTGCTTGCCTGAAACTGTTTTTTTAAAGAGGAGATTTTAAGTCTTAGAATTTCATAGCAATTAAGTGCCTGAGCTTTGTAACATGTGACCTTGGTTCAAATTCTGATTCTGTTAACGCTGTCTGTCTGACCTCAGGCAGGTTACTGAACCTCTCTGTGACTCCATTTTCTTATGGAGGATGATTAAATTCCCTGTGGCATGGGGCTACCTTGTGGTTTAAATGAGGAAAGGTATGCCAAGCATTTAAAATAGTGTTCGGTACCCAGTAAGAGCTATCTAAGGGTATGCTAATTTATTATTATTATTTTTAATCTGGATTTGTGGTTTTCTTGAAAACCCGGAAGATCTGACAGCCTCATACAACACTTGGCTGGAAGGGTGTAGCCACTCTCCCTTTAGAGAGAGACTGTTCCCTGCCTTCTAGCTCACTTCAGCCCCAACCTCTCCCTCCTCCTTGTACCTCCTCTGTTTCACTCAGGCGTGTGGCCAGCTCACCACTCCTCCCCAACACACTCCTACCCTTCTAGTGCCCTGAGCCCCCATTTGGTCAGGAATCAGTATTTCAGTTTATTGGATAAATTTAGAGGATAAACAGGGCTTCCCTGGTGGCTTAGACGGTGACGAATCTGCCTGCAATGCGTATGACCCGGGTTCGATCCTTGGGTCAGGAAGATCCCCTGGAGTAGGGAATGGCAACCCACCCCAGTATTTTTGCCTGGAGACTCCCATGAGCAGAGGAGCCTGGCAGGCTACATGGGATCACAAAGAGTTGGACACAACGGAGGGACTTTCGCTTCTTTTCAGAGGGTAAATATACCCATTTTACAGCCCTGAAAGCCCCTCTGTCTCTGAGCTGCCATAACCACTCATTCTCTCCTGCTACAGGGCCTCCCAGCCTGGCTTCTGGGTGAACAGCACTAGTCACAGGGCGCTCACCACCTCACAGGGCAGCTTCACTGCTGAGTCTTCATCTTATGCAGAGTCCAAGAACAACTCATCTATCACCTTGCCCAAGATGCCATTTAATTTCCTCCACACCCCCTCTTCCAGAATCCAGAGCAGAAGGGATATGCCATCTCCTTTCAGAGCTGTGCGCTGAGTTCCCAAGTGCTTGGGGAAAACTTCAGGTTTCAGAAATGCCTCCAAAAAGGCTGGAGCCACAACCCAAGAGGTCACATGCTGAATGGCCAGAGTCAGGCAGCTCAGCATCTCCAGTGGCAGGACTGGAGGGGAAGCTGCTGAAGGCAGGGGGTCAGACTGTGTCGTCCGTAAGAGCACTGGGGGTCAGAGCTGGGTTCCGGTTCCTGCTTCACCACTTCCGAGCTGCCTTTGTGACTTTGGGCAAGACACACAGCCTCTGTTTCTGTTTCCTTCTCTGTCAGATGAAAATAATAAGACTCTCCTGATGAAGGGACTGTGCAAGATTCTCTTTCTTTTCCTTTGAATCCATGAGTCTCAGAGCTGTAGCATAAGAATGAAAACAGACCCAGAAGATTCTGGCAGTTCCACTCCCCTCCTGGCAGCCTCACTCCCCTCCTGACCCAGGGCAGTGGAACAGAAAAGCTGCTTCCAGGCGAGGGTTCGGGAGCCCCGGTGCTGAGTAGTGACCCCAGGCCCCCACAGCCCTGGGCCTCAGGCAGTCAAGCTCAAGGTCTCTCTAAGACATTTTGGAATCCACAGAAACAGCTTTTTTTTTTTTTTTTTTAAGACAAAACCAAGCATTTTCCAGACTGGCTGACATCCCTGGCTCATCAGAGCAGCAGAAGACAGGCAGGTGGTAGGGATCAGACAGCCGTGAGTCAGCTGTACCCAGGCAGCGAACTGTCTTGCAGGCTCGGCACAGGCAGGGGGCCGGGCGGGCACTTCCTCTGCGGTTGAAGGGCTGCCTCAGCTGGAGGGTGGAGAGGCCAGCAGACCTGGGAAGCAGGACCATGCCCCTGGGCGCCTCACCATGCATTTCTGGCTTCCTTCCCTGGCTCTTTGCAGGGTATTTTTCTGCAGCTGTCAACACCCTCAGTCCCACCCTGAGCTGGCAGCCTTTCAGGAAGGCTGCAGGAGAGCATGAGAGCATGCTGTTCTCCTCTCTCTGTGGTCTTACAGGCCCCTGGGCACCCCAGAGAAGGAAGGTGCTAAGGAAGCCTTGGTCAGTATCATCTAAAAGCATCAAGGCAGCATCTGTGCAGGGACAGGGGACAAAGTGGAAAAGTCGCTGATGGTGAGATCTTGGTCACATCACTTGAACTCCCTGGGCCTTGGTTCACATTTGTATAAATGGGAACAGTGGCCAAGGGCTGGTGGGAGGACTGAGTGACCTCAGGCCTGTGGCAGTGACTGGTGCATCTAAGGACAAAGTTTGACTGTTTTCGCTGGAAGGGAAGTGATTTCACCAAGGTCGCCCAGCACGTTCACACGGGAGCCGGGACTCAGACTCAGCTCTCATGCTGACCTCGGAAATGGCAACCCATTCCAGTATTCTTGCTTGGAGAATCCCATGGACAGAGGAGCCTGGTAGGTTACAGTCCACAGGGTCGCAAAGAGTCAGACACGACTGAGCGACTACACTTTCTTTCACTTTCTCTATGCACAGAGCGGTTCCTACCAGAAAGTAGGGAGTGTTCTGCCAGCCAGTCCACCATAGTTGGGAGGGACTGACCATGTGCCACGTCTGTGGGGAGCCCACAGTGTCAGACTGAACTTGTGCTCAGAGACTCGTGTTGTGGGAGCTTCTTGACTGAGGGTCTCCAGTAGACACGAGGAAAGAAGGCCCTGGCTTGGCTCCCGTCTGTCCAGCAATGCCTACCGAGCATCAGTACTGTGCTAGGCCTGGGGGATGCACAGTGAATGAGGCAGACGTGTCCCCTCCCCTCCGTGGGGCTAACGGGGACTACCCTGTAAGAGCCCACGACAGGACACACAGCTTGACAGGTGCCGTGAAGGGGGAGTGGGTGGGACCCCCAGGCCCGTGGGGGTGTGAGAGAGGGCTCTGAAGGAAGGGGCCTATTGGCAGAGCCCTGAAGGAGACAGACAGCCAGTAGCAGGTGGTGGCGGGGGGCGGGGGGCGGGGGAGGGCGGGTAGGGGGAGGTGGAAGGCCAGAGGAAAGGGACTCGGAGGCAAGGGATGACATTTGGTGTGGTTGGCGGAGAAGTGCCGTGAAGGGAAGAGATGGAGGGGTAGCTGGACCAGGAGGTGCCCGGGGCCTTCAGCACCCACTGAGTGAGGGGCAGGGCTTTATGGAGCGCAGTGGGAGGAGCACTGAGTGGACCCTTGGGCTGGGTGGAGCCGCAGGGTGGGCGGTGTTTGGGGAGAGTCCCCTCTGGCTGTCTTGAGAAGAAAGTATGCAGTGGTGCAGGAGAGAGGACTGTGGCTGCTGGGAGGTGGGCCTCCCTGGAACACATGTCGCATGTGGCGTTGACAGGCCGTGGTGATGGACTGACCGAGAAGACTGAAGCATGTGGAGGCACCAGGGACGCTGGCCTGGCCACCTCCGGGTGTGCATGCCGTTTACCGGCGCGGGGACCCAGGAGGCAGTGGTCCAGGTGTGGGGCGTGGAAACAGGGTTCTGGGAATGTGGGCCGTGAGGTGCTTGGAGACCCCCGGGAGATGCTGAGAGGGCAGCTGGATGTACAGCAGAGCGGTCAGGGCTGGAGAGACAGAGGAGCCGTGAGCATCCAGGGGGAAAGTCAGTGTGGAGGAGCTCACCTGGAGGCAGGTGTGAGGGGAGAAGCGTGCAGGTTGGTACCGGCGGGGTGGGTGGGGGTGCAGAGAAGGAACTTGCCGAGGAGACCCGGTCACCAAGCTAGCAGGTATCTCCAGATGGTAGGCAACAGGGCTGACAGGATAAAGCCACTGTCACTCAGATTTAGCAGCCCGTGACATTGACAGGAACAGTCGGCAGGGGAGCTGGGCTGGCCGGTGAGGAGGCGTGACTGCCAGCAGGACAAGGGAAGCAGGTGGAGCGGTCGCTGGGGCCGGCTGAGGTCTGGGGGGCAGGGGCTGCAGTTGCTGGGTACCAGGAGAACTGAGCTCGCATGCACAGTGGTGGGATGTGTCCAGAGGTGGAGGCCTGAAGCTGCTGGGCAAGGAGTGGGATCTCACAGGGAGACCCCTCTAAGGGACCATCCAACCTCCAGCACAGACTGGAGGGACTGAGCCTGGGCTGGCAAGGGGAGGAGGGCCCAGCCCACACGGGACAGCTGCCCCACACCTGTCCCTCGACTTGGTCCTTTGGAAACCACCAAACTGCATGACCCCAGGACTGGCCTCTGAGAAGCAGAGAAGTCAGAGGCTCCAGGCTGGCCAACCAGAACTGCCCTCTCCCAGTCCTGGGACCCCAGGGGCCACCCTTCCCCTGATCTCCATCGCCTGGACCCTGCTGATTGCCTCCTCCTCTCACCTCTTTTCTCTGGCTCCCAAATCACATTCTCTCCTGGCTCCTCATCAGGATCTCTCTGCTTGGGGGTGGCTTTGGACACCATCTTTCTACCCACCCTTTCCTTTGGGTGCTTCCTGGGCCCTTTCACTGTCCTTTTTCTGTTTTCATACTCTCTTGAGTAGTCACCTGCCTCCTCACAAAGCTACACGTCCCATCCTGAGTCCCATGGAATTCTGGTTGTGTGTGGACATTTCTTCAGTTCTCTCATGAGCATCTCACATTCAGTAGTTAAGGACTGGAATCCTGTACCGTTTCTCTCTAAGCCCGTGGCTGGTACCACTTGAGCTAGCTAAGTTGAAATCTTTGTTATGATGATACAGGGTACCCCCTGTATCATCCAGACAGCCACCAGGACCTATAGATTCTACATCCAGAAGGTTTCGAATCCCTGTTGTACAATACGTGTGTCTTGTACCCAGATTCTGTTTCTCCTCTTGCAGACCATTCCCCATGGCACCAAGGAAGTATCTTCTGTTGAGACTTTATGTTTATCTTTAAGACAGCTTTAACCAAGTCTCAGCTTTTTGGCATGGCCTTCAAGGCTGATGATGATCCAGTCTGCCCCGCCCACCAAACTCCAGGCATCTTAACACTCGTGCCTTTGCTGCTGGGGTCCCTGCCTGGGGTCCTCTGTTCTTGCCTCCACCTCTCAGCATCCTCTCTAGCCCCTCTCAACCCAGGCTCCTCCCTCGTGCTCCCCAGCAGGTTGTGCACCTTCCATGGAGTGTGACAAAGTGGTGTCCGGGGTTTCGTACATGCCTTCTCACCCCACCCCCCGAGTCGCGGCACCACCCCTGGAGGCTCGAGCAGAGTCCTTTCTCTGTGTACGTGTGTGTCTCCATTTGGTCGCCCACCTGTGGTTTAAACTCGCTATTGAGGGAGAACAAAGGGGCTGAGAGTAGCCAAGTTCGATGGACTGTCTGCCTCCTTCTGAGTTGTCTTATGCACAGAGGGAGGCACATATGTGGTAGAAATTGGGGCAGCTCTAGGCCTGGGTGGGAGGGGGTGAAAGACAGGGGACCCACAGGCTCCATCGTGGTTGGAAGTGAGAGGGGAGAGGCTGTCATAGAACCTCCGAGCAGAGCAGAGTGGAAATGGTGCGGTGCGTGCGTGCGTCTGAGCGTGAGTGTTGGTGATCACTATGCCTCTGCCCACCGGCTCCCTCCCTCAGAGTCCCCTCCTTCGGGCCCATCCTGGTGACATTCTCTCAGCTATGAGCTGACGGTCCCAGTGGAGCAGGACTGAATCCCAGCTGCTGCCACTTCCTCACCTTCCCCTACCCCAAGTCCCCTCCCTGCCTCTCTGAACCCCCACCCAGAATCTGAGTGCAAACCTCCTGGGTGGGAGGGAGATGTACAGGTGAGTGTGGACACAGGCAGGCCTCCTGCTGGGCATTGGCGGCAGACTCTGCAGGCTGAGAAAGCCACACGTCTCCTAAGGTGCCTATGCCCTCGGACCCTGGGCCTCACAATCAGAAAGCTCTTCTCCTGGAATTATGCCAGGATGTCCTCCATGGGCCCTGCCACAGCCTTCCCATCCCTGTCAAGACACTCACACATCTACAGCATTAGGCCAACACGGCGTTCTGAGGACAGTATCGAGTGAGCTTGTGGGACTCGTGTTCCTTCTAAGTGGAAATAAGAGCATTCTGATTCACGGCCAAGAGCGCAGTGGCCTGAGGCCCAGCAGGCAGGCTGGCCGCCCCAGGAGGCTCCTGCAGGCTGACGGTACTTCCTGCTAGGACCCCAGGTGATCCCCGGAGAGAGGCCAGGTGGCTGGAATCTGGGTCCTGAGAGCTTGCTGCTCGGCTCAAGACGGAAAAGACTGGAGAGAGTGCTTCAGGCCCCGGCTGTCTTGACTCTGAGGTCCAGGAAGTAAAGCGCCCTCCGCTCTCCCGTCACGTGCGCGTCTGGCGGGCCTCCGAGCGGACTGTTTTGGTGCTGGTCGCCCCTCGTGGGGGATGGACAGGCTCTGGGGCAGGCAGATTCAGAAGTTCTGTCCCTTTCCAGCTGTGGAAGCCTCGGGCTCTCCGTGGCGCTTGTGACTGGACGTGGGCAGGTGTCTGGCCACAGGGTGAGCACCGGCTCAGTGTGGCTGCGGAGCTGTGGCTGTCATCTGTTATAGTCTCTCTGTTACACGGTGGCCCAGAGCGGCTGCTCTTTGGAAGCAGAAGCTGATGATGAGGCTGGATCTGGGCCAGAGACCCTCTATGCTCCTGTGGCTTCCCTCCCGGCCAGGAACACCAGGGCCTGCTGCCTCTGAGGGACAGGAGGGGGCGCGCCCCCCCACTCCCCGTCTGAGGACAGGGCAGGTGCGGGCTCCATGGCGGATCCCCCACCCCTGGTTCTCTCTGCTCCGCGTCCCCCTCTCCCCCCGCCCCTAAGAGCTGGATGAGGCCAGGAAGCGCGTACATCTTCTGAGGTGGGAACCTGCCTCCTCTCCTTCTTTTTTGTTACTTTACCATGACGCCTGTTGCTCATAGGTACAAATCAAACGAAGAGTATGTATATGTGCGAGGCCGCGGCCGAGGGAAATATGTTTGTGAGGAGTGTGGAATTCGCTGCAAGAAGCCCAGCATGCTGAAGAAACACATCCGCACCCACACTGACGTCCGGCCCTATGTGTGCAAGCACTGTCACTTTGCTTTTAAAACCAAAGGTAAGAGACGGTCAGCGGAGCACTGGCCCTGCCCGCTGCAGGCAGCTCCCCTCTGGGAGCTCCAGCACAGAGCCCGGGGCCTGGACCTCTCTGCCTGGGGCCTGAGCAGCCCTGATTTCCGGGCTCCCCAGTTACAGAGCAGCCCGCTGCAGACGGGGCAGTGTCACCGTCGGCTGCCCAGCCTGTCCTCTTAGATCCCACACTGGCCCCATCCACCCTCCACCCATGCGATTCCCACCACGGCCAGGCGGTGGCACTCAAGCGCACAGCCCCTGGTTTTGTATTTGATCTCATCACCCCGCTTCCTTTTGCATGTCTCCTTAGCCCTTTATCCACCGACCTGATGAGTTCCAGCATCCACACTGGTCACTGCCACTCTTGAGTTTGGAAATCCATTCCACCCCGAGCCACTTAACACACTCGCATGGTCACTTCTCATGCCAGACTTTGCCTCCACCTCGCCTCACCACTCAGACCGTGTTCCTGCTCTGCCCAGCTTCTCCGCAGCCCTCAGCACTGGGCTGGGCTCTCCCCTCACCCTGACTGGCAGCCCCTGTCATTCCTGCCCTGGCCACGCAGCACCTCAGGGTCAGCTCAGGCTCTGGCAGTCACCTGTGAGAGGAAGGCGGACTGGCCAGTGAGGGTATGAATCCAAAGGGCTGTGTTGGATGATGCGGGCAGCCATGGCCGCTGCAGCCACCCGGGACCCAGGCGTGAACCAGTGAGGCTGAGTCCACGAGACTTGGACCGAGCTATTCTCTGCTCCTTCCACGGGCTGCTCCTACAGATCAGGAAAGGCATCGTGACCCACTTCCTCTTTCCTGGTAACCGAGCAGACCACGGTGCCTCGGAGGGAGGCCTGGGCTCTCAGCAAACCTGGTGGCTTCAACCTCCTGTGCTTGGCAGATTTCTGGCTCAGGGTTTGGGCACGAGGGTCCTGCCTTCTCCTTCGGGCAGGTTGGGGGCCTCCACGACAGCTCCCTCCAGGGCCACATGTTTTTTCAGTGGATGCAACTTGAGAGCAGGTTCGGCTTTGGTGCCCGTTAGCCTTCCTTTTGTGGGTATGGCTGCTCCCAGAGAGAGAGGCTGGGTGGCTTTGAGGAGGCCGCTCGGGACTCTGAGTCTCCCTTCTTCCTCCTCCCGATCCCTTCCCTTCTCTCAGCGCTAGGCTGGGGGCAGTCCATCTCGCCCCCTCGCTCACGGCCCCCTCTCTGACTGGGTGCTCATCTCTGGTCTCCTGACCCCGTCAGCCTGTCCTCCTCTGTCCTCGGCGCCATCATTCCCAAGTGGAGCTCGAACTTTTCCGCCAAGGTTTTGATTCGGATACAGGCGACCATCCTCCTTCCTTGCCCTGACCCTCTTCTTTCTTGGTGTCTCATCAGCAACAGTCCAGAGGGCCCAGAGAGGACCGATAGGCCTGCAGCCCAGCCGTGTGCAGGACACTCACCTAGCAGGCCTCGGCTCTAGTCCTGGGCTCCATGCCCCACATGCCCCCCTCTGGCCTTAGGGAGCCATTTGGGACTTTCTGGAGGAGAGACATGGAAATTCAATAATTGGATAGCTATTCACCAACAATTCAGATAATGGTCTTTGACTCTGAATGCCAAAAACCTTTTGTCCAAGCCCCCCCCATGAAAGTAAAGAAAATGAGTCTCCCCCCACCTGCCCCACAAGCCAGAAATGACTGTTAAAGCTGGAGCTACAGCTATCAGCTAGGACCCCTGCCTCTGGGCATAACCCCTGCCACCTTCTTCTCTTCCCCTTGTCTGGAAGGACCGGCAAAATCAGGTGGCCAACCAGGTGGCCTCCAGAGTGGACCTCTCCTGGCCCAACTCCTAGGCTGTCCAGGGGACCACACCATCCTATCCTCAGCGTTAGGAGCCCAGTCCTGAGAGCGCCCCCTCCTCCCCCAGCCCAGGGCCACGCAGAGCTGCCCACCACCTTGGGGAGCCATCATCCTGCATGTGGGACTGGAAAGATCCACTGAGCCGAGTCCCTGGCCAGGGCAGTCTCCCAAAGCAACCTCTTTTCAATTCTCTCTGGCTTTCTTGAGAGCAAAGGCCTAGTCTTTTTCCGCCAAGTCTGAGAGAGGTCTGGGTCCCTGGCAGGAACACCCCTTTTCCAGGAGACTCCTGCATTGGAAGCCACACAGCTGAGCTATCTGCAGTCCCTTCCTGGGTCCCCCTGAGCCTTGGAGGGTCCAGAGCACATAACCTGCATGGAATGTCAGCAGGCCCTCTGAGGGCCAGAGGGCGGAGCCTGGGATGAAACCTGGGGGCAGAGCCCTGAAGGCCCCGCCCAGGAGGAGTCCCTCTCACCCTGTGATGGGGCATGTGCTGAGCTCTCTGCCAAGGCTCCTAGAACCTTCTGAAAGACAAAAACCTTCCAGAGCCAAAGCAGTAAGCGCATCTGAGATCCTGGAATCTCAGACTCTGGGAGGTAGAGAGCGGCTAGTATGGGCGGTGACAGATGGAAGCAGAACCAGCTCACTCTTGGCTGTCTCTGCACGAAGCAGGAGAGTGAGGGAAGCCATGAGACACTGAAGCTCTCCTTACTCCCTGGACCCTTCAGCCATCAGCCCAGATACCAAAGGAGGTAGCCTTCTCTCAGGGCTCCTGCCTCCATCCAGCTGCCTCCATCTCCTCCCTCCCCTCATCCTTGGGCTCAGGCTGCACGAGAGATGAAGCTGGGCCCGGCGGTCCTCAGGGCCCTCCGTCACCACTGCCTGGCTGCATCGGCTAGGGAGCCTTCCTGTCCGTCTCTGTCTGCCTGTCTGTGTCTCCGTCTCTGTGTCAGACGTTGTGACAGCAGCTCCGGTCCCTGGGTGCTCGCACCGGCTTGTCTCAGTGAGTGAGGCCAGGGAAGGCCCACTGGGATGTCCCCGTGGAGGTCTGGGGTCCTGTGTCCTCTTCTGAGAAGGTTCCCCGAGGCCAGCAGAAGGGCTGTGCTGGGTACAGGCCCTTGCGCCGATTGCCTGCGGACCGAGCTGGCAGTTTGGAGCAGCCCTCAGCGGCTGAGGGAGGGTGTTGGTCACAGCCCAAAGCCAAATGGGGTAGACACGGTCTTCAGCTGATGCTCTTGGTGGAGGATCCACCTGTGTTCCAGACACCCACCATTTCCATCTGCTTGCCTTTCCTCCTTCATTCCAGGACTGCCAGGGTTGGGATGGGGGAGCTGGGACGATGGCAAAAAGCTGTGAACTCTGCTTGGAAAGCTGAAGCTCTGACCCTTGACAAGGAAATGGTGTCCAGACCAAAAAAGACACCTGCGGCCATTTGGTTCGCCTCCCTCAATTCACAGAGGAGCAGGCAGGCCTACAGAGGGGAGGTGCTGGGTAACACTCAGAGCTGCACATCCACCCCTGTGTCCCCATGGCCTATCCCAGCAGCCACTCAGACTCCCAGCTTTTCTCTGCAGCCTCCGGGACAGGGGCAGAGGTGAAGCTGGCATCCAGAGGCTACCTGGCACCCTCTCCTGGGGTTACTGAGCCCAGACAGACTGGTGAAGACATTTGCATCATAGCCATCATCTCAGCATCTCTCTCTCTTCCACAACCAGCGTGTGGCTGTGGCAGTCTCCCAGGTGCTCAATAAACACTGATTGTTGGAGGCGGGGGGTGGGGGAGCACACAGTATGGGAAGGAAGGAGGTTCCACGCAGTGGCATCTGCTCTCTGCCAGGCACGCTCTGCGGCCACTCTACCTGTGTTTGTTCGTCAGCTTCTCCCAGCATCCCCATGAGGTAGGTACAGCTTTACAGTTGCAGAAACTGGGGCTCAAAAGGTTAAGACACTTGCCCAAGAACACATAGCTAGCAAGCGACAGAGCCCAGACTAAGACCCAAGGCCACCAAGCTCCTCCATGCCTTGGTCTGTTTCACCAGTATGGAACACGCAAGGCACCTGCAGTCCTGAGACCTGGCTCCAGACAGGCTTTGCCCTAACTGGCCACGTGGCTTTGGCTGTTTGGTTCTCCGTGATGGTGAACAGGAGCTGTCCCAGAGCATCCCATCTCCTGAGACAGCTGATTATCTCGTCCAGTGGCATCATAGCACCAGGGCCAGGAGTCTGAACAGAAGCAGGAAGACTCTGGACCTCGTAGTGGGTGGGTTACATGGTCTGTGAGGTTCCTCCCAACACTTTACTTCTGTGATGAGAAGAGTATTTCCCACTTACAGTTATTATGCACCCATAGTGTGCTCAGCACCTGACTTGGTTAACCCTTCCAGACAGAACAGGTCCAGCAATAATGTCATAGCCAAGATGAGTAGTGTGGCTCATCCCCTGGGGTCTGGGGTAGTCAGGGGATGGCAGGCTGGTCTCAGAACCTCAGGGGACATTTGATCTTTCTGGCCTATGGAACACCCCCGCTGCCTTGACCGCCCCTTGACATCCTGCTCAGGCTTTGCCTACTCACAACAATGGGGGTAGAGGCCCATGATGTTAGACAGGGACATTGGGATCCTCTGGCCCTGGGATGACTCGAAGTTATGACTCTGCTCCCCATTTGGCCAGGAGTAGTACTCTTGCCCGCAAAAACCCGTGGACGGAGGAGCCTGGTAGGCTGCAGTCCATGGGGTCGCACAGAGTCGGACACGACTGAAGCGACTTAGCAGCAGCAGAAGATCCAGGTTTCTGTCCAGTTAAAGGAAGAAAATCTGAGGGAAGGATGGAGTCACAGACTAGGACTAGCAGGAGGGAAGGGGAAAAAAACAACTTCTCTCCATCTCTGCTGCCCTTGACCTGCACACCTCAGGCAATGTCATTTTAAGGCTCCTGTTACCTCTGAGCAAAACTCTAAGGTTCCTTATAATTCTCAGAATAATTAAGAAAAACCCTTTCATTCATGCATGGGTGGTCTCTCCCTAGTCACCCATCCATCCTCCCATTTATCCATTTCTGCTGTCTTCTCATCCTAAGAGTTTGTCTTCCTATCCATTTGTTTTCCCATCCTCCCCTCTCATCTGCTTCTCCCCCTCTCCCATTTGTCCTCCCACCAGTCCATCCTTCCATCCACCTGCCCATTCTTTTATCCTCCTGTCTGTCTGCCTTCCCATTTATGTGTGTTGCATCCATCCATCCATCCATCCAACCAGCCCTTCTCCCACTTGCCCAGGTCTCCTTCTCTCCCATTCTCATCTACTCATATGTTTAGTGATCTATTTTCCATCTATCCTTCTATTTATTTTTATCCTCCATCTGTCTGTCCGTCTGCTTATCTGCTTGAGTATCCCACCCATCTGTCTGGATCCTTCCTCTTCATCCTGTTTGTCACTCCATATTTCCTCTTACCCACTTCTCCATCCATCCATATATCTGTCCACCAATCTTTCTCTGTATCTGTTCCTGGAGTCCATTCTTCTGTCTTTCATCCATCTGTTCAAACCTGCTAATAAGATGAGTGAGACAGAGTGCCTGACTCAAGGGCCTTGTGATTTATTATATGAAGGACCACATGGAAATATAGCAATCACCAGAGCAACAGTGAGCACATCACAGCTGGAGGCGATTGCTGAGCCCAAAGGAACATCCTGAGGCACCCGGCCTGCATCCTGCGGCGAGTGGGGGCTCCCCTGCTGGTCCTTCGTGAGCACTCCTGCTCGTATGGCTTTGTGGCCTGTGAAGCGCCATGGGAGAATCGGTGTCGCGGTGTTTCCCCTGATTCCACACAGCTGCTGCCTCTGCCCTTCAGTCCACCGCGGACAGAAATAGCCACCCCCCAAGGGCTAAAGTCACGGGGAGGACGGAGCCTTTGCTCATCCTTCCCTGTGTGCACGGCCCTTGGCCGTGTCTGCATGGCAGTGACCTTGGAGGCCCAGGAAGGGGACGTGATTCTCTAAGAAAGTCAGGACTTGGACCCCAGCCTTGTGGCCCCCCAGGTCCCTGTCTAGCAGACTTCGCTATGCCTTCTGCCCTTTCTCCATGTCTATTAGAAGCAGTAACTTTGTCCTGGTTCCGCCTCCCAAAGCCTAAGATCCCTCCCTGTGGGCTGGCCTAGCAGACAGAAGGGCATCCTCAGCACCCACTCCCATGCTAGTTCATGGGCTGGCTCCCTGCTCTCATCCCAGCAATTGAGATGGTCAGCAATCCTGTCACCAGCTTCTGGGCCCAAAAGGCAGGAAAAAACTATTGCATATGACTTGTCTTTTAATCTTCTTTTGTTTTTTTTTAACCAGCATCTCACTTCCTCATTGTACTCTCTGTCCCCTCACAGCCCCTCACCCACCCTACCCAGCTCCTCTGTACCATCGTGCACGGCGGCCATGGCTGCACCCCCCCACCTGAGCTCCTGGGCAGAGGGATGTCCTGGCGCCTGCCCCGCCAGGCGCCACCCTGGCCCCTGCCCTCCAGCCATGCCTGAGTCTTTTCATTCCTTTGCAGGGAATCTGACTAAGCATATGAAGTCGAAGGCCCACAGCAAAAAGTGCCAAGAGACGGGGGTGCTGGAGGAGCTGGAAGCCGAAGAAGGTAATGAATTGCCAACTCCCTCCTCCCCCTCCCCCTATCTTCCCCTTCCTCTCCTAGTCCCCTGATCCTCCCCCTGATTTCTGTCCTCCTTGTCTCTGCTTCCCCTCCTCCTCTCCTTCCTCACCCTCTTCTCCAGTTTTCCCAAATACAAAGAGACAAAGGTTAATTCACAGAACGTTGGCACCCACGCCCCTCCTTACAGCACGCGCCTGGAGCCAGAGCACTTGTGCATTGCTGTCTGTCACACAGTGGAGCACCCAGCACCCAGTGGGTGCTCAGTGAATGTATGGTGGTTACATTAATACATGAGTAATTATAGTCAGCATTGATTGAGCACCCACTCTGTCAGGCATACTCTAGAGGCTGTGGTTATCTTGGCAAATCCTCACAATGACACAGTGAGGTACATACTCTTATATGCTCCACACCCACACTCACACCTCCACACTATGGACATGGGCTTGATGCCCAGGTCTTTTAAAGCTAGGGGCTTTAAAAAGACCCGAAGCCAGGCAGACCTGACAGCCCCCTGTCACTTCTCAATCCCATCCCAAGTCCCAGCACCGCACTCCAGCCTCAGTCCCCCAGTAGCAAGATTAGAGCCATATTAGGGCCAGTTTCTGTGAAGACAAGGCAGAGGGGAAGGCAAATCCAAGTCAGCATGTCTGACTGGGCCCTGCTGGGCCTCAGCATCCAAGAAGGAGGCCAAAGCAGCTTTGGGGGGGCGGGGGGAGTAGATAAGCAACCAGAGATGTTCCTTCTGCAGTGAGCAAACCTTTGATCAGATCCCCTAAAATCAGAGTCAAGAGAGTGTGAAAAAGAGAGGTGTGTGTTCCTGTGTCTTATTTCTTTCTGTTTATCTGATTTGGGAATGTATGTGCAGTCTTAAAAACAAGTTAGATCATATTTCCTTTTAGGTGAAATGAATCAGCTTTATTGAACAGAATACAGTGATCTCGGAGCTGTGGGCTCCAAAATGAGAATGTGGGGTTACCAAGTTATCAAGAAAGTACATCAAGCCATTTACAGATATCTCATTAAGTCCTCATAACTGTGGTAGAAACCTGTGTCACTCCTTTTTAAATTGAAGACATTTAGTAAAGCTCAAACAGGTTATGGAATTTGCCTGAGGTCAGACAAAAACCCTGGGTCCATGCCACTCCAGTGCCTGGTGGGCTGGACAGGGGAGCTGCACCCAAGCCCAGAGCCCTGCCTGGGGGGCCTTGAACTGTCTCTGCCCCTCTTTCAGCTTCATTTTCCCAATGAGGCCAAAAAAGATGACCTTATTTGAGAACGCATGAAATCAGTACAATCGTTCTAGAAATAATTCCTGCCAGCACCAGCCCTATTCTAAGTTCTACTCTAGGTGCTAGAGATTCTTCAATGAATGAAATATAGTTCCTGTCCTCAGGAAGCCTGCATTCTAGAGGGGAGCTGGGTAGTGAACAAATGTGGGATAGGGCAAGAGCCTTGAGTTTGAACCAAAGCACCCATGACAGGTAGGGAAGTGTGGGGAGCGGCCTCTCTGTTCAGGTGATGTGAGCCGCGAGCATGAGGCAGGGGTCAGGAAGCCATGTGGAGCCCGGGGAAGGGCTCTCCCTGCAGGTGGAACAGCAGGTGCAGAGCCCCTGAGGGCAAGAGTCAGAGAGAGCTGTGGCTGTGAAGGTCAAGGGATGGATTTAGCCGCGTGCTGGAGCAACTGCCCTGACTCTGTATGCAGAGGCTGGCCGGTAGGGGGCGCGGCTGGAGGCACTGATGCAGGCTGAGCACGTGTTGGACTGGGTGGGCGGAGGGAGGTGGAGAAACGTGCTGTCAGGTTTTGCTGACACATCAGGGCAGGGGGGGGCGGGCGGAGGGTGGAGGGTGAACGCATGAGAATAAAAGAGCCAAGGATGATTTCCGAGGTTTATGGCCTAGGAAACTGGAAGGATGGAGTTGCCATTTCCCGCGAGGATGAAGATTCGGGGAGGAGTTTGTCTGTTAGACGCGAAGTGGTTGGGAGGTGGCCAGGCCGGCGCCGCAGTCCCGCCCCTGAGGGTGAGGAGGTTGAGCACCAGCGCCACCGTGTGGCCAGACTCCACCAGCGCCCCGGAGCGCTTCGTTCCACCCGCCCCAGGCCCCAGAGAGGCGGGACTTTGTGGAGATTGACAGCGAGGGGCATTAGGAATGGTCGATCGGCAGGGGCCTCCCGTAGAGCCCTGCAACAGCCCAGATGTTGGGGGGGCCTGGCGAACCTTGTGCTGGGCAGGGGATTCTTGGCTTCCATCACTCCTGAGCTGGGTGCCTAGGGCAGGGCACCAGCCCTCTCTGTCCCCCAGCTTCTTCGTCTGTTACAAAGAGACTTTAGGATCTTTCCTGCTGAATGTGAGGGGCCGCTGATCCTGACTCCCTGACTAGTAGCAGTACCCTTCTGACCTTCAACTGCAGCATGAGATGCTGGCTGTGCTGCCAGTGTGTTGAGGTTGTGGGCTACTTGGGGTGAGAAGAGCTGAGGTTTATTGGGTACTTACTGGGTGTCAGACCCTCACAATCCTCCCAACAACTTCATAAGGTGGCTTTTATTCCTCTTACCCCTCCCTCCCACCATTTTACAGACAAGGAACCTGAACCCAGAAAGAAAGTAAATTATTCAACATTACACAGTAAGGAAGGGGTGGGACTGAGATTCAAACCCAGACCATTTCCTGCTTCTCGGTACATAAAAACATTTTTAAACTGGCAGCGTAATGATGCAGGGGTTATAAACCTTAGGCCTGACTCAGCCATTACTTTCTGGGTGACCTTGGGGAAGCATTTGCCTGCTCTGGGCGTGGGTTTCCCCACAGTTGACAAGAGGTGAGGCTAGGTGAACTCCTGGGGCTAAAGTCTTAGGGCAAAGCTTTAAGGTATGTTTTGCTCCCCCCACATGACCCCTGCTCTCTGGTCCCCAGCCCCTTTCCCCGCTCTGGTCATTCTGCTCCCAGCTGCCAGGAGGTCATGCCCTTGGCCGCCCTTCACCTGACAGCTCCAGCTCCTCCACCCCATAGTTTTTGATCTACATCCTCTTGAATGCCGACTGTCATCCATTGTGTGCATCTTACTGCTGAGCGCTGAGCTGTTTGAAAGTACAAATGCTGGGGTTTCTGGTCCCGGTGCAGCTTGGCATAGTGGGGTCCAGAAGCGTGGTTGTACCAGTGCCCTGAGTCATCTCTCTTAGTAGTCGAGGGGGGCTGACATGAACTTAGTGTGGGGCCAGCAGGACCCAAACCCTCTGGAGCCTGCCAGGTGGGCTAGATGTTAGCAGAGCTCTCCCCAGAGTTATGATTGCTGCCAGCTTCAGAGATGCCCAAACTCGGCCTGTGTCCTGTTAGAGCTGACCCTGCTGGTGGGGCTGCCCCACCTGAAGTCAGACCAGAAGGCTGGTATTTCAGAGCTCCACTCTCCTCCTCAGCTGGGAGCACCAGGAGTTCTACAAGCACCTTCTCTGGACATGAGTGGTTGGGAAGAGGCCCTCTCTGCGGGCTGAGGTCAGCTTAGCCAAACCTTCCCAGAGAACAGGGCCTGCCACCTGCTGTTGTATCAGGCATCAGCAGCCTGGCCACAGGGGCAGGTATGTGTGTAAAACTGACTGTGCCCAGTGCTGCTGGGCCCGCCAGCAATGGCTGCTGTGTCCCACAATGATAAATGTCTCCATGAACGCGTGGAGTGACCCCAGTTAATAATGTTTGAGTCCTCGCTGTGTGCGGGCATGTGTCTCCTCCTCCCCGTAAGCCCTATGAGATGAGACTGCCATATTCTTTTGACAAAGACGGAGACAGAGGCCCAGCAGAGTGACTTAACTTGCTCATGGTGAAGCCAGCACTGAATACTAACCAAAAAGAAAAAGAAAGAAAAGGGCTGTCTTGTTTGCTGTGGTTTGATACCAGCCCTACTACTTACTTTACCTGGGCAAGGTAAGGTAAACTCTGTCATCTTAGTTCCCTGTCTGTAACATGAAGATAGGAATAGTGCTACCTGGCAGGATTATTTGCGGATTAGGTGAATTAACGCACAGGCAGGCCCTAGAACTGAAACTGAACATGGTAGATACAAGGTGATCCTTGCTGTATTTACAAAGTGCTCGTATACCCTCAACCATCTTGGCTGTCAGGCGGGGTCTGAGCAGCAGGGGGAGAGGCTATGACCTCGGCTCTCCTGTGTCTGTCCCTCAGGAACCAGTGATGACCCATTCCAGGACTCGGAAGGGCGAGAGGGCGCAGAAGCCGTGGCAGAGCACCAGTTTTCAGACCTGGACGACTCGGACTCGGACTCGGACCTGGACGAAGACGAGGATGAGGACGAGGAGGAGAGCCAGGACGAGCCATCAGGCCCGTCCTCGGAGGCGCCCCCGCCTGGCCCGCCAGCCACGCTGCCGGCAGACTCCTCACCTGTTCAGGGCCCTCAGCCCACAGAGGCCACCCGGGGCAGCTCGGTCTCAGAAACCGAGCGCTCGGCACCCGGCAGCTGCTCCACATCCAGCCAAAGCATCCTGTGCCTCCCCCAGCTGGCACCAGCCCCCCGGGGCCCCGTGGAGAAGGACACAGTCTCGGCCCTGAGCTCCCAGGCCGTGTCCCCGAGGAGGCCGTGGTCCCCAAGCAAAGAAGCAGGCAGCCACCTACCACTCATCCCAAAACACTCACTAACCAAAAGCGACTCGTCTCCCCAGCGACATTCACCGGCCCGAGAGCCACTGGCCTCAGCCCCGAGCCCGCCTGGCCCCCAGACGGGCCCTCTCCCCTGCGGGTCCCCGAGACTCGAGTTGTCTCCTCTTGCCCTCCACCCCCTGGGAAGGGAACTGCCTCCTCGAGTGCGCCTGCCCCCCGAACGCAAGGGCGCTGCAGACCCAGGCCCCCCCAGACACTCGCCCACCAGGAGATGGTCTCCAGGCCAGGCCGAGTCACCACCACGGTCAGCGCTGCCAGGGAAGTGGGCCTTGGCGGGGCCGGGCAGCCCCTCGGCGGCCGAGCGTGGCCCAGGCTCAGGGCTGGCCCCCCGGGCTCTCTACCCACCCGCGCCTCTACCTCACAAGCTTCTCGGCAGAAGCCCAGCGGAGATCTGCACCTCCACGTGGGTGAGTTCCTGTCCCCCAAGTGGCTGATGGGTGGGGGGCCGTGAGCTCACACCTCCCTGAGCATCACACCCGGAGCTGCACCCCTGCCGGTTCAGCGTTACCAGTAAGGCATGTGTTGGGCATGTGTTACCCCAGGCACTGCCAGTTACTTATGTGTCAGAAGCAGCAGAGCATGGACTATGAAGCTGGACTGAAAGAAAGTGAAAGTGGAAGTGTTAGTTGCACAGTCATGTCCAACTCTATGGACTGTAGCCGGCCAGGCTCCTCTGTCCACGGAATTCTCCAGGCAAGAATACTGAAGTGGGTTGCCGTGCCCTTCTCCAGGGGATCTTTCCAACCCTGGGATCGAATCCAGGTCTCCAGCATCACAGGCAGATTCTTTACCACCTGAGCCACCAGGGAATACCGGTGGTTTTTTAATTCTAGACTACCCAGAATTAAATCCAGGTTCTGTCACTTATGAGCAGTGTGGCCTTAGATGTGGGTATAAATACTCATGCCACTTCCTCCCACCCCACTCCCATGTATTCTTTGAGCAGATGGCAGAGCCCAACCAAAATCTCCACATTGCCAACATGACTGCCACCAGCACCCTCCGAGTCACTTCAGCCAACTCCATCCCATCCTACCATCAGCACCATCACTGTCGCTTCGCCAGTGCCATCTGCCATCAGTACACTCCAGCCCCCCATAAGCTTGATCACCGTTGTCACATCACTGTCACCACCACGGTCACGGTCCCCAGCACTGACACCGTTATCATCGTCGGCTTACTCTTCCCCTCCCAACACCTTTTCTGTCGCTGGATTGTCAGCACCCAACACCTCTGCTCACTGCCAGCAGCATCAGCACCATCACTCAGAGATCCGAGCTCCAGGGGTAGCACCATCCAGGAACCTTAACTTGGTTTTTAATTTGGGGCTCAAGTTAAAATTCCTGGTGGTGAAAAAGTGAAAGTCGCTCAGTCGTATCTGACTCTTTGTGAACCCATGGACTCTATAGAATTCTCCAGGCCAGAATACTGGCCTTCTCCGGGGATCTTCCCAACCCAGGGATCAAGCCCACGTCTCCCACATTGCAGGCGGATTCTTGGTGGTGGAAGGAGGTTAAGAGCCTGGGGTGGGAACTTATGTTCAAGGGTAAAGTTGGGTCAGTATTGTCTGAGGAACAGGAGAGGCAGCAGAACCGACAGAGGCATGAGAGCCGACAGGGCATCCCCATTCTCTGAAGACCGGCCGGAAGCGTGGGGACCTTGGTTCCTGAGTGCGCCTGTGGTCACTACAGGGCTGGGGACGGCCCATTCCAGAGAGGGCACCCACCCAGGGCGACACCATGGGCAAGGGTTGGGACTCGGTGGTGGCCTCGTTCAGCCAGGACCTGCTCTGTGATCTCGCCAAGTCCCCTCCTCACTCTAGTCCTCGGGATCTCCAGGTGCCCAGCAGGTAACCGTCGCCTTCCTCTGTCTTCTTTTCTGACCCTAGCAGAAGGCCGAGTCGCCAAGTCCGTCCTGTTCACCTGCCCCCGCTCCTCCTCTCTTCTCTCGACCCTTCTCGGCCCCCCACGACTTCCACGGCCACAGCCCGGCCCGGACGGAAAACATCTTCAGCCACCTGCCTCTGCACTCCCAGCGCTTGACCCGAGCCCCGTGCCCCCTGATTCCCATCGGCGGGATCCAGATGGTGCAGGCCCGGCCGGGGGCCCACCCCGTCCTGCTGCCTGGGCCCTGCGAGGCCTGGATCAGCGGCTTCTCGGGGGGCGGAAGCGACCTGACGGGGTCCCGGGAGGCCCAGGAGCGAGGCCGCTGGAGCCCCACCGAGAGCTCGTCGGCCTCCGTGTCCCCCGTGGCCAAGGTCTCCAAATTCACACTCTCCTCGGAGCTGGAGGCCAGGGACTACCCCAAGGAGAGGGGGAGGACGAGAGGGGGCCTGGGCAGACCTCCCGACTGGGAGCCCCATGTGGCCCAAGTGCCCACAGAGCCCGCGCCAACGCACAGCCCCCGCACCCCACCCGAGGCCTCACCCCGGGCACCCCCGGGCCGCCGGGCAGAGTCCCGGAGCCCCCACCTGGAGTCACCACGGGTGCCGGCCAACCCTGCGGCCTCCGCCACCCCGCCGCTGGACCGCAGCAGTTCTGTGGGCTGCCTGGCCGAGACCTCTGCTCGCTTCCCAGCCCGGAGGAGGAACCTCTCCGGGGAACCCAGGACCAGTCAGGGCTCCCCCCAGCCCTTGGGAAGTGGGGGGCCTGGGGCACCTCCACACCAGCCTGAGGACCGGGGGCCCCGGAGCACTTAGCCTCTCCCTGACTGCTTCAGCATCTGGCTTCTGGTGTTTGGCAACAGACATTTCCAGCCGACTTCCTCGAATCATCTTGCTGTCACGGGCTCCTTGTCCCATCTGTTGATCTTTCCAAGCAGCTTCTGCTCAGCGCCCCCGTCTGTCTTATCTTCCCACCTCGTATGCAGTTACCTGTGCCTTTTTCTATGACCTTTTGTTGCTTGAAACAAACAACACACACACAAACATAAAAAAAAACCCACGAGGAGACTGAGGCTGTGAATATTTAGATGGGGCCTCACCCTGGGCCACTGCGATCAGCAGCCATCCGCAAAGCTGGCAAGAGGCAGTCAGTTGCTGAAAGAAAGGGGATGCACTGAGGGAGAGACAGAGGAAAAAAAAAAAAAGAAACTTTAAAAAATATATAAGTAAATGTAAAAGCAAGCACTCCTATGTACAGATGTTTATGGTTCCTATTTATTGCTGCTTCATCCCACCCCAGCTACGTGGCCTCCCCTGGCTGCTAGCAGAAGGGTCAGCGGCCCAAGGCAGAGGGACAGGCTGGGAGACTCCATGGGCAGGCCCAGAAAACTCCAACTTTCTTTTTCCAAAGAAAAAGGTAAATTTTCCTAGGAATTCAACACAAACTGTTTGGAGCAGGTAGAAGGTGGTTGCTGGTTGGATCCCCAGGGCTCCCAGACACCCTGGTGGTCTGAATCGTGATCCCATTCTGGCATCTGACCCGTAGACGAGTCCCTCCACCCCAGCACCTCTACTCCACACCCCGCCCTCAATCTTTGGACTGGGGAAGGAGCCCTGACCACCCATCTCCCCGTTCCTGAGCACCTGACCTCGGCCTTGCTATCAGGGCCCCAGCCATTGCTGCGTCTTTGTTCTAGAAACTACCCACAAGGCTGAAGGGACAAGGCCTAACCCCTGGGGGTCAAGATCCAAGGTGCATTGCCTTGCCATTCCCAAGGCCAGGCTTGGGCTTCATTTCACATTTGGTCCCTGGGGTACAAAGGGCTCTATTTCCTCCATGACTGGGCTTTTCCAGTACTTGGCACTGGAAGTTTCCAAGGACTCATTTCTGGACCTCTTTGCAGCAGGATCGGTCCTCCTGTTTCTGTATCACACACTGTCAGGCCTCTACTATCCCCAGGAAGTTCCCAGAACCATGACTGGTGGGAACTGCCCAGGCCTCCTATTGGTTGGCTTAAATCTCTTTTAAAAAATAAAATTATATATGTATATATGTACATATACATATATATATGTATGTAGAAAGAGAATGGTGTTTGATATTTCCCCTAGCCTCCTATTGTCCGAGGTCATTTCAATTCTTCTCCAAAGCAATCAAGAATAACTAGTGCCTCATTCCTCATCCCCATCTCCTCCTTTAAGAAGCTGCCCTGTATTTTCTGGGGCAAAAGCCTGCTTTGTAAAAAATAATAATAAGTAATAATAAGATGACTAGAAATTAAAATCCCAAGTTGAAATATGGAACTTGAACTCTAGCATGTTTACCCAGCCCTGGGATAGGTGGGGTTTCCCCCAACCTCCAGAAAGCACAAGGACCATGGTCATAGCCCAGCCAGGCTAGGTGCTAATGCCGCGGAGCAGGGACCTCCTTAGCCCGTCCCCATTCCTCAGCCAGGCTGTTTGAATCCTGTGGCCAGAGGGGGCTCCTGGGCTATTGAAGTTATTTAGACAGGACACCATAAGGTGCAGAGAGCTACACCATGCAGAGGCACCTCTGTGGGCTCCTACCCTTGGGCATGATTCCCTCTTCCACCAGTTCAGGACTTTTCCCTCCTTGGACTCTGCTGCCAGGACAAACTAGCCACAGTCAGCCTCCAGCCAGACCACCTGGTTCATTTCCCTCTGGCTAAGACAAAAAGGGAGCAATAGGGAAGGGCTTCTTTGGGAGAGGGGACGGCTGGGCTCCAGGGTGCTGGGGCTTGGGGTTAGCCAGCACTTTCTGGCTGCCTGACCCAGGGTCTGAAGCACTTGGTCCCCCTAGAAGAAGGCTAACAAGCCCAGCCTTGGCTATGCTGGCACTGGGGGGGGCCTGGCAGAAAGCTGGAAGGAGCCCCAGGCCCCAGTCACAGCGTTAGCCAGAGGCTGGGTTTTTCCTCACCCTTGCTTTCCAACCTCACCCCAGGGCAGAGGTGAGGGGCATGGGAAGGTGGCTGCCTAAGGACTGGAGACTTCAAGGGCGGAGGCCTGGGAGCTGGATAAAGGGCATTGCTTCAGCCCAGGCTTGAAATCTTCCTGGGCGAGATCTTCCAGCTCCAGACCTATAGAGCAGCACACAGGGGGCTCTGCTAGAGTAGCCCCTGACCTTGGGGGTAGCCAGGCTCCACCTCCAAGCCCTGCCCCACATCTCTCCCCTGACATCATTCCTCGGGTACTCGAGACAGCCCAACTACTAAGGTTTCCTTCCTGGAGACCTAGTCATGGCCGGTGGTGGCCAGGGGAGAGTCAGGTATAGGCAGAGGGGATGGGGGCCAGGAGTCACCACAGACCCATTTCTCAATGACAGACACAATGTCCAAGCAAGCTGGCCAAAAAGTTGTTGCCCTACACAGGCACCCAGAGAAATGGAATTGATGCCACCCGCCTAGGCTATGTGTCCCTGGGCCTGGCTCTCACCCCCTCTGCCACACTCCACTCCTGCTCCCCCAAACACAGAGCTCCCAGCCCGCACGCACACCTGCATGATAAGGGAAAGACTCTCATATCACACCCTCCTCTCCTCCTGCCCTGCTACCAATCACTTGCACCTTCCCAGCTTGCCCGTGACACTGTTGTCCCTGTTAAGGGACACAGTGGAGAAAGCAGTGCTAGTTATTGGCACAGACACCTGTCGCTTGTTCTGCTGAAATGTGCAGGACAGTCATTCCTGGGTACAGGCCGGCTCTGGTCCTCGGCTGTCGGCAGGCTTGGGGGCAGGCCAGAGACCAACTTGTTGGGGTTTCCGAGCCAGCCCTTGTCATGGGGATTCCAAGCCAGCCGGCCCCCAGGTCTACCCTCCAGGATGCCCTTCACCCTCCGGACAAGCTCAGGGTCATTCTGGGAACTAACCTGTTCCTCTCCAAGGCACCTTTTACAAGCCTACTCCCCCTGCCCCACCACCCGCCAAGGCCCCGACCACTAAGACCCTCCAGGAAGCCAACAGCAGCGAACTGCCCACTCCCCCGTCTCCATCACCTCCAGCTTCTAGACCCAGCAGTCCCTCCACCTCTCTCTGTGTTAACAAGTCTGAAAGATTTAATTTCTGGATCCCTGTAGCCCCTGCTCCATCCTCACCCAACCCTTTTGAATAAGAATAAGCAAGATAACTGAGCTGAACTGCTTTCTAGTCCTTTCTCCAGACAAAACCTCTTCAGAGTAAAAGTCCTGTCTGGGCAGCCGTCCTTGGAGACAGATCTGCAGCACTGACCAAGGGGAGAAAGTTCCCAAGACCTGTTCCACCAATTCTGCTCCTGAGTCGCGAATCCTGTCTGCTTTCCATCAGAAGACCGCTTCCGCACTTATGATCACTTTACTAAGCCTAGTGATTAAAAAGGAAGAGAAAAGAAACAGAAAAAAAGAAGTGTATAGGCAAATGTAAGATAACATGCTCTCTGTAAGATACAAATTTGCCTTTTTTTTTCCCCCTAAAAGGTGTATGTATTCCGTATGTGAAATTGTCTGTAGAGAGTTTCTATGTTCTTATATGGCAATACATTCCAAAAATCATACTGTAGATATGTACAGCAACCACACTGGGATGGGGTAGTTTTGCCTGTAATTTTATTTAAACTCCAGTTTCTCTACTTGCATCTTGCAATGTCGGTATGGTATATATATCAGTGCAAAAGGAAAAAAAAAAAAAAAAAAAAAAACTCCCACAGGTCTAAAGCACAGAGTCTGATGTACAAAAAGAAAATACTGCTCAGTATTGATGTGTGACCTTTGTTGTAAATTACATCTGTACTGTGAATGAGAAGTTTTTACAAGTATAATAATTGCCTTTATTATAGCTCTGGCTGAGTGTTCAGCCTGAGGATATTTTTTAAAAAAAAACAGCACGTTGGAATAAATTTGAAAATCCCAACAGAGGCCTGCTTGCCCGGCTCATGATTTTACTTAGGGCTGTAGAATGTCAGAGCTGGAGGGACACTTGGAGCCCCAAGTGCTTCTTTTGCTACAGAGAAATCAGGGCCAGGGAAGGCGAGTGGCCAGGCCATAGTCACACAGCCTGGGATTCCAAGGGCCCCTCCCTTCCAGGCTTGGCAGAAGGCACGGGTACATGGCCATGTGGCTTGGGGTCTATATTCATTTCCTAGGGCTGCCGGAACAAATGGACAAAGGAAATGGCTTAAAACAGCAGAAATGTGTTCTCTCGCATTTTTGGAGGCCAGAAGTCTGAAAGCAAGGTTCTTTGGGAGGCTCTGAGGGAGGATCTGCCCCAGACCTCTGTCCTCACTTCTGGTGGCTGCAGGCCATCCTTGGCCTTTGGTTTGTCTTCGCATCACTCTTATCTCTGCCTCTGCCTTCGTTCTCGCTGCCTTCTCTGTGTGTCCCATCTCAGGGTCCTCGCCACTGGACTTGGGGAACACCCTCATTCAGTATGATCTCATCTCTAGATCTTTAACTTAAGTGTATCTGCAAGCACTCCTTTTCTAAAGGAGGTCACGCTTACAAGTTCCAGGGGTTAGCACATGGACTTACCTTTGAGGGGCCACCACTGAGCTCACTACAAGGTAAGACCTGGAATCTGATCGTGACAGTTAATCACTGCCTGTGTGACACTGGGCAAGTTACACAACCTCTCTGGGCTTCTGTTTCCTATTCTGTAAAGTGAAAGGTTTCCTGTGAGGATTAAATGAGAGAGGCTATGTGCTAAGTGCTAAGTCGCTTCAGTCGTTTCCAACGACAGAACCCTGTGCAACCCTATGGACTGTAGCCCACCAGGCTCCACTATCCATGGAGATCCTCCAGGAAAGAATACTGGAGTGGGTTGTTGTGCCCTCCTCCAGGGGATCTTCCTGACCCAGGGGTCAAACCTTTGGCTCTTATGTCTCCTGCGCTGGCAGGCAGATTCTTTACCACTAGCACCATCTGGGAAGTGGGTATACTGCATGGTTAACAGAACCTTGAACACGGTAAGGTTTCAACAAACATTCTCTGAGCAGGCCTCACACAGGGTGCTGTGGTTACAAGGATGAAAAAGACAGGTATAGTCCCCACCTTTTCTATGCAACAATGACTTGCTCTGCACCAGTGAGGGACTAATCATCAGATACAACAGTGAGCAAAACAGACAGCCATGCCCTCAAAGAACTTTCATTCTAATGGGAGAAGCCATCCTTAAGCAAATAATGACATAATTAATTCCTCAGTTGCAGTGGCCATAGTCGTTGCTACAGGAGAGAACAAAGTTCTCGTACAGAGTAAGTCCTAAAACTCCTGTGGGCTCTGGAGCCTGGGTGGGTTGTGGGGAGGAGTGCAGGTGGAGGTGGAATGGAGGAGAAACCATGATAGGAGCAGACAGAAGAAGAGGTACGTGGACAGTCAAGAGAGGTCTTCGGGGTAAAATGCTGGGGTAAAGTGCTTCGGGGTAAAGTGCTATCACAAGTTTAGCACTAAAAACCTAAGAAGGCCTGCTTGTTTCAGCCGCAGGAGGATCATTGCTGACTTGGGGAAAAGCCAGCCTAGTCCAGTGCCTGGCCTGCAGGCCCTTCGTAGACACTGCCAGTGCTGAATGAATTGTGGAGGCAGGGGGTGGTGGTTGGGGAGTAAGGAGAAGAGGGAAGTGGGGACGGCAGACATCCTCCCCAGGACCTGGGGGGAGGGCAGGGGAGAGCTGGGGCAGCAGCTGGAGGGCGGCAAGGAGTCCAGGGAAGAAGGGAGATGGGAATGAGGTGGTGAGATCCCAGTCTGCTTGATTAGGAGGAGAGGTTAAGTACCAGATGCAGAAATTTCTCCCAGTGTGACCCGAGGGAAGGGGTGCAAGTGACAACAGAGACAGGAAGCTGAGAATGTTTCTGCCAAGGAATTTTCTCTGTCACCTGCTGAGAGGGGAAGAGGAAGCTCCAGTATGGAGTAGGGGGGTGGCAGGGGTGTAGACCAAAGACTTGAGAAAGTGTGAATGGCCTGAGAGGGGAGCAGGAGAAACCTGGCCAGGGAAAGAGAATCGCCAGCGTGGCACTGCTCCTGCTAAATGGTGTGGTTTGTTCAGCAGTGCTCAAAGGCGGGAAGAGGGCAGCCAAGGAGGTTCATTGCAGGTGAAGGTTTTACCCAGTCATGGGACAGAAGCGTGGAGTGTGGGAAGTGAGAGAACTGGCCAGGGAAGAGGTGAGGTTACAGAAAGCCCTGAATTCACAGGCTGGGAAGGATGCAAACAGGGGTGGCTGACACAGAAAAAGGCCAGTGGTCAGGTGACTGGGGATTTTGGATGAGAACAGAGAAGAAAAGGTCGGAAATTATCCTAGTTCATTATTCTAGAGGCAGGACAGCTGTGGATGAAGGCAGCGTGGACCACACAGGCGTGGGTGCTGGGCACAAGAGATGAAAAGGCTGGGGAGTGAGTAGCCATGGAGCCAGTGACCTGTATGTTCATCTTTGCTGACTGCAGGGCTGGACTGGAGACCCAGGCTGTGAGCTAGGCTTTATAATCCAGGATATGGGCTGTCACACTGCAGAAACAAGCAACCCAGAAACTCAGGAACTGAACACAGTGAAAGTTGAACTTTTCCCTTCTGCCACATGTCTGATGTGGGTCAGCAGCTGAATTGTACTCATCCTCGTCATTTGAAGACCTAGGCTGATGGATGCTTTATCCCCTGTTCCTGTGACCTCAGAGGCAGAAAAAAGGAGAGAGCTGTGAAATGTTGCATTGACAACTAAATGCTCTACATGGGAAAAGACATCTCTCCTTTCAAATTTCACCCGCCAAAGCCAGTCATATGGCTATGCCTACTGACAGAGATGAGGAATATGTGTAATAGTCACACGAGGACATGACTTCTCAGTGTCAGAAACACCTAAGGGCTGAGCAGATGGGATGGGGGGAGGGACAGGGCCTCATGGCATTGGACTCAAAGGTGCTGGGTTTTTACAGGGAGTGAAAAAAATAATGGTGTGGAAGGAGGCCTGGAAGGAAAGATGGCCCCTAGCATTTTGATCATGGGATGTGGAAGGCAAGGAGCAGCTGTCTGGAAGAGAGTCCTTGGGGAGATCCTGAATTTCAGTCGAGACCAGTGGAAAAGTGGAATCCCACACAGGCGAAGAAGAGCACAGAATCCAGCCAAGCCCTGCCTCCAGCATTTTACAAGCCCTATTCACAGTCCTTGGGCTTCCTTGGTGGCTCAGTGGTAAAGAAGCCACCTGCCAATGCAGGAGAGATAGGTTCAATTCCTGGGTTGGGAAGAACACTTGGAGTAGGAAATGGCAACCCACTCGTGTTCTAGCCTGGGAAATCCCATGGACACAGGAGCCTGGAGGGCTACAGTCCACGGGGTCTCAAGAGTCAGACATGACTGACTAAACAACAACAATTTATAGTCCCTAACGACACCCCAGGGAGATGAGAGTTACGGTCCCCATTTTTAGAGAAGAAAGTGGAATTTCCAAACAGCCTCCACCAAGGATGTCCCTGGTGGTCCAGTTGCTAAGACTCTGAGCTCCCAATGCAAAGGGTCTCAGATTTGATCCCTGTTCAGGGAACTAGATCCCACACACCCCAACTGAGAGTCTCCATGCTGCAACTAAAGATTCCACATGGCACAACTAAGGATCCGACAAGCTGCAAAGAAGATCCAAGATCCTGAGTGGATCTTGGAAAGATCCACTTTCCAAGTTACAACAAAGACTCGGTGCAGCCAAATGAATAAAAATAAACAAAGAAATACTAAAAACAAAAGGACCCCCACCAACCCAAGATGCAGGGCTGGTTAGAGGATATGTGAGACTGACTCTAGTCTGACTCTAGTCCAGCGCCTCTGGGAGCCCCAAGTTCATCCCTCTCACCTCCGCCCTGCGCTCTGGCCCCAGGGGAGCCCTGGATCTCAGACTCTCCACCTCCTTCTGCCCAGGAACCCAGGGGAGGAGGTAGATCCAGGCCAAGACTTCTTTCCAGCAGTTGCCTGGCTTCTCAGCAGCCATCTGGGGTAGCCCCGTGGGTCCCCATGTCTGAGGCTGAAGGTGCAGGGATGGACAATCAGACACAGGGGCTGGGATTCCAGTGCGTGAGAGCATGCCAAGTGCATGAAAATTCCCTGAAGAAACTGACTCCCCAGCCTGCTGTTGGTGCCCAGGCCCACCTGTCACTCACACCAGGCCTCCCATGGCCTCTCTGGAATTCACAAGGCAATTTCCCTTTTAGAGTGAGGGAGATAGGGCACCTATTTCCACTTCACAGCAGAGTAGAGCCCAAGATTGCACCCTGGCAAGTGGCAGGGCCACTGACCCTGAACCTCAGGAAGGCTTGGGCCAAGCCTTGCCACTCCCCATCCAGGGCTGGGCCCTCTCCCTAGGCCTAGACCCTCTCTGGGCTTAGACCTAGGGACCATGCTTACTCCTAGAGATTCCCAGGGACAAACCACGGCTGGCAGGATGGCCTCAGAAAGCAGGCCAGCCTGAGATGGGCTTGACCAAGGAGAAACAGGAAGTAAGAAGAGTCAGGTGAGGATGGGGGCGACTGAGAAGGAAGCAGCCCAGGGCCACCCTGCGTGGGGCTCATCACTGCCATCTGGTCCAGGGACAGACCTATCACTTCGTCACTTTGTAGAGGAGGAAGGCTGGGGCTCAGGCAGGTGATGCTGCTCATAAGGTCAGAGAGGTAAGGGGCAGAGCAGAGACTTAAAGCCAGGCCCACACATTCAGGGAGTGGTTGGTATTATGGAAAGAGAATCTGGGCCTCAGCTACCTCGTCATCCTAAAACCTGGGTTGAGGGACCCCAGCAGATATATCCTTTAATCCCATCACAGCCTCAGCCACTTTACAGAGACCCAGCTACCAACCTCCCCCTTTTATAAATGAGAAAACTGATGTCCAGAGCCGGGAAGAGCTTGGCCCAAGGCCAGAGCTAGGATTCCCGAACCCTCAGCAGAGCCACCTGGACCACTCCACCCACCCCTGCTTACCCCAGGCCCAGGTTCACCTGCCCAGCTCTGCCTTTTTAGGAAAGGAAAAGAGCAGCCCTGGTAGTGGGCAGGCGGGTGGGCAGGCGGCCATGCTAATCCACTAGCTCCCGGAGGCTCTGGTTACCGTGGTTTGGGGCCCGGGCAGCCCTGGCTGGGAGTGCCAGCCCAGCCAATCGGTGCTGCCGCTGAGCTACTCTGCCAGAGCCATACAAGGCTTTGCTGCAGCCCTATCTCGAGCCACCACAGGGCAGCCCCAGCGTCGGCAGCCGCCCCGCCCGGGAGCCTGCCAGCCCGGCACGTCCTCGGACTCTGCCTAATCCAACCTGGAAGCAGGCAGGGCTGCAGTGCACGTGCACCTGGCCCAGGGTTCCCCAAGGTCAGGAAGGTAGCATCGCCAGGGCAGAGGCCAGAATCAGGGCAAAGACCTAGCCGGCCATCATCCTGGCTGGGGTCGGGGATGGAGCCCAGGTCTGGTCCAGGCTGAGCTATATCTCTCCGTAAGATGCTCTTCTGTTCCCATCATCCCTTTGGCCTGACTGACTGCATGTCCTTCCCCATTCGCCGTGGAGACGGGGCTCAGCGCAGTGAGTATCTGGTCCCTTCTGAGGTCTTCTCAGGGTCCAAGTCCCAACTCATCTAATCCATCCGGGGTCTAAGGCTGCGTGCACCTCTCAGAATTGGGGCATCCATGACCAAATGCATGTTGTGAGAGTCTGGTACATACAGCCCCCCTTGTGGCCTTTTGTGGGTCCACTGTCGCTGCCGTGGATCTGGGCCTTGGATGGTGGAAGCAGGTGGGGACCGGTGACCCCTGCCCAGTGGAGCCCCTCCCATCTGTCAGTGCAGAACACTTGAGTGTTATGAATTCACAGGACCCCTGAGGAGTGGAAACTATTGGCCCTGTTTGGCAAGCAAGGAAATCAAGTCCCAGAGAGGTTATTTGTCTGAAACCAGAGTGCCAGGATTCAGCTCCAGAGTGGTCTGACTCTAGACCTCTAGAAATTTCAGATCCTGGAGGGACCAGGGGCTGCCATTTACACTGAAGTGTGAATGGAGGAGAGAACATCATTGTCTGAGATAAGAGGACCCTTTCTTTAAAATATGTATCTTTTTATTCTTTCTTTATGTTTGGCTGTATTGGGTCTCCGTTGCTGTGTACAGGATTTCTCTGGTTGTGACGAGTGGGGGCTGCTCTTCGTTGTGGGGCACAGGCTCTCATTGCGCTGGCTTCTCTTGTTGTGGAACATGGGCTCTAGAGCACACGAGTTTCAGTAGTTGTGGTCCCCAGGCCCAGTTGCCCTGCAGCATATAGAATCTTCCCAGACCAGGGATCGAACCTGTGCCCCCTGCACTGGCAGGCAGATTCCCAACCGCTGGACCACCAGGGAAGTCCTGGGGGCCCTTTGTTCCTGAATTGGGTAGGGCTTTCCCAGGGCCCCAGTGCATGGCCATTGCCCAGGCCCTGGTCAGGGTTGCCCATGCATGCAGTGGCCGCCGCAGAGCTTCCCAGGCCACCACTGTCAATTAGATTCATCACGGAAGTCACTGGGTTCCAACATCCTTGTGTGTCCTACGTGGGCCAAGCCAAGCTCAACGCCAAGACTGCGGTACTCCCCAGGGCCACCCGGCAGGTGAGAGAAACGTGCCGGCCTGGGGGGTGGCAGGCCAGGCTGGCATCAGCCTCTGTTTGCTCACCCAAGAAAGGAAGAGATAAATATAGACACAGGATTACTCAGACACAGCCTGGGAAAACCGGCTCCGAACCTCGACTTCAGCCTGGCCCGGTCTCACCTTCACCCGCCTGCCCCCTGCGTGTCTGCTGCCAGGCCTGCCCCACCTGTTCCCAGGGCGCCCTGCCTGCAAACTTCAGGACAGCCCTTCCTGCCTGCCCTCTGGGGGCGGGGCAGAAACAGGCCCAGAGAGAGCAGGGCACCCGCCTCACATCCCACAGCAGGTTAGGAGCCGGTGACGCTAGGGCGGCACTGGGGGAGTCAGCTTATCAGGCCCAGGCACTCCACCAGCCCAGACTCAGTTTCCATATTTGTGAGACAGGGACCTGGTACCCCCGGCCCTCAACTCCCTTCAGCCTGCATGTAGGGTAGAGTTGGAGACCACCCAGCAGAAAGGGGATGAAGCTGGCGGCTCAAGCACTAGGAAATGCTGGCCCGAGCCGCACATGTAGGGCTTCAGCACTGGGACTCTGGAGCCAAATTGCCTGGGCTCAATATCCGCCCCCACCATTTTCAGCCATGAGATTTGGGGCAAGTTTCTTAACACGTTGGCACCACAATTTCCTCACCTCTAATATGAGAATAATAAGAATTATTATTCTATATAATAAATATTATGTACAGTATTATTTGGGCTTCCCTGGGTGGCTCAATGGTAAAGAATCCACCTGCTAATACACGAGACATGAGTTCGATCCCCGAGTCAGGAAGATCACCTGGAGAAGGAAATGGCAACCCACTCCAGTATTCTTGTGTTTAGGCACTCATTTGTGTCCGACTCTTTGCAACCCTTTTGATTATAGTCCACCAGGCTCCTCTGTCCATGGAATTTTGGGGGCAAGAATGTACATATATACATATACATGTACGTATTAATACATATGTACATGTAGACATGTGTGTCTACCCACATTTGGGTTTCCCAGGTGACATTAGTGGTAAAGAATCCGTCTGCCAATGCAAGAGACATAAGAGATGCAGGTTCAGTTCCCTGGGTGGGGAAGGTGCTCTGGAGGAGGGAATGGCAACCCACTCCAGTATTCTTGCTGGAGAATCCCATGGACAAAGGAGCCTGGTGGGCTATAGTCCATAGGGTCATAAAGAATCAGACACGACTGAAGTGACTTACCAGGCATAATCCCAAGGACAGTGGAGCCTGGCGAGCTACAGTCCACAGGGTCACAAAGAGTTGGAAATGACTTAGTGACTGAGCACACAGCCACATTGTATTATTTACATGTAGTTATAATAATAATAGCCTAATAATAATACCAACCTCTCAGAGTGTTGGGGCGGGTTAGGTGAGATTAGTACAAAGCACTTACCCAGAGCCTGACATAGAGCAATGACTTCACGTGTATATTTATTATGTTTCAGCCACTGGAGCAGGTGGGGGCCTGGGTACAAGAGGCATGGGTGGGCATCTCAAAGTCTACTGCTATCCAAGGGAAGAGTTCAGCCCTGAGCTGTGCGGTGCATTGGTCTCTCCTGTGCTATGACCCCTGCAGCAGCTCCCTGGCCTCCCTGCTCTGCCTGAAAGCGTCAAGAGTCAGGCAGACATGGATTTGAAGGTTGGCTCCACCACTTTTGGGCTTCCCTTGTAGCTCAGCTGGTAAAGAATCTGCCTGCAATATGGGAGACCTGGGTTCAAAGCCTGGGTTGGGAAGATCCCTTAGAGAAGGAAAAGGCTACCTACTCCAGCATTCTGGCCTGGAGAATTCCATGGGCTATAAGAGTTGGACACAACTGAGTGACTTTCAGTTTTCCACCACTTACAGACTGTGTGACCTTGGGCAAGTAACTGGCCCTCTCCAAGCCTCAAATTCCACTTTCATCCCTGCTGGGATTGGTGTGTGGGTTAAATAGGGGAAGTCTCAGCTCAGCCAGGCTAATGGACTCTACGCTTGAGCTCACCCTGAGCCCCTTCTCTTATTTCCTCCAGTTTCTCTCAGTGGCTATGAGCTGAGCCCAGAAGAGGCCACTTCTGGGTGCATGACCCTCACACATGCAAGGGCTCTCACTTATGGGAAACACACACCAACCCCCACATCATGCATGAGCTCATGTCCCTGCCCATGGGTCCCTGAGGCCACCGGGGATCCAGAAGTTCCCCCTGAACTCCTCATGCACTCACGCATATCCGCACAGGTGTCCGTGCCCCTTCTCCACATTCCTGCACACACACATGCATGCATACATGGACACACAGGGCACAGCTATGTGCAAGCCCAGCGAGGCCGGTGCCCACAGGTGTGACCCTGCACACCTACCAGCACGCACACTCCCACAGTCAGCGGTGTCCTAGCCCGGCCTGGCCCTGAAGTGACCGTCTTCACAGCAGAGGAATGCAGACAGCTGGGGATGCTCTGCCAGCGGACGTGAGGGAGAGGCCCAGGGGAAACCACACGGGCAGGAATCCAGGCAGGCGTTCCAGGCCGAGGTGGAGCCTAGGGTGCCAGGAAGTGCAAGGGGGGCACGTGCAGACACTAACATGCTCCAGTCTCCTCTCTCATCACCCCGCGTCCTCAGCCTCGGGGACCTGGAGGCCAAAGGGTTGCACAGACCACTGTTCTCCATCCAAGGCAGCTAGCCGGCTCTACCTGCACAGCCTGCTGCCTGGCAGGGCACTGGGTCTCTGGGCTGCAGTGGCCTGGTTTCAGCTGGAAGGGGTCATTCTTGGCGTGGGGTCTTTCGTCCTCACTGGGGAAGAATCTATGACCACAGAAGAATCTATGAGGAGAATCTATGACCCAGAGGAATCTATGACCACAGAGATCAATAGGAGAGGAGTGGAGTTTTGTTTTGTTTTGTTTTTTTCCTAATTTTTATTAACATATAGTTGCTTTACAATGTTGTATTACTTTTTCTGTACAGCAATATGTATTCATATATCCTCTCTTTTTGGGACTTCCTTCCCATTTAGGTCACCACAGCACACTGAGTAGGGCTCCCTACTCCCTCCTACTGACGAGTAGATTCCCATTCCGTTCAGTTCAGTTCAGTCGCTCAGTCGTGTCCTCCTCTTTGCGACCCCATGGACTGCAGCACGCCAGGCCTCCCTATCCATCACCAACTCCCAGAGTCTACTCAAACTCATGTTCATTGAGTCAGTGATGCCATCCAACCATCTCATCCTCTGTCGTCCTCTTCTTCTCTTGCTTTCAATCTTTCCCAACATCAGGGTCTTTTCCAATGAGTCAGTTCTTCACATCAGATGGCCAAAGTACTGGAGTCTCAACTTCAACATCAGTCCTTCCAATGAACACCCAGGACTGATCTCCTTTAGGATGGATTGATTGGATCTCCTTGCAGTTCAAGGGACTCCCGAGAGTCTTCTCCAACACCACAGTTCAAAAGCATCAATTCTTCAGTGCTCAGCTTTCTTTCTGGTCCAACTCTCACATCCATACATGACCACTGGAAAAACCATAGCCTTGACTAGACAGACCTTTGTTGGCAAAGTAATGTCTCTGATTTTTAATATGCTGTCTAGCTTGGTCATAACTTTCCCTCCAAGGAGTAAGCATCTTTTAATTTCATGGCTGCAGTCACCATCTGCAGTGATTTTGGATCCCAAGAAGTCTCTCACTGTTTCTACTGTTTCCCCATCTGTTTACCATGAAGTGATGGCACCGGATGCCATGATCTTAGTTTTCTGAATGTTGAGCTTTAAGCCAACTTTTTCACTCTCTTCTTTCACTTTCATCAAGAGGCTGTTTAGTTCTTCTTCACTTTCTGCCATAAGGGTAGGGCCATCTGCATATCTAAGGTTATTGATATTTCTCCCGGCAATCTTGATTCCAGCTTGTGCTTCC
Organism: Muntiacus reevesi; assembly: GCF_963930625.1. Classification (NCBI taxonomy): domain Eukaryota; kingdom Metazoa; phylum Chordata; class Mammalia; order Artiodactyla; family Cervidae; genus Muntiacus; species Muntiacus reevesi. The sequence goes on from NC_089249.1 coordinate 163,305,709, forward strand.
TCCAGCCCAGCATTTCTCATGATGTATTCTGCATTAGTTATCTATCTTATACATAGTATCAATAGTGTATATATGTCAATCCCAATCACCCAATTCTTCCCCCTACTCTTTCCCCTTTTGGTGTCCATCTTTTGTTCTCTACATCTGTGTCTCTATTTCTGTTTTATAGATGAGATCACCTACACCATTTTTTTTTTGGATTCCACACGTATGTGTTAATATACGATATATGTTTTTCTGACTTCACTCTGTATGACAGCCTCTAGGCCCATAGTGTCATCATTGGCTCAAGTCAGAGATGACGGAGACAATGTAGAAGTCAGTAGAACTCTTCAGGCAGGACTCATACTGACTCAGCAGCCGGTGTATGTTAGGTAAGGCACCTGCACCTAGCAACTCCCTGGTGCTTACAAAAGGGCCCCTGCCCCCATATACAGGTGGGGACTCTGAGGAGCAGAAGCGGCGTAACCTACCCAGGTCCCCTAGCTGGCTGACTCCAGACACCAGTACCTAACCAGTGGGCCATGCGGCCTCTGCCGAGGGGCATATCTCACACCCTGATGGAGAGGTTTGCAAATGAGGCTGAAACACTGCTGGCACAAGAAAACCACTGTCCCACATGCAGGGATCTCCAGCCCAGGTTGCAAAGAGGGCTCTCCCAGGTCACAGCTACATAGAGATGGCAGGGGGAGGCTGAGAGCCATCCAGGCTTTTGGCCTCTTCTGGCAGCATCCATCCTTGGGGAACCAACTGAAGCTGGGGAATATGTCAGGGTTCCAAGAAGTGGCAGGAATGAAGGTGGCACATGGCCTCTGCAAGTTCAGCCCTGGGGTGGAGAGAGGTCATTCTCCATCTTCATATAGAAAACATGGCCTAAGAGAGACAGAGACCAAAGTGTTCCAGAAGAGACCGAGCAGGAAGAGGGGCTGGCAGGGGCCCCAGCGGAGACCTGCCTCCAGTTCCTGAGTCTCTGAGGCCAGGGTGACAAGTGGTGGCCTCCTGTGAAACGCCCCCGAGCCAACTAGGTCCCTCACCCTCCAGCTCTAGCTATTTGCTGGGTGGGACTGCTGGGGAGGAGCAGGCTAGGCCCTGGTGCTCAGGACCTCATAGATGAGGGAAGGAAGAAGAGAGTCAGTGCTTGAAAAAAATCCATCTGGGGACCTTCCCTATACTCCACTGGCCACGCTGCCTGCCCCCTGCAGGTTCTGTTTACGGACTTGGCCATTTACTTGCTGGGGAGCGAAAATGCGAAGATGACAGTGCCGTCATGGGAGGACCAGGAGGCAAGTGGCATGCCCAAGGTCACGCAGGGCAGAAGGATTCTGACCTGTCACCACTGCTGCTTCTGGGACAGCCAGACGTGCACCTTCAAGGTGTCACAGCGCACTCACCAGGGCTGCCCTGTCAGAAACCTTGAGAGGCTTGGGGAGCCGAGGCTGCCCTCCAACTCTCAGGAAGAAGAGGGACCCAGTCACACTGCCCCTGGGGCAGGTGACTGCGCCTCTCTGCGCCTCCAGTTCTTCAAACAGCAGTGCCTTCCACTCAAGGCTGTTCTCATCATCCGACGGCGTTGCACTTAGATCAAAGCATGGCCTGGCACAAAAAGCCTCACGGGCACCCCCCGAAGTTTCCAAAGATTTCCCAAGGCCTCTGCACTCCTTCCCAAGGCACATCTGGACTTGAGACCTCATTGTCCAGCACGGGATTCAGGGTAGGAAAAAAACCAAGAAGCCAGCGTCACCCCACTTGTCAGCTGGACAGACCCAGGTCCTGAGAGGGGGAGTGACTTGGGGGAGGCACACAAGGAGGCAGGACTTCTCCCATACCAGCTTCACCTAGAGAACAGGCCCTGGACCCCACGTAGCGTCCCCAGGGGCCCCTGGGGGTCTCGCTGTAGCTAAGCGACCTCTCTTCCCATCCAGGACCCTGCCCCCAGGGGTTGCCGCCCTGTGCCCACATAGGGAGCTCCGGCCGCCAGCACCTTTTAGAGTCAGAGCCGCTGAGACCAGGGAAGGGGGCTGGCCTCCCTGAGGTCTCCTGGGGTCCCCAGCAGGGCAGCTAAGACCTGAGTCCCCGGCGGCACGTGGCGGCGCTGCCCGCTCGGTGATGTCAGGCCCGCCGCACCCGGGCCCCAGCACGTTCCTTCGCAGAGCGGGCAGAGCAGAGAACAAAGCGTCCTGCGCATTCCTGCGCGCTGACTCATCGCCTGCACGTAGCGCGCCGCAGCCACAGCCGCTGCTTTGCCCAAAATTGGTCGGGAGGCGGGGGCGGGCCAGACACGGCCGCCTCCGGTCCTCTGCTCACTCACCTGCTCCGCTCTCTCCAGGGGCCCCCTGTCCCAGGATTTCCCGAAACAGGCAGGAAAGCAAGAGGCACTGGGGGATACGTCGGTCCCCGCGATAGCCAGGGCCACCGCATGGGGGTGGGCGAGTGATCGGGCATGGGTGTCAGGCTGGGGATAAGGCGTAGATGCAGGCATTGCGTGTCTTTGAGCCTCAGTTTCCCCCTCTGCAAAATGGGGATGTGCCGGTTACCATTTTAAGCATTTGATATAAGTTCTTTTCCCATATTCTTACACCAACCCTATGAGGAAATACTGTTATCATCATCATTTTACAGGCAGGGAAACTAAGGCACAGACACTGATTTGCTTGAGATCAGGTGCTAGTGAGCTTCCCTGGTGGTAAAGAATCTGCCCATGGTGCAGGAGAGGCAGGGGACAGAGTTCAGTTTCTGGGTGGGGAGGATCCTCTGGAGGAGGGCATGGCCACCCACTCCAGTGTTCTCACCTGGAGAATCCATGGACAGAGAGCCTGGTGGGCTACAGTCCATGGGGTTGCAAAGAGTCAGACACAACTGAGCATGCACCCAGGCACAAGTGCTAGCCAACTGCAGAGCTATGAATATGAATTGTAAGGTTCCAGAATCTGCATGTATCCCCTATATGCTAAAGTGCGAATTGAAATGTGTGGTGCCCAGCGGGTGTTCTCACTGTGCCCTGACCCTTGGTGGTTGAGCCCAGGTCCCTCACTTCACCTCACTGAACCTCTAATCTCTCACCTGTAAGGTGGGGTGACTGTGAAGGACACCCTCAAGGGACTGTCAGGGAAATTACACTGAAGGTTCAAGTGTGATCTGTGGAAGAAAAGGCAGATTTGGTTCAACAAACCTTCAAACCACCTTTGGTCATCTAGGCCAATACCAAAGTACAGAGAGCCTGGGGTAACCAGCCAGGCCAAGCCATACTCGTCTGGGCCTCCCCAGGGGTCTGGGGAGCACAGAGTTGCCTGTACTCCTTGGGAAAGTGAGGGAGCAGGAGGGTCCCTGCAGTGTTCCCTTTGCCAGCCTGGCCTCTCTCCCCCAACAGCCTGATTTCAGGGAAGGTGGAGTTCTTTGGATCTGTCCTGTGTCAGGGTCAGAGGCTTGCCCTGAGTGTGTAGGAATGAGGTGGCCACCAGGTGGCTTTGTTCTCAGGTTCCAAAATAAACTGGGCAGCTCTTCCCCAGGTTGTGGTGTCTGCCATCTGAGGCTTGTCTGATAGTCCAGAGAAGCCCCTAGAAGGAATTCAACACCCCCACCCCCACCCCACCCGAGCCAGGACTGGTCTGAGTCCCGGCGGGTCGGGGCCACCACAGCACAGACGCAAATGGCTCCCCTTTGTAAGCTAAGTTGCTCAGTTGTGTCCGACTCTGCAACCCCATGGACTATATGTAGCCATTCAGGCTCCTCTGTCCATAGAACTTTCCAGGTAAGAATACTGGAGTGGGTTGCCATTTCCCACACCAGGGTATCTTCCCATTCCAGAGATCGAACCCATGGCTCCTGAATCTCCTGCATTAACAGGAGGGTTCTTTACCACTGCACCACCTGGGAAACCAGGAGTTGACTCCACTTTAAACTCAGGAAGAGGTCAGCTCTGGCTGGGTGTGCAAGGCCTGTACCCTGGCCTCCAAGCTCCTTTCATCTCTGGCCTCCAAGCACCTTTCATCTCTGGGTCCTTCACACTCTTCGCTCCAGCTCCTGGCACATGTCATGCTCTTTCAGGCCTCCCAGCCTTTCCCCATGCCATACCTCTGGCCTGGAATGCCTTCTCCACCTTCATAGCCTCTTTTGGATGCCTCTTCTGCTGGAAAGCCATCCTGACCTTTCAGGCAGAGGTAGGCACTCACTCCTCTGGGGTCCTGTAGCTCTCTGTCTGTCCTCCCCTTTTGGCCAAAGCAAAGCCTGACACAGAACACACACTGGCCCTTATCCCACAGACACTCCCAGGTCCCTATTCCAAGAAAATGCCTTCAAGGATCCTCCCCTCAAATCCCAGCTGGGACAGAGACCCACAGACCCATCCCGGATCTTGCAGAGCAGGTTCAGTCTGTCTACTACATGACAACAAAAGACACAGCGTTGGGGCCTGAAGACCCTTCTCTTCTGCTTCTGGCTGTGTGGCCTTGGGCAACTCCTGCAGCTTCTCTGAACTTCTTCATTCCCAGGCCCTGCCTTGCCTGCTTCCCAGGCCTGTTTGGAAGATCAAATGAGTGAAGGCAGAGAGAATGCTTGGCGCATGGGCACAGCTCCCCACACAGCTGTCATTATCACCGAGTCATTATTACGGACCTGCCTTGTGCCTGGGGCCTGGGCTCCAAGGCTGGGCAGCAGGCGGACAGGCAGGCAATGAACTCAGAAGCAGCCGCAGCCCCGGGCTGACTCAGGCTGAGGAGGCACTGGGAGAAGTGGGTGCTTTATGGTCAGCCTGAGCCAGCCCAGCTCTGGCCCTCTCCTCCTACCCCCAGGCGTCATCCAAATCTGAGGCCACAAGGCCTTCCAGGCCCATTCAGGGCCTCTTATCTGGGGAGATAAAGGCCACCCCCCCTTGGATGGTGGATCCATTCAGATGGCTTCTGTGTGACCTTGGCAACCCTCACCCTCTCTGGACCAGCCTTGGGGAGTTCCAGGGTGGGGGGCAGGCAGTGACCTCACAAGGCTACCTAGAGTTATTATTTTTATTTGGCACATGAGGAAACTAAGGCCCAGAGATCAAAAGGTCCTCAACTAAGGCAGCACAGTCAATAGCCAGGACACAGGCATGCAGCTCTTCCACCAGGGTCTCCAGGGCCCCCCTACTACAGTCCTCCATTCTTTGGTGGCCTCCTGGCTAGTGATGGCTGTCTCTCTCTTTCCCTACCTGGTGGCTCAGAGGGTAAAGAATCGGCCTGCAACGCAGGAGACCTGGGTTCAATCCCTGGGTGGGGAAGGTCCCCTGGAGAAGGAAATGGCTACCCACTCCAGTATTCTTGCCTGGAAAATTCCATGGACAGAGGAGCCTGGTGAGCTACAATCTATGGAATCACAAGAGTTGGACACGAATGAGCTACTAACATTCTTTCCCTATACCCTAGGACACTAGCTCTGTGCCAGGGCTTGGACAACAGTCACCAGCTTATGAGATCTTCACATGAATGTAAGACGGAGGAGGAAGTCAAAGCTCAGAGAGCTGGAATAGCTTGGCCTGGTCCCACATCACAGTGGTGGCGTGAGGCTCAGTCTCCCATACCTCTGCCCTGTACCCTGTAACAGCTGCTTTCCCAGGATGGTAGGGGCTTGGGGTTCCAGCAACACCAGGCCTCGGGGAACCTGCAGAGCAGCCCTCTGGCTTCACAAACGCCCCCTGGCTATGGGTGGCCAAACAGGAAGGGTACCCATCCTGCCAAGATGGACCTACCAGGCCCACCTGGGCGCAACGCTCCTTACCAGGCTCAGATGGAAGCGTGAGGTCATTGGACCATCCCCGCTCCCTGTCGGCTCTCGCTGCTGTGACTCAGCCTTGCCTTCCCCAAACCTCCTCCAGAGAACTCCAGCGATGGTCTGACCTGGCCGGGCTGCTCCCGCTACCTGCCCACCCTCTCAGGGCCTCCCACCCTGAGTCATCGCTCACCTCACCACCTGACACAGAGCTCACTGCATAAACAGACTATTCCTCTCCCCCAAGCTCTGAGGGTTCCACTCCCTACGGCCCAGAAGCCAGGCTGAGGAATGGGGGCACTTTTCCTGCTGTCCCCAGACTTAAGCCCTGAGGTCGATCTCCAGAACCTGCTTTCAGGGACTCTCTGGCCTTGACAGGAAAATCTAGAATTGAGATTGAGGCCTCAGGCCAAGGGCTCAGACTGACCTGGGCTCCAATTCAAGCTCCTTCCTTGTTAGATGGGTGAGCTTGGACAAGGTACCTTGGTTTTCCCATCTAAAGGAGGACAACAGTAAAACCAGCTTCACCCCATGAAGCTTTCCTACAGCATCACCGAGGCCAGGATCCTGCTTAAAAATGCAGGTGGCTCTAGATTCAAATGGTTGTATGGCCTCACATAAGCCGCTTTGCCTCTCTCAGCCTCAGGCTCCTTACCTGCAAAATGGGAACAAGAAGAAGAGAGCCTTCCTGCTGTGGTGACTAAATGTGCTAAGACATGTAAAAGGTCAAGCCGTGTCTGGCACCCGGGGACCAAACATGGGTAAATGTTTATGTGGATAAACAGTGAAAGTGAAAAGTGAAAGTAAAGTTGCTCAGTCGTGTCCGACTCTGTGACCCCGTGGACTGTAGCCCACCAGGCTCCTCCGTCCATGGGATTCTCCAGGCAAGAATCCTGGAGTGGATTGCCATTTCCTTCTCCAGGGGACCTTCCCCACCCAGGGATCAAACCCAGGTGTCCCGCATTGCAGGAAGACATTTTAACCTCTGAGCCACCAGGGAAGACATGTGGATAAATTGTGTGTTTATGTGGATAAACAGTAGCTGTAATTAAATCTTAAAGTGACCTGTGTGTAACAGATAGCTTGTGGGGAGCTCAGCTCAGTGCTCTGGGGTAACCTAGATGGTGGGATGGAGCGGACAGGCAGAGGGAGAGCCAAGGAGGAGGGGATGTATGTATGCATATAGCTGACTCACTTCCCTGTACAGCAGAAATAGCACAACATTGTAAAGCAATTATACCCCAGTTTAAAAAAAAAAAAAGAGTGCCAGGTGTTAAGTGATCCCAGGATGGTTTTAATGAATGATGGGGAGATGCAGAGCAATGGTCTGGCTCTTTGTTGGATGATGGAGTAGCATCAGGGAAGGGCTTCCCAGGTTGGAAAATTCCGGGGTCCCCTCTGCAGGCTGACCACCCCACTTCCCTCAGTGGGTCCAGAAGGCTCCCTGAAGAGGTCTTTCTGGCTGGGGCTGGCCTCACAGTTTAGAGTTACCAGGCCACCCAAGAAGCACGTCATTTTACAGAGGACAGTTGATGCTCAGACAGGGAAGGGGCTTGTCTGCAGCCACCCAGCTGGAAGCTGAGCCCAAGCCGGCACCTCCGAGTCCCCCTCTTCCCAGCCTGGGAGCTGCCTCCTGGACTGGGGATGCCCTCACCTCCCAGTCTCAGAGAGCACTCTGGGAGATTCTCAGAGCTTGTCTGCACACTGGAGACTCTTTATCTTTGTCTCTATCTTCCCCCGTAATGCTCGAGAGGCAGCTCCCTGGGCCATGGGGATGGGCTGGGGCCAGTGGACGAGGAGTGGACCCAGGAGAAAACTTCTGTGATCTCCTCATTTCCATTTCAACCAGTGATGTGTTGAGCATGTGATCTGAATGAAGGAACAGAGGCTGGGGGAGGTCGAATAAGTGAAGGGTGAGGGGATAGATATAGCACCGAACCTGGGGTCAAACAGACCTGGATTCAAACCCCAACCATTACATGGCAAGCTCTCTAACTTCTCAGAGTCTGAAGTCGCATCTGAAAACAGACGCATTGACATGCCTCAAAGGGTTATGCTGTAAAGATGAAGTGAGAGCAAAAGTGTAACCAGGCTCTGTAAATAGTTATAGTCAGTAATAATGATGGCTACCACTGATAGAGCTCTCCCTCATTTAATCCTTACACAGCCGTGTTACTGTGATTATACCCAGTTTACAGGTGAGTGAACTGGAGCTCAAAAAAGGAGGAAAGGGCATATGTGATGGGGAAGAGGGATTCTGACACCAGAATCAGAGCCCTTAGCTACTAGCCAGCCCTCAGAGACATAAAATAAAGCATAGCCAGAGGTGGTTATGTGTGTGTGTGCTAAGTCACTTCAGTCATGTCCGATTCTTTGTGATACCATGGACTCCTCTGTCCATGGAATTCTCCAGGCAAAAATACTGAAGTGGTTGCCATGCCCTCCTCCAGGGGATCTTCCCAACCCAGGGAATCGAACCTGCATCTCTTATGTCTCCTGAATTGGCAGGCGAATTCTTTACTACTAGTGCCATCTGCAAAGGTAGCCATGGATGAGAATATTGTGGGTGTTCAGAGATGAGTTAGAGCTCATGTCTTGGATAGAGTTGGGAAGGCTGGCTACAGTCCATGGGGTCGCAAAGAGTCAGACATGACTGAGCATGCATGCACGCACCTGGGGGAGGCAACCTTTGTGATGGGCCTTGAGTTTGGGCAAAATAAATCAACTAAGAATGGGAGGAGGAGGAGAGGCCCGTCTTGCACAGAAGCTGGGAGGCAAGAAAGTGTGCAGCGTATTCAGGAAGTGACAAGCCTCTTGGGCTGGTAGGCTGTGGGCACCCTGGTCAGCATTGGTGGGAAAAGGAAGGAAAGATAGGTCCCAAGCAGGCCTGATGCCAGGGTGGGCATTTGGAGTGAACGAGATGCTTCACACTGACACCAGGCCAGGTCCTGGCTCCAGAAGCCTGGTTTTCACAGGAAGGCAACACTGACCCAAGTCTCAATACCCCTCATGTCTATTGTGGCATCAGGTACTGTGCCAAGGCAAACGTGGGTGAGTGGAGAAGCCAGGCTGGCCTTGGGCACTTGGAGGGACTGTGTGACCCAGGGCAGTGGAAGGGATGCTCGTGGTGCAGCTGGCTCATGGTGTACGGATGCACACAGTTTCAACTAACATTCCTTCAACACACACATGCACACATCACTCTTTTGCAGGAGTGTGTCCACACCAAGATGCCCACACACACCCTGCAGCCAGAGGTGAGGGAGGGAGGGATAGCAGAGGCTTGCTGACAGAAACCCCTATGCCAAGCAATGAACTGAACCTTCCATGGGCTCCGCCACAAAGCCTCCTTGCAGCTATGAAGTAGGATTTTTCTTCTTAGGAGCCTTGGATGGATGTGACCTTTGACACTCGGGAAAATTAAACAGTGCTATACCCTTAGTCACATGGTTGGTGAGCCCCAAAATGAGAGCACAGACTGGCAGCTCCATCGGGCCCAACACAGTGCTGGGCACTGGGGTAAGTGGGGGATTGGAGTCTGAGTCACAGGGCTTTGAAGCTGGCAGCCAGAGCAGCGGAGCCTCAGAGATTCCAGGGGTGGGCTGGCCCCTGACTCACCCCCACACCCTGAGCCTGCCCCAGGCAGTGGCTTCAGCTCCTGGCCGCCCTCCTGCCTGCCAGAGCCCAGCGAGGCCCCTCCTGGGTCTTTCATGGCATTCCCAGGAGCTGGGCGGGCAGGGCCAAAGCCTTGAGGCAAGGAGGTATCCTAGGCACACCTCTGCTCAGGAATGTAGGCCTAGAGTCACAGTGGGAACCCCGGACCTCACCAGCCTGATGTCAGAGGCAGCGAGGCACTTGGGGCTAGCTGTTAAATGAAGAATGAAATACTGTATTTCTGCATGGCCCGGCCTCCGGGTGGCTCACCTCTTCCCAGAGGGAAGACAGCCGCCTGGTGGGGCCCTGGGTGCGCCCTGGAAAGTATGGGTTCTAGGCAACAGGGTGGGTGTGACTGCAAAATCACCAGCTGCGTGTCTTGGCTGGTGGTAGTGGAAGGAGGAGAAGGCTCGGGTTCCAGCCCCTCCAAGTACAGGGGCCTCAGAGAGGAGAATGCAGGCATTCTGGATCTCCAGGATCTCTGGTGGGCTGTTCCTTCTCCCTGGACCTCAGTTTCCTCATCTAGGTATAGGCCAAGGGACTTTCCCTCTCTGGCTGCCTGTCTTTTGCTTTTAGAAATTATGTCCAAGGCTTCATCAATAGAGCATTTTGAAGATGTTATCAGGCAGAAAAGGGGACATAAATGTTCGTCATAAGTGGTGTCCCTGCAAGGGCAGTTTTCTCTGATGATATTAAGTCATCTTGTACATTCATTCCAGCTTTGGGCCTGGACTGTGTGCCCAGGACTGTGTGCTAGGCCCTGGAGTTGGGATTCCAAAGAGACACCTCTCCCCTGGAAATAACCAGATGTTTCCAGGACAAGTTTAACATGCCATTCAAAGCTCTTTGACCTTTCCAATCTCTCTAACCACATCTGTCATGATGGAGGGTGGATGGGTGAGAGATTGGTTGTATGGATGGAAGGATGGACAAAATGTCAGATAGTGGATAAATAGATGGACCAATAGTAGGAATGATGGATGGAAGGATGGATGGATGGCTGTGGATGTGGGAGGTTGAATGGATGGATGGAAGGAGGGATGAATGGATGAGTAGGTGAATAGAGGGTGGGGAGAGGTGGGAATCATTGAATGTGTGATTTAGGTTCTTGGTCCCACAGCAGATGAGTATAAGGGAAAAGTTACAGTCCTGCCTCTTGTTCATTGTGTGACCCTGAAGAATTCACTTCTTTAGCTGTAGAGTGAGAATCTTGTCTGGAAAGACCTCACCAATCAAGTGAGTGTCATGAGCCCAGCCTGCATCCCAGGTCAGTTGTGGGTATCCGGTGAAAGTAGTATGAACTGCCCATGCCTACATAACGGTTGTGACTAGTCCTCAGCCAGTGGCCTCGCAGGCATAGGCAACGTGAGGTGTTTTTGCTGTGGGAGTGATGCCCCTCTGTGGATGCAGTATGTTCCTAGACTTCCCACTTCCTCCAGGCTGCACAGAGTTCTCTGCCTGGTTAGGAGCAAAAGAGGTGACCTCTGCAGAAGCGTTGCTGCCGGAGGCTCTCCATACGCTGTACTTGTCAAGGAGTAATTGATGTGTCCTGTTTGTTATTCATCTTAGGGTAATTAGAATAGGCTCAGCAAGGGGACACCCGGGGCTCAGGATTAGGGCTTTGGAGTTACACAGATCTGCCTTCCAGCCTTGGCTCTGCCACTTCCTAGCTGTCTGACATTGGACAAGGCATGAACCTCAGTTTCCCCATTTATAAAATAGGAATGAATTATAGTACCCACCCCTTAGGTAGGTTATAACAATTAATGGACATAATGTATGTAATCACCTAACGTAGAGTTCAGAATATATTAAATGCATGTGTATCCAAGTGCAGAATTGGGCCCTTAGCACTTTGAAGGAAAGTCCAAAACTTCAAGTCTAGAGACCTCCATCTTGAATGCTCAGTCCCTGGATTAGTTTTCTTATTTCAAAAAGTTCAGTGGGACTCACATTCTTCTTGATAAGTGTGCCTTGACTGAACAGTGTCTGGTTTTGGCTGCAATTCCAGCAGTTCCATGGGCTTCGCTGACCCTGTTCTGATTACCCTTAGGTTAATAGCAGACTGGGCACATGAATTATTCCTTTAAAAGTAGTTCATGTGGGAGCTACAAATCTTTCCAATGGGCTGAGCTGGAGGGAGGAGGAGAATTTAGAAGGGGTTGTCCTCCCAGGGAAGCTGCAAAGACCAGGAGAGCTGGCCTCACAGGACCGAGGCTACTCTTGCAGAGACCCAGTGTAGGGACGATGCCGTGGGTGGTGGCAGGCCCTGCTGGCTCAGGGTGAGCTGCAGCCGATGGCAGCAGGCCCAGACCACCCACCAGAAAGAGGCCCTGAGGCTGAGTGGCCCTAGGCTTGAGTGGGGGCAGTCCTGACGCGTAGTCCTGAGGACATAACTTGGGAACAGGTCATTATGGGAATGTCTAAGCTCCCTCAGTCCCGAAATCCCCAACTCAGGCTGGCTCCGGGGTCAAACCCTCCCCAGACCCCTATTCCTTGCAGGGTCCAGACATCCCCCCTGGCCAGCCCCATCTGCCCAGCTGCTCGCTCTGCTATGCTGCCTGCATGGTATGTGCCTGCGACTGAGACTCTGTGCCCCTTCCATTGGGGCTGCAAACAAGAGAGCTTCCTGAAACCTGGTGGGGCCAGGTGACAACAGGGAAGTGACTGGTTTTCCAGAAAGTGAAAGAGCAAAGGGTTCCAGGCTGAGAGCAGGAATGATAGCAATGAACTCACAGAGTCTGCAGAGCTTGCATTTTGGGAGCTGGAAACCCAGGGCAGGTTGATTCTGCCTGTCATAGGCTATCTGAGCTGAGCAGGCCCCTTACAGTCAATGGGAAGAGAGGAAAGCTGTCCAGGGAAGCCAAAGAAGGGACAGGACTTGCCCAAGGCCACACAACATGAATACCAAAGCTGGGGACAAAGCTGCCCACTGCTACAACACCAGGTAGCTGCTCTAGCCTGTTCCTGCCCTGTTGGACGTCCTCAGAAGGATGTTTAGTCTTCACTCATGTGCTTCCTCCATCCCATGCCACTGGACAGCTAGTCGATGGGACCAAATTGATCATTCGTACAGGGGCGATCAAAGAAGCTTTGGGGTCCCCAAGAAGGTGGCCTAGGTCCATCCCAGTGTCCCTGCCTTCTTGCCAGTGGGATCCTTCCTGGCAGCCCTTCTCAAAGGGACCCAGGGGGGCTCAGCTTGAACCCCTGGGAACTACACTGGTGTGCAGGAAAGGGTAGGTCTGGATTAGTAGCCCAGAGAGCATGTCCAGCCCATCTCTGTCTTAAGCAAGTTGCTCCTCCTCTTGGACCTCAGTTACCTCATCTGCCCAATGGGAGTGGAAACCAGAGAGAATTTCTAGAAGGCAGTTCCTAGCATGGAGTATTTCTTCACCCAAAAATACACCCCAACTGTCCTCTTCTGCCAGCCCGCCCTCCCCACAAATCTCTGCTTCTTGGATTAGGCCGGTGCCAAGCGTAAGTGGAGCAAATTATCTTGTATGCAAAACAATTCCCCCAGCTTCTGACAGGGTGACCTCCCATGAATCCCTGCCCCTCAGTCTGCAGCCTTTACCAGCCCAGGCAGGGAGCAGGGCCAGGTGGGGCGAGGCAGTGCAGCAGAGTAGCTGGCGGGGGCAGTCGGTAGGAGCCAGAGCTATGGGGTTGAGGGGTCCAGCCAAGTCAGCCAGGAGGCATAGAGGTGACTGTCGGGGCCCAGGTCAAGAGACCTAGGAGGCTAGGGCTGGATATTCTTCTTGTTCTTGTTGCTTAGTTGCTAAGTCATGTCGAACTCTTTTGTGACCCCATGGACTGAAGCCCGCCAGGCTCCTCCCTCCATGGGATTCTCCAGGCAAGAATACTGGAGTGGGTTGCCATTTCCTTCTCCAGGAGATCTTCCCAAACCAGAGATCGAACCCATGTCTCCTGCATTGGCAGGGAGATTCTTTACCACTGAGCCATCTAGGAAGCCCACGGGCCAGGAGCTAAAGGAAATTCATGTGTGTATCGGAGCAGTTGGCTTGTGCAGGCAAACCATGCTCATGTCAAAGGCAAGGGAAGAGGGAATAAAGAAAACTGCTGTTTTTAACTCAGCTTAATTTTCTCCACCTGGAAACCAATCTTGCCAGTGAGGTAGTGCTGTTCCCGGAACACTTTCAACCCGCTAAGACCTGGGCTCGCTCAGGTTCCCAGGTCCGGCGTCTCCATTTCACAGGAACCCTGCTTGCCCAGCTCGAGCAGAGGGCAGGAAGGAGGGAAACTGGAGTTGGGCACAGCCTCCTGAGCTGACCCTGCGAGGCCGGGCGGTGGCCCCTGTCCTGTCGTCATCCTCCTTTCACAGCAGAGAGGGATCCTGTCTCCTGGTCTCCTTAATTCTTCTATTATGTTTCCCAGACTTGGAGCCTCTGGTTGCCTATTGTCCTGAGCAGGCACTTTGCATTTGTGTAAAGATTAGACAGGTTAGAACCTTCGCTCTCACTCCGATGGTCTTTCTCTTTTACTTTCTCAAATCCGAGTTCTTTCTTTCTCGCTGCGCTCTGCTTCCTTATTCTCTCTCTCCCTACCTGTCTTTATCAGCCTCCCTGTTTATTTTCTTCCCCTCCCCGACCCCCTCCTTCTCCCCGCTGACCTGCTTTTCCTCTGTCATCTCTTCACAGTTCAGTAGTTTGAATCTTCTTTCTCCCCCCTCCACCACCGCCACCACAACCCTAACCTTGCTTAATTCCGTATTTATATTCTCCTGGAGCCTCATAGAAATGACTGAAAGCATTGCTCACCTCATTCCAGAAATAACTCTTCTAAATTCTTAGAGAGGCACCACACGGGGGAGGGTGTGAGCACTGGACGGGGAGTCACTGTGGTTTACTGGAGAGAACAAGACCCAAGTTCCGCTGTGGACTCTTGCGTACACCAGCTGTGTGACCTTGACCCAGCTGGCCTCAGGTCAGAGTCTCTGTTTTCTTCTGGGCAGCCGTGGAGCTGGTACCCAGATGAGAACAGCTGCGTGCGAGGTTGTGAAGGAGAGAGGATGGTGGCGCCCTGCACACACAGGCTCTGAAATGTTTTTCCTGCTTCCACTGCAGCCTGAGCCACTCAGAGGGAAGGAAGGGGATGCTGACCGGTATCTGCCTCCTTGGTTCTTCTCTTCTTTACAAGGATCACACACACACACACACCCACGCCCTGGGAAGAGACAGTGCTGCTTCCTCACAGGCACCTATTCCTCCCTCCCTAAATGTCTAATGATAAAATCCCAACTGAACACAGGAGGTAAAACTTGGGCTTTAGTGGGCTCCTGAATTTCTCCAGTTCAAATCCAGGCCTTCATTCTTTCACCACCCCCTCCCTCGGACAGCACTCACTCAGAGTCTCCTACTGTGTGCCCGATGGGCTCCAGGCCCGGCCTTCTCTGGAGTTCTGGACCTCGAGATTGTTGGGGAGATAAGCCCAATGTCATGAGTCAGGCATGAGAGCATGGGTTCTGGGAGTTCCGAGAAATGAGAGGGCCTCTCCTCCTGTGCCTGGAGACAGGGTCCCTGAGAAGGAGGGACTCTGAGCCAGCCGAGGGGGAGGAGCAGGATGCTGGCCCCCAGGGAGCCCCTCCTTCACTACGCCTTTTTTTCAGAAGGTAAGCCAAGACATCCTGTCCTGGCCAGGATGGGAGGTCTTCCCAGGGGCCTTTGGTGTACATGGCCACAAGCCACCTTTCTGGAAAGGGCTCTGAGGCCCCTTCTTGGCATCAAGGAAGTCTGTGGGCCACACAGGTTAAGAAGGAAAGAAGGGCACTTCCTGGAGGAGGGGGAGGAGGTGGCTCCAGGCTGGTCAGAGGTCAGGGGTAAACTGTGTCCTCCACTGGGGAAAGCAGGCCCAGAGAAGGCTCTGACTCTCCCAAGTCCGCCCAACCTTGAGTAGGTCATTTACCTTCCACACAGCAGAAGGGACACCCTCCACCTGGTTGGCAGTAGGCAGGCAGGAAAGCAGGGTCTCCTCCAAGGAAAGGGAGGGTTTTGCCCATGGGACCTCTCCCTCCCAACCGCTGAGTTCTGGGCAAGACCCACGGAGAGTGGGGCAGGGGCTCGGGAATTTGGAGGATGACTTGAGGGGGTCCAGTGGGACGGGGAGGGGTCCCTGGGGACAGCAGGGGAGCCCCAGGACTCCAGGAGGTGCTCCAGGCTCAGAGGGAGCATCCTCCCCCCTTTTTCCGCCCTCATCCTGCCCTCCTCCCTACCGCAGAGGCTGGGGCGGGCCGGGCGCCCTGGGAGGAGGCGGTGTCCCTGGCTCCCTGCCCACCGGTGCAGGGCTGGACGGGCAGGGGGCGGAGCCATGCCTGGCGTTATAAGAGGCAGCCAGGGCACCGAGGCAATGAGCTATCGCTCAGCTTGGCAGCAGGACGCTGGCAACAAGCACACTCCGCACTCCAGCCCAGCCTGCGCGCTCTCTCACCGCCATGGTCGCCATGCCCACCGCCGTGTGCTCCATCGCTCTGGCCCTGCTCGTGGCCCTGCACGAAGGTGAGCCGCCCCCCCGGCCTCAGCAGCTGCAGCAGCCCCGAGGCTGTTTGTCTGTGTCTCTGCTGGGGCTCTGTGCCCTCCAAGCCAGCCGGGGAGCCTTCAGGGGCAGGAGCCAGGTGGCCTGGGGGCTGCAGGAGGCTGTGCTATCAGAGGTGCTGCCGTCCCAGGGCAGCCACCGGTCCTTCCAACCCAGAGCTGCTGGGGCTTCCCCAGGCTGGCCCAGGGCTCCTGAGCCCTGAGAATGCCAACTTCCTCAATTATGCAAGAGGAGGAGCCCGGCGGGTCCCCCATCCCAGCTGCGCCAGGCGCCCTGACCCACCTCTCCACTTTTCTCTCCCTCCTGTGCATGCAGGCAAGAGCCAGGCCGCTACCACCCCCACCCCAGAGCAACCAGCGCCTTTGCCCCGGGCCCGAGGCTCCCACCTGCGGACTCGACGATGCTCCTGCAGCTCCTGGCTCGACAAGGAGTGCGTCTACTTTTGCCACCTAGACATCATCTGGGTGAACACTCCCGGGTGAGCTACGGGAGGGATCCAGGAGGGGTCGCAGGGGGCAGGGGTGGGGGATGCTGGCCTGCTTGGGGAACCCCTGGCACACTGCAGTTCTCCCTTGGAGTGTCGGGCTAATAACAACAGCAATCAGCTATTGCTTCAGTTCCCACATGGGGGCTAGCTGAGCAAGACAGAGGGCTGTCTCCTGAGAATCCTGACAAAAAGCCTGGTCAGAAAGTGTTGGCTCCGTTTTCCAGATCAGGGAACTGAGGCTCAGAGAAGTTAGGTGCCTTTCCCAAGGTCACACAGGAAGGAGAAAGTGGTAGGTAGGAGGCTCCAGCCTAGGTCTGCAGATGCCAGAGCGCACAGCGGCTCTGCCACGCTGCCTCTGCATAATCTTCCAAGAATAATATGATTAATGACAGCACCCATGTCTTGACTGTGCCAGACCCTATGCCAAGCACTGCTGGTGCGTTATCACTTCGTGAGCGCACCCCCATCCTCCCCGATGAAGCAGGGACTGCTGCTGTCCCCAAATGACAGACAAGAAACCTGCCCCGTGTCACCCGGCAGAGCTGGGGTGGGGTCCCAGAGCTGTCTGTTCTGTCTGCACCCGCACTGCCTCCGGGCCACTGCATACTTCAGGTTGAAGTTTCTCTGTGTGTTTGTAATTTTTTTTTCCTTCTCCAAATTGCAAAAGACAAGAGAAGCCCGGCACGTAAGCGTGTGTGGAGCTAATCCGCATCCAAACACTGGCTCAGGGCGGGAACCCTGCCAGTCCCTGCGTGCTGGGTCTACCTGGAGCCTCTGCAGCTCCAACCACACCGTCTAAAATTAGCTCGGGCGTCCGAGGTGCTGGTCCGACCGGCCACTGGGCCCTGCCCTTCGCCTGGCCCGCCTCAGACAGACTGAAACTGAAATCGATCTCAGCCGATCTAACAGGCCTGTATACACACACGCACACGTGCAGGTCAGGCACACTCACCATTTTAAAGTCAAAACTCCAAGAGACACTTGTGTCACCCTTCTAGGCAAGCGGTGATGGGATGGAGGCAGCTTAGCTCTGAGCCTGAGTGTTCACTTCTGTGAGAGGGCACTCTCTCCCTTCCTTCCAGACTAGCTGGGGGTCTTCTTTGAGAACAGAGGTCCAGCCTGACTCCATCAGCTCAAATTGCTGCCTGGGAGTGGAGAGGGGCAGGGAGGACAGCTCCCACCCCTCCTCCCCATGCTGAGAGTCTTACTGAGCAGGACCAGGTGGGGTGGGAGGGAAAGAGGCCCAGAGAGGGTAAGGGTCTTGCCCGAGGCTCCCTGGCACGCAAGGAGGAAACTGCAGTGGGAATTCTTGAGGGCAGGAGCTGGTTACTTTTGCTGCCACCCTGGCGGCATGGATGGCTGTCCCAGTGTGCCGTGTGGACAGTCCCAGCTTGCCAATGCCCCTGGTTTATCTAATCCTCTCTCTGTCTCTCTCCACCCTACACCACTACCTTGCTGGCGGCCCGCCCACAGACAGACAGCTCCTTACGGCCTGGGAAACCCGCCAAGACGCCGGCGCCGCTCTCTGCCAAGACGCTGTGAATGCTACAGTGCCAGGGACCCCGCCTGTGCCACCTTCTGCCATCAAAGGCCCTGGTAAGTGGGCACCCAGCCTGCAAGGGGCCAGAGGTGACTTCTGACCTGGACCTGCTCTGGAGGGCAGGGCGTCTGGGAGGCCAGCAGTAGTGTAGTGTTAGTCACCCATTCGTGTCTGACTCTGTGATCCCACGGACTGTAGCCTGCCAGGCTCCTCTGTCTATGGGATTCTCCAGGCAAGAATACCAGAGTGAATTACCATTCCCTTCTCCAGGGTGTCCGGGAGGCCAGCAGAGGCATGGCTAAATGGTGGAGGGGGGTGAGGGGAGCAGGGTCTTGGGGGTCCAGAGGCTGCCCTGGATTGTGGGGCAGCCTCCCTTCCTGCAGGGGGCCAGTCACCCTTGAATATTCCCCCCGCCACTACCCCCAGCTCTGGGGGCTTCTGAAAACATTGTGTCCCCACTCCTGAGCAGGAGGAATTCTCCCTAGGTGACGGCTGAGGCAGCACAGGCCTAGAGAGGAAACGGGACTTGTCCTATCAGGCTACACAGCTAGTCAGACAGAGAACTGGGCCTTCTGCCTTAGTCGCTGGGCTTTGGGTTCGGATCTGAGGCTCGGGGAACTCTGGAGCTTTCTCAGTGGAGAAGCAGTAACTGGAGTTAGGAGGCCAAGGCACCATCCCCGAGATGTCACAAAGCCTTTGCCAGTCTCTGAGCTCTCCGGACCTTCCTCCCTCCACACGGAGCATTGGGAAAGCAAACAGTGACGCCACGCTCCCCTACCTCCCGTTCCCATGACAGCGTATGAGAAACTCCTCCCTGGAGACCCCAGCCGTGGCTGCAGTCCTGCCTCAGTTTCCCTGCCGAGGGCCCTGCTTGGCTGCAGGTGGCTAGATTCTGGGAAGGCCAGCCACCCCGCTGCCTCTTTCTGAGGCTGAGAACACATTCCCAGTAGCTCAGTTTTCCTCAGGCCCCACCCCACCTGGGAAAAGAAGGATGCCAGATGCACAGGGTGGAAATGGATCTGCTCCTGAGGGCGGGTCGGGGCGGGAGGCTGGGTTGGGCCTGCAGCCAGATGGCCTTGGGGCCCTGGACAGCCCCCTCACTTGGGCCCTAATGATGTTCACTCAGGACTGAGGCGGTGGCAGTCCCAGTCAGCGGGTCCCCTGCAGCTGTGTTCCAGGATGGCAAGATTCAGGCCACAGCAGGAGAGCTCCTCCAGCGGCTGAGGTGAGGGGCGCCTACATCGACTAAGTGCCTTCTGTATGCCTTGCACATTTCCCTTATTCTCCATATGATGCCTTGGGTCCTTATGGGGCAACCAATAGAAGCTCAGAGAGGCGAAGGTGTTTACCCAAGGTCACACAGCAAGCTACGGCATCTGGCTGACTCTAGAGCCTATGTTCTTAACCACTAGGCTCTTTGTTACCGCCAGGCCTGGAAGTAGACTTTTATTAAGGGTTTCAGGGTTTGCAACTGTGGAAGGTCCCCAGGTGTTCATTCCAGCTGTGTCTGAATCAAGCATCTCCCACATGCTGGGGTCCAAGTGGACGCTACCCAGACTGTTCTCTCCCTGGGTCCCAGACCGGACTGCCTCCCTGGTAGCTACAGCATGGCTCATCTCAAGGCTTGGCACCCAGGAGGTGCCCATGAATGTCTGTCCAGCCAAACTGACTTAAGAACAGAAACCCACAGCCAGTCATGTGGCAGGGTGGCTGAAGGGGCAGCGTCTGAGCTAGAAAGTCCCAGCCCTGCCACGAGCAAGCTTTGTGACCTTGGTCTGCTCCCTGACCTTCTCTGTGCTTCTGCTTCCTGTCTGTGAGGCAGGGACAACAGTGCTATCCATCTCACGGGCTCTTGTAGGTTAGAGCAGTTGACATACTTGAAGAGCCTCAAGAAAGCCCAGGCCCTATGGGAGCTCTGAAGGTTTTAGCCATCCCCAACTTCTGTCCCTGAAGGTTCCCCAGGGCTGCCCAGTGCCGGGGTGCAGCCTAGCCCCTCAAAGGTCCACATCTCTGTGAGGAGGCGGAAACATAGGCAAAAAGACAGGATGACAGGCTAGGCAGCACCCAGGATATACTGAGGAACTGTCTTAAAAATAAATAAATAAATAAAGTGAAAGTGTTAGTCACTCAGTCGTATCCAACTCTTTGCGACCCCGTGGACTATAGCTCACCAAACTCCTCTGTCCATGGAATTCTCCAGGCAAGAATACTGGAGTGGGTAGCCATTCCCTTCTCCAGGGAATCTTCCCGACCCAGGGATAAACCTAGGTCTCCCACATTGCAGGCAGATTCTTTATCATCTGAGCCACTAGGGAAGCCCAGGAAATGTCTTAAGATGAAAAAATTCAAGGTAAGGCTTTGCAAGTACTTGGCATTCTACAATCAGCAAAGAGTGTTTTTGCCAGTCTGTACTCAGCCGCACACTATTTCAGGCCTGCGTTTATTTTACAGACTAAGAAAGAGGTTCAGAGAGGTTGAGACCCTTGCCCAAGTTCCCAAAGCTGGGAACCAGCCTCCCAGTTCCCAGGCTAGAATGCCTTAAGCCAGAGTGAGGCCACCTAGACGATGGCAGAGTCCCCACCAGGGTCTCAGCCAGATTCAAAGGACTGCTAGGATCCATACATATCTGGATTGGACCACCTTGATCTGGACCTTGAAGAATGGGAATTTTAGGACATGGAGTGTGGAGTGAGCAGACGATCAATAGCCTGAGGAGCTGCGGGGACAGAGGTGTGGAAGTGAGAGGGCAACCAGGGGAAGGCCACTGGACTGCCCTTGGCCGTCCAGTCACCCTGGTGGCTCTTGATGTGGAACATCAGTTTTGTCAAAGCTCCTTGTGGGCAGAAAAGCTGCTAAACTGCCCCAGCCTCTCCTTGATGTTCAGACCTTGTTTTCAGGGTCAGCTGTGGCCACCCTCTGACCTCCTGGCCATGAATAAGGGATCCAGACCCTATGACCGATGCCTCTCACGGGCAATTCTCAAGTGATCTGTATCTCCAGAGATGCTCAATTGACCTCTTTTCATTCCAGGGTTATTTCTGCAACCAAGATCCACTTTGCTAGGCAACAGCAGAAGATGACGAGGGATACCAGACCTACACACTCCAGGCAGAGGAAGAGATAGCTCTCGACTCTGGGAGAACTTTGGGAAGGAACCCTGTGTGGATACAGGAGGAGAGGGGCATCCCAGAGCTGGGAGACCTTCTGACCTGTTTCCTGGGCCAGAAAACCCAGCTGCTGGAGCAGGCACAAGCTCTGGCCTCCTTGCCCTGGGGAGGGGGCCTCCCTCAAGGCAGCTCCGTGACACCAGGAACGCTATCAGGCCCCGGGCTGCAGCGTGGCCTCCCACACTGGGTCCGGTTCCAAGGCCCTGCTGAACGGAATGGCATGCGGAATGTGCTAACCTGGGGGTGTCCTGTCTGGTGGCTGCGAACCAGGAACAACGTGCAGTGGTGGGCACTCACACCTCAGCCAGCCCCAGAGGCCGAACGAGCCCTCCCAGGGTTGAAGTCCCGGCCGTCCCCACCCCCCGCCCCCAGTCTGTCCTCTCCAGCCCTCCCTCTCCAGTGTCCTTATTCTCCACTCATACCCTCGGGACTCTTGGTGAGAAGGGCCTGCACCGCTTCACCTGCCTGTATATAACTTATTTGCTCTAAGAAATTTGATGATTCCGATTATTTATTTTAACGTATTTTTTTAGACTCTCAATTATTTACCTGCGAACTTGTGTTTGTAATAAACAACAAAATGATGCTCTAGCATTTGGTCTTGGTTGAGCAGGAGGTGGGAGGCACTTTTCAGGAAGGGGCTGCTTAGAAGTGAAGGGAACAAAGGAATAGGGGGAGGAGAGCATGAGGCAGGTGTGGAGGCCTGAGTTCCACAGCCCTGTGCCCGGCCGGACATCGCTGGCTGCTGACCCACCCTCTCTGGATGTTTGCCTATCATATGCATGGACAGCCATTTGCAACTTTGATATCCAGGGTTCCAGGACCTGCGTTTCTATCAGGCCGGTAAGTGTTGGCCAGGCCTTTCCCCAGAGCATGTTTCATAGGAGCCAAGACTACGAGGACCCACTTCTGTTCTAGTTGCCGCCCCTGAGATTCAGAGCAAACCTGTCCATTGAGGGCTGTGTGCTGTTCCAAGGCTGTGTGCATCCCTACTGGCCAGGGATGGCTGTTGTGATGGAGTCATAGGCTGGTCCTTGTCCCTCACCCTGGACTTGGACAGATCCTGCTGGTTGCGCTCAACATTTCTCTCACTAAAGAAGCCCAGGGCCCCAGCACTGGCTTGGCCGATCCTGCCAAGGCCCCAGGAAGCTGCTCACCTGAGTCCCAGGGACAGCCAGAAGCCAGGGCTACCCCCGCTGGCAGCTCCTGAGACCGACAGTCTCCACTGCTGCCAAATCCCCCTGTGAACAAGCTGTTCCCTTTCCCCTGGCCGGCCTCTGCTGGGAATGGTACGCTGTGGCCTGAGCCAGTTATTGAAAAACAATTATTTACACACTACTCTAAGCCTGCCTTGTCCGTGGAGCCAGACTCCCTCCTGGGAGAAGAACATGTTGACGCATATTGTACTCCTACTGTTTACTGGCATTTTACGCAGATAAACTCCCTTCATCCTCACAACTTGACAATCCCATGATATAGGTACTTTTATTATCCCCATTTTACAGATGAGGAAACTAACGCACCGAGAAGGCAACTAGTTTTCCTGGGGTCACGCAGCAAGTAAGTGGCAGCATCAGGATTTGAACTCGGAGTCTATAGTACACATGTCTGTATGCACCGACTAAATATTTGTTGATTGAATTCATGGATCACCATTGTAGTATGACATTGAACAAATCTTGCTCTGTCTGAGTCTAGGTTTTTTTAATGTATAAAATGGGAAACAACAGTCTCCACCTTGTAGAGCTGGTTGTGAACCCTAAATGAATGAGTTATGGTGCTGGGCTCAGTCCTGGGCCTGATGAGAGGCAAAGGCCGAGTGTCAGGCCGTTAGAAGCGATGATGTAACAAGAGGACAGCCACAAAGCTGCAGGGAGTTGCGGGGAGCTTGGGGTTAACTGGTGTGCAGAGACACGGTCAGAGAAAGATGCACGACTCAGGTGTTCTCCATAGCCTCAAAGAAGGGTGAGACTCACATCAGTAGAAAGAAAGTGAAGAGGGAGCCCCAGACAGAGCAGACAGGAAGGGTGAAAGATTGGCAATGGGAGTAACAAAGGCATTTCCCATGGAGGACCCCGTGTGGCTGGAGCATGGTGCAGGGAGAGCAGCAGGAGATGAAACCAGGACTCCGTGGAGGCCAAAGTAGGGAGCCTGGACTTTCTCTCATGGGCCATGGGGACCCTTGAAAGGTCTGTGGGCAGCAGGGAGCTGGTAAAGCTAGACTTTGAAAAAATGCTACCAGAGGGCCACACAGGCGGAGCCTGAAAGGGGAGACAGAAGGCAGGGAAGCAAGTCAACTGCTGGTCCTTAGGGATCCAGCCTGGGTGGCTGGGGTTGGTGATGGAGCTGCCCGGTCACTTCCTACCCAGGATTCCCACATACCTCTCAAATCTCATTGAGTCTGACTCCAGATGAATCTCACTCCCCAGCATCCTGTTCAAAATAACCCCGCCCCCATGGAACCCCCAAAGCAATAGCCAACGGTCAGGCTAGGCAGTGGTGTGGGGCAACCCCAGCACGGCAGGAGTGATCAAGACCAGGTAGAGGAATGTATGTTGAAGGTGTGTCAGAGGCCCAGGGAATTAGGCATTCACTGCCCGGTCAGAGTTCAGAGATCAGCAACCAAATGATTAAGTAAGAGACGATTAGAGGGAGGCCCAGAAGGCAGGTAAAGGCCAGGTGAGACCATAACCCCCAGGATCCTTGTTCTCAGGAAATGGGGGCCCCTGGTTTGGGCCACTCTAGCCCTCTAGCCCTCTGCCAGCCATATCTTTCTCCCCAGATGTGAAGTTTGCAGGGTGAGGGGTCATGAACATCTAAAATCTGAGCCTGCTTCTAAACCACATTCCTGGTAGCCGGGGCCTCAGAAGTGTGGGGGAAGGTGGGACAGAGTTTGGAAGGAGCAGAGGAAAATTTATGAAGAACTGTTGCCAAATCAAACTGAACCCTGGGAAGAAAGGCGTCAACATTTTAGAAGGCGTATCTGGACTTTATGGGACAAAATTGTCCCTTTTTCCTGCCTTTTCCATAAATACTTACAGGTTTGGTTAAGGCTTTCTGAGTTAAACTTGTGTTCCTTTTAACTGGAACACCAGGCAGAGATAGGCCAGAAGGGGACACAGGGTGACCCAGATTTATTCGGGTCATGTGTGTGCATGGAAACAGAGTCAGAGGGGAGTGGGGTCCCATGTCCAGGACTAGGCAGCCTGATGCATATCCAGGCTGCAGACTGGCCCTTTCCTGCCCCGGACTGCCTCTCCCTCCACTCTCTCACTCAACAAAGAACCCCAAGAAATAGTTTCACTCTTGCCGTCTCACTCTCTCTCTGAACCTCAGGGATTTCAATTGAGAAAAGTCATTTACCTATCAGGGCAATGAATGATTGGAGTGTGGCCATCCCAGCGTTCAACAGTTATGAACAATCACCGTTCAGAGACTCCTGTAAACAAGACTGACACAGCCCCTGGCCTCACAGGCCAAGAGGAGAGCCCTTCAGGAAAGCACTGTTCCTATGAAGGTAGAAGTGAAAGCAGACATTCATTGAGTGCTCATCAAGTTCTTCTTGCACATGGATTCTTGCAGCAACCTTATGCAGCAGGTGGTATCATTGCTATTCCCATTTTAGAGAAGAGATAACAGAGGTTAAGCAACTCACCCAAAGTCTCATGGCTAGCATGTGGCTGAGCTGGGATTTAAATCTCAGGCTCTCAGTCTGCAAGCTGTCCTGCTGCTCTAAGCAGGTAGATTCACAGTGTGATTTAGCCCCTGGGGTGGGGGAGTCTGAGAGGCTTCCTGGAGGAAGTGACGGTGAGTCAAGTGAAGGAGGGGGTGGACAAGAGTGTTCAGGCAGGGGGAATGAATAGTGTGTAGGAAGAGGGCTATTCTCTGTGCTTAGTCATTCAGTCCCGTCTGACCATTTGGGACCTCGCGGTCTGTAGTCCGTTAGGCCCCTCTGTCCATGGGATTCTCCAGGCAAGAATACTGGAGTGGGTAGCCATGCCCTCCTCCAGGGGATCTTCCCAACCCAGCAATTGAACCCAGGTCTCCTGCATTGCAGGTGGATTCTTTACCAGCTGAGCTACCCAGGAAGCCCATTCTCAGCCCCTATCAGGGAACAAAAGATGGAGGGGCATGGGGAAGGCTGGAGAGGGGCTGCTAGCAGAGATGGGGGGGGTGCTACAAGCAGGGAAATCCACAGCTGCTGTCGCCCCTCCCCCAATCCCGAGACAGCCTCAGACAACGTACCCCTGGAGAATATTGCCATGCCTGAAACATACCTTTGGATCAAGCCATGCTTGCGCCCCTTGGGGTTTACCCAGGCTGGCAAGGAAGACAGCCAAGGCAAAGTGAAGGGACAGGAGGTGGGTAGGTTATGGGCTGCCCTTCCAGCTATGTTCCCTTCCCATCTCCCTGGGATCTCTGCTCATTTCATCCCAATGGCGTTGTGGGTTCACAGGGACAGACTGGGGAAGGAGTAGGGTTTGCACACGCTGGGATGAGGGAAAGGGCCGGCGCATAGAAGAATCTGAAAAGAGGCAGCAAGCCTGATTGGCAAAGGCCAGGCTGGGAACAGCATCCAGTGCCAGGAATTTGAACTTGAGTGATGGGGAGCCAGTGAAAGTGGCTGATCAGGGGAGAGAGCCAGGACAGGAGCTGGCCTTGGGCAGCTGGCTTATCCTCAGCTCTTCCTGTCTCCCCAGCCAGTGCTTCCAGCTCAAGGGGGCCCTCTCAGCCCCTCGCAGGAGAGAGCAGAGTGTGGGCCTTGCCTCCGCCTGCCAGGGACCGGAGCCAAGAGCCCTCAGCAGCTCGGAAGGGGGCCATGTGCGGGCCCGCCAGGAACCCTGGAAGAGGAATGTGGCCTAATTAATTCTCCAAAGCTCAGAGGGCCTCGCCTTGTGGGAGCAGCTGCCAGGACAGGCCTGCCAGGACGCCACGGGCCCAACCCGTCTATCACTCAGAGCTCGGGGACAGCAGGCTGGAAGCCTGGAGACAGGGGCCCAGGGGGCCAGCCCCTTGCCTCCAGGTACACACGTGTCCTCCAGCCCCTTCACAGCAAATAGTGCGATAATAGTAATAGTAATAACCAACAAGCCTTGAGGGCTTAAAGTGTGTCAGACTCTGTGCAAAGCCTTCACTTCTCAAATATTCATTACAAAGGACCAGTGACAGGGGAACTGTTAGGATCTCCATTTTGCAGATGAGGAAACTGAGGCTCATATGGGTGAATTTCCCTGGCCAGGAACCTGCAATCAAAAAACATAAGCAGGGAAGCTAGGATTGGGATGTAGGCAGCCTGGGCCCCACGAGCATGTTGTCATAAGCACTGCTGAGCCAGCCCAGCTTGGACACGGAGGCTCGGGGTGGAGTGATACCTTTCCCGGGGACAGCCGACTGAAAATAGGCCCTGGGACATTGACTAGGGTATGTACCTGCAGGAAGAAAGACCACACCCCTGTCCTCTGCTTGAACTGCCTCTTCCTGAGGTTTCTCATGAGAGAGGTTTTTCCTCTCTCAGCCGGTAGGTCATCCTCAAAGACATGTGACTCGCTACTCCAGGCAGATGGGGCTGGAGGAAGACATCCTGTCTCCCTGGGATCTCTGCTCATTTCATCCTAGTGGCGTTGTGATAGCACAGCCAGCTGGGCGACACGCTCTCACAGTTTCCTCCTAGCCTAGCCCCCCTATCCATCCTCTCCACGGGAGGACATCCCCTCCAAGGGAGTCTCAGAATGGTACAGGGGTGACTGTACCAGGGCCTTCCCGCTAGAAAGGGCAGACCCAGGACAAGATGGGCACTCAGACTGGCCTGAAGCCAAGACTCTGCCCTTCCTCAGCAGCAAACCAGAAGAAGGGCAGTTCAGCCACATCCCATCCCCTCGCTGGGCCTCAGTTTCTCCTCTGTTATGTGGGGATAAGAGCACTAACCGTATAGTCTTATCCTGCAGTCACACACGCTAAGTTGCTTCAGTTGTGCCCGACTCTGTGTGATCCCGTGGACTGTAGCTCACCAGGCTCTCAGTCCATGGGATGCTTCAGGCAATACTGGAGTGGGTTTCCGTTTCCTTCTCCAGGGGGTCTTCCCAACCCAGGGTTCAAACCTATGTTTCTTACGTCTCCTGCATTGGAAGGCAGGTTCTCCACCACTAGTGCCACCTGAGAAGCCCCAGAGTCACGTCCTGGAGTTCATTAACAGCTCTGACTATGGCCACTTCATGTGTCAGGTACTGTCCGAAGTAGTTTATTTAATTTTTAAGTTTTCCAAAGCAAGGTTTTATTCATGGCTTTATAACATATCACCATAAGGCTGCACCATAAGCATCTGTTACTCTGTAGGTGTGTATTTTAGTTTGTCCCATTTCCCTCCAATGCAATAAACACTGTGCTACATTTATACAGAAATTTTATATTCATTTCTAATTCTTTTTTGCTGCATACTTTTTATTGAGACATAATTTACACCCCATAAAATTCACTCCTTTAAATTGTGCAATTCAGTGGGTTTTTTTTTTTAATATATTCACAGTTATACAACCGTCACCACTATCTAATTCCAGAACATTTCCATTACCCCAAAAAGAAATACCTCACCCTTTAGCAGTTGCTCCCCAGATCTCAATTTCCTGGCCTCTGTACACCATGAATCTACCTTCTGTCACTATGGATTTGCCTGTTCTGGACATTTTATATTAATGGAATCATACACATGTGGCCTTTTGTGTCTGGCTTCTTTCACTTGGTGCAATGTTCTCAAGGTTTGTCTATGTTGGAGCGGGTGTCGATACTTCATGCTTTTCCGTGACTGAATAATATTCCCTTATAGAGACAGATCAGGCTTCCCAGGCAGCTCAGTGGTTGAGAATCTACCAGCCAATGCAGGAGATGCAGGTTCGATCCCTCGGTTGGGAAAGACCCCTGGAGAAGGAAATGGCAACCCATTCCAGTATTCTTGCCTGGGAAATCTCATGAACAGAGGAGCCTGGCAGGCTACAGTCCATGGAATTGCAAAGAGATGGACATGACTTAGCAACTGAACACACACACACACACACACACACACATACACAGAGACCACATTTGTCTGCATTGTTTCCACTTTTTTGGCTTAAGCATTTTACTTTAGCTTTCAGTGACCCTATGGGGAGGTGCTCTCTTATCATCATATAAACAACAAGACTGACGTCCAGAGAGGTCAAGTAACCCATGCCAGGTCACTTAGCTAATGAGCAGCAGTGGTGGGCTTTGACCCAGGAGTCTGGGTGCAGAGACAATGGCCTCAACCACTGAGCATCACTCCCTCTTCAGTCAAAGTAAGATAGTGTGAGTCAGCACCCACAGCAACTGTGCCAAAGGTGGCACCCACAGGGCACTTAACAGAGGGAGGCTTTTCTCAGCAGCATTTCTGACAGTGGCAGAGCCAGGGTCTGCCAGGCAGGGCCTGAAGCTGGAACAAGAGTGTCTGGACACCCAGTGATAAAGAGTGACTATCTCAGCACACGGGTGGTTCTTCCAGCAATGGGGACATCTCTCCACACCTGGAAGGGGGGGCGTGGGCATTGACTCCTCTGCTGCATATCTCTGGCCTGCATCCCAGAGCCCATCTCTCCTTCCACTCCCACCTACAAAGTCGTGGCTCCCCTCCTGGCCCCAAGGCCCTGACTGAGGTAGCATTCTTGGGTGAGGTCAAGGTCAGAGCTGCAGTGGAGGCTGCATGGAACTTTGAATGGGTCTTTGCCTCCTCAGGCCTCCATCTACTAAATAATTAGATAAGAAATCTTAATACTTCCTTTTTTAATTACAAAACAATTTAAATAGGACAATATATACACAAAGGCTTGTGGCTTTAAAATAATGAAAAGGCTATAGGGGCATCTGAAATAAAATGTCTCCTCTGAGCCTCCCATTCCAAGGCAACTACTCTGAGAATGGGGTAAATAGCCTTTTTCTATGGGTTCAGATATATGTTTTCTATCTAAAGTTTTAGAGGTATTTAAAATAATGCATGACAATGTAAGTCTCTCTATTTTACAATCTTTTCTTCTCACACCGAAGGCATCTTTCCAGACCAATACAAGGCTTCTACCCCCATCTTACTTTTAACAGCTCCACGTGGTCCTTGTTATGGACAGACAGTTGTTACTTGACCATCCACCCACTGAAGCCTTTTGGATGGCTTCCGTTTCTTGTTTTCATAAGCACACTACAGTAAGCAGCTTGATTATACATCTTTGTCTGCAAAGGACAGATTTTTAGACGTGAAATTTCTAGGTCAAAGGACGAGCTGTGTTCATTTTTAATATTCTGCCAAGAATGAGATTCCAGTTTGCATTCCTGTCCCCACTGGGTATGAGTGCCTTCCTCACAAGCCTTCCAGCACTGGGTTTTATCTGTCTCTTATTGTTTGCTGCTCTGATAGCAGAGCCACTTCTTCATAAGGAATATGATGTGCAAAAGAGGTATGTTTGATGCCACCCAGGATGAGGAGGGTGAGGGGCCTGGAGATGCTCCAATGTCTCACTCTGTCCCCTGGTGCAAAGAACTCCTCTAGGGACTTCCAGCACTGCTCTCCAGTATTCTGTTTGGCTCTAAGCCCCCGTCTCTCAGTCCTACTCAGGGGTTGGCCCTCAGGGAGCTAAGAATGGAAGAGGGGCTGGCCAGTCTTCTTGCTCAGTTGACCCCAGCCTCCCCTAATAGATGTGTCTTTGAGTAGGCGCTCCTGGGGACAGTGTCATCATGGGAAAGCATTTGTCGGGGGGACTCTGGGCACCTGAACCTGCAGATGTTCCGAATGGGGGAGCCTGGGGCATCCTGGTTCCCTCTCAGCCTGCCATCCAAACTCACCTTTTGGAAAAGACTGGATCTTGATCTTGCCTCTGCCCAGGCCTAGCCATGTAGACCCAGACAGGTCACTGTCCTCTTGGGACTCCGGGCTCCCAGCTGCCAGGCTGGGGTAATCCCTTCACAGGGTAGATGCTGAATCTGTTCCCTCTGGAGACTCCACACGTGCCACACCATGCGCATGAGTCACCCCCAAGTTGGCAGGCTGAAGGCAGGGGAGGGGCATGGAGGCAGGAGAAGGGAGGCTCCCTCCGGACGACTTCGATGCCACATGGTGAGTCTGGCACAGTGGAGTCCTGCCTGGCTAACGTGAGGCTGTGTGAGCACACAGGGCACATCGACGTGTGACGTGTGTTCGTGTATACCGACCGCGATCCTCCTGCTTAAGTCCGGGCATTCAGGTTTGTGTCTCAGGTGATGAGCGTCCATACACAATCCATGTGTGTGCACATTCTTGTGCACGTCGACACAGACAAGCACGTGTGCCTGAGTGCCCCTGAGCTTATAAATCTTCACCTGGTTGTGGCTGCCTGGATGTGTCTGCATGAAAGTGTCAAAGTGTTAGTTGCTCAGTCATGTCCGACTCTTTGCGACCCTGTGGACTGACTGTAGCCTGCCCGGCTCCTCTGTCCATGGGATTTCCCAGGCAACAATATTGGAGTGGGTTGCCATTTCCTTATCCAGGGGATCTTCCTGACCCAGGGATCGAATCCTCGTCTCCTGCATTGCAGGTGGATTCCTCACTGTCTGAACCTCCAGGGAAGCCCAGATGTGTGTGCACACATGTGCCTAAATCTGTGTGCATGCATGAGGGCGCAGGAGAGAGCCTGCAGGATGTGCACACAAGCCTACGATTAGAGATTACGGGTGTGTGGGTGCACCAGTGATACAAGCACACACGCTAATGTGTGCACTTGTGTCTGCGCACTGGTCGGAACACACGCATAGAGTTAGTGAAGATGGAGCGCATCCACAAGTATGGGTCTAGAAGGGCTTCAGTGTGCATATGGGCATACCTATGTATGGAACTATCACAGTGTAACTCTGTTGAAGTGAATACACACGTGTGTGCATTTGGACCCAGGAGAGGCCACCTCAGCGACTGCAAACCATGACTTCTCCTCCAGGGCCCACCCCACCTGGCCTGGACCTTTCCCCTCAACCCACCCTGGGGAACCAACAGAAGGACAGTATCATTGCTTTAATTATAGGAAGACTTATTATTTTAGTAATTAGTAAGTCATTATAAAGCTTACTGCTTTTAGGAACAAAAATGGCTATATCATACATGCAAAATGCATATGGAATCTGATCAAGAAGCATGAAAATGCAGGATTTTCCACTCCAATCTGGGTGGGAGAGCTTGAATCCTGAGTAGACACAGGGCCCAGGAAGGCAGGGGAGGGAAAGGCCAGAGCAGAGAGCCCCTGCCTCCGTTTCCAAGGCTGTCCACACCTGACCTCCATCCCTACCTCCATCCAAAAGATATCGTTCTGGGCCCAGAGGCCCCCAACTCTGGCCTGAGTGGAAGTCAGGGAGTGAGGGTGTCAGACCAGCTCTGACAGCAACCAGTCAAGGCAAGGCCCTTCTCAGCCTCCCTTCCATGGCCCATAACTCTAGGATAGTCATATCTACCTGGGATTTCTCAAAGAGCCTCAGAATATAACCTCCGACACGTGCCTACTTCCTTCCTCCTCCCAGAACGATTTCTACCTCCCACCCCCAGCTCCTCTCCTTCTCTCTTGGCCTGCACTGCCTCCTTGTCACAGGCCTGACCCACAATCTTCTACCCATTTGTCAAAAACCATGCCTGTGTCACCACCCAGCTATACAATTGTCATCCCAGCTGGACTGTGAACTCCTGGGGTAGGGAAGGCTCAGGCATTCTTGGGTCCCCAGAGCCCACCCCAGCCTGGCACGGCTTAGATATCACTCACTATCTGATTTTAGAAACTGAGATAAGAGGAGAAGGAAGGGAGAGCCCCTGGGCGCAGCAATGTTTGGTAAACACGGCAGGTCGTTGGGTGCCCCAAGGCTGGGTGAGTCAGCCTGACCCTTGCCCTGGAGGAGGAAGGAAAAGCATCATTTATCAGTCTCCACCTGGTGCCAGCATCAGCCATGCACTTGATCCCTACCACACACCTGAGAAGTAAGCAGTATTTTTATTCCCATTTTATAGATGCAGAAACTTACCCTCAGAGAAGGTGAATCAGCAGCAGAGCTGGGACTCCAGCCTTCCTGACTCAGCACTTCCTACAGGCTCCTCCCCCCAGGCTCTTTCTCTCTGTCACAAGCCCTGCCCACATTCTTGGCACTTAGGAGTCTGTGGCTCTGTCCCAAGGGCTTGGAAGATGCCCTCAGAGCCTCCCTCAGGAGCAGCCCTTAATCATAAAGGATTGGGGTGGTGGGTAGATATGCCAGCTCACTTGCACCATGGGTGGGGCCACTCCAAGGCTGCTTCCACACCCACTCCCGGAGGTCTCTGGAGGGGCTGAGCCCTGTGTTCCCACCTGCTGCTCATTAACTTGTCTGTGTTGGCTGCCCTTTCTGTCTCCCTTCCACATCTTTTATGGGTTCCTAAAATCGCCTTGAAAATAAACTCCAGGCCCTCGAATCTTAGTTCAGGTCTTCTCTGGGGACCCCAACCCAAGACCAAGGCGCAGCAGCCACGGGGACTGTGAGTCCTGGAAAGCCAAGAGGACCTTCTTGCAAAGAGACCTCAGCCACAGAGGCCCTGAGACACGTGCAGGTCCAGGCCCGTGGGAGGAGCCCGGGCCGGCGGGAGGCCAGCCTGACTGCAGCGCCAGCGCTATGCACAGTGTCAGGCTGGTGCGTGAGGACGCGGGAGCAGCAGCATAAAGAGGGCACAGGTGTGAGCGTAACAGCTGATGGGAGCAGGGTTTATCTCAGGGCCTGAGACCACACCCACACCTCCCTCCCTTCTGCAGAAGTGGGCCTGGGACACCCGTGCCCTGGCAAGCCCTAGGGTAGACCCCGGCTGGAAAAGCCCAGGGCCCCCAGCTGGTCTTCTCCTGCTCAGCACCTCCGGCCTGGGTCCTGGCAGAGCAGGGAGGCTGCCGGGTGGACGTCCTAGATGGCAAATCTATGCAACTCTGGCCTCTCCATCCTTCCCATTCAAGAAAACGCACAGGGCCCTGGTAGGGCTGAGGAAGTGAATGGAGGGATCCCAGCACCTCAGAGGGCCCCTGTTCTCTGACTCTGCCAGGAAATCGTTTGCACACAGAACATTAGATGTGACATATCTTGCTTCCCCATGCCTTTCAGAAGAGGGTGGGCTCCCCTGTGTTAAAGCTTCCCTAGTGGGCTTCCCTAGTGTTAAAGAACCTGACTGCCAATGCAGGAGGTGTAAGAGATGTGGGTTCAATCCCTGGGTCGGGAAGATCCCCTGGAGGAGGACATGGCAACCCACTCTAGTACTCTTGCCTGGAGAATCCCATGGACAGAGGAGCCTGGTGGGCTATAGTCCATGGGATCACAAAGAGTCGTACATGACTGACGTGACTTAGTATGCACGCACACTACTTAAACCAGAGGAATCAGGTTCTAATGGTGGAAATTCAAGCATTGGAAAAGACATGGCTTGATTTTAGTAGTTGGCCCTCCCTCAAATCATACCATGTCAACTCTCAGACATCATGAAGCTGAAAAAGCACAGGCTGTAGAGCCAGACAGACTTGGGCTCAAATCCTTGGAGACAGAAAAGTCCCTCATCCTGAGCTTTGGCTTCACTGACTGTGAAATAAGTTGACAAGGTCCACTGGCAGGAGACCTGGGTTCAGTCCCTGGGTTGGGAAGATCCCTTGGAGAAGGGAAAGGCTACCCACTCCAGTATTCTGACCTGGAGAATTCCATGGACTGTACAGTCCATGAGGTTGCAAAGAGTTGGACAGGACTGAGCAACTTTCGCTTTCACTGGCTCCAGGTACGCATCTTCAATCTCCTTCAGTCCTCAGTCTGGTGAGGAAGTAACTCCAGAGATGAACAGATGGGCACTAAGGAGGCCGACTCCTGCTCAGGTGGGTCCAGAGTGATTCAGGACCCTGCTGCCCCCTGCCAGGGGCCTCTGAGGCTGGGCTGTGCCCTGTCCATTTCACCCTTCCCCTGTTTGGCCCAGCCCTGACCCAAGACTCACCCACGGCCCGGTTTCTGCACCTGGCCCACGGGTTAGCTGTTAGCCAGGGCTGGGTCTTCACTATCAACATTCCTCTGGGATAAATACCTTTGGCTTCAGGAATGCTGGGAACTGGGCCAAGAAGTCAAAGGGCCTGGACTTTATCCTGAGAAGCTCTTAAAGCCTCATAGCACCTGGGCAAGGCAGGCATGGCCCAGCCACAAAGAGAAACTGAGAGCCACTGATTTCATCCAGGAAAAGAAACCAGGGGCCTCCTTGGTTACCCTCCATAAGAATCAGGACAGCAGAAGATGAAAAATGGACTCAAAGCAAGCAATGGACTGGCAATTCCACTTCTGGGTGTTTACCCCAAAGTAATGCCTAGATAAGCTCATCTAAAGATACATACAAGGTTGTTCGTAGCAGCACTATTTATAATAGTCTCAAACCAAGTGAAGTAAGTCACAAACAGAAAGACAAATATATGATATTCCTTATATAGGGTATAAGCAATACCCCATATATCGCTTATACAAGTGATAAAAATGAACTTATTTGATGAAAAAAAAACCGATAGAAATGAACTTATTTGCAAAACCGAAACAGATTCACAGACTTAGAGAACAGACTATGGTCACTGGTGGGAGGAATTTGAGATCAACATGTACACACTGCTGTATTTAAAATAGATAAGCAACAGGGACCTAGTGTATAGCACAAGGAATT
The DNA here is from genome assembly GCF_963930625.1 of Muntiacus reevesi. Classification (NCBI taxonomy): domain Eukaryota; kingdom Metazoa; phylum Chordata; class Mammalia; order Artiodactyla; family Cervidae; genus Muntiacus; species Muntiacus reevesi. Next base: position 163,340,532 of record NC_089249.1, read on the forward strand.
CTGCTCAATACAGTAATAACCTAAATGAGAAAAGAATTTGAGAAAGAATAGATACATGTATGTGGACAACTAAATCACTTTGCTATACACTTCAAACTAACACAACATTGTTAACTAACTATAGGTAGGTAGATTTAGTTGCTAAATCGTGTCTGACTCTTGCCTGCCAGGTTCCTCTGTCCATGGGATTCTCCAGGCAAGAATACTGGAGTGGGTTGCCATTTCCTTCTCCAGGGGATCTTCCCGACCCAGGAATTGAACCCGAGTCTCCTACACTGCAGTCAGATTCTTTATCAACTAGCTATGAGGAAAGAAAACTCGTTAATATAATTAACTATAGTTAATATAATTAGTGAGTGAAGTGAAAGTCGCTCAGTCATGTCCGACTCTTTGCCACCCCATGGACTATACAGTCCATGAAATTCTCCAGGCGAGAATACTGGAGTGGGTAGCCTTTCCCTTCTCCGGGGGATCTTCCCTTAACTACAAGTTCATTAACTATTTAGAAGTAAATATAATTAGCTATACTCCAATATAAAATTTAAAAATTTGAATATATACTAGAATGTTCATAGCAGCACTGTTTACAATAGTCTCAAACTGGAAACTATGCAAAAGGGCAGCAACAGTAGAATGAATGAGTGAATTGATCCCTGGGGGCTCAGATGGTAAAGAATCTGCCTGCAGTGCAGGAGACTTGGGTTCAGATCCCCTGGAGAGGGGAATGGCAACGAACTAGTATTTTTTGCCTGGAGAATTCCATGGACAGAGGAGCCTGGTGGGGTCTTTGGGGTCGCAAAGAGTTGGATACAGCTGAGCACCTAACACTTTCTTTCTTCAAATTGAACTACAACTAATAAAATCATACGGATGATCTTACAAACAAAATGTACAAAACAAGATTCCATCCTTTAAGTTTCCGTATGTCTATATCTATATCCATATATATCTACATATCTCCAGTTTTAGCGGTGCCAGAATTCAGCAAGGTGGTTTCCCTTGGGGGAATGAGGGCAGGCTGTGACTGCGAGGGGACGGGGAGGGAGCCTCTGGACTGGCAGTCAAGTTCCATTTCTTCATCTAGCTACAGGCTGCATGGGTGTTCTTGTTTTGGGAAAATTCTTCAAGTGGTACATTTATGATCTGTACACTTTTCTATATGGATATTATGCCCTTGAATCTTGTGTTGGGATCTTAGTGATATGCCCTCTTCTGTGTATGGCCTCTTTTGTGCAACATTGTATATCTGACATTCACCCGTGTTGTGACATGTAACAAAATTTCTTCTTTTTCACTTCTGTGTAGTGTTCTATTACCTGAATAGACCACAATGTGTTCATCCATTCTACTGTTAGTGGAAGGTGGGTTGTTTACTGTCTAGGAGCTATTACAAATTAGTGCTGCTTTGACCATTTTTTGCACCTGAGTTTTGATGAACATGTGTATATGTTTCTGCTGGGGGTATACGTAGGGGTGGGACGGCTAAGTCATAGGATATACACATCTTCAGCTTTATTAGACCGTAATGATTTTCCAAAATGTTTTACCATTTGGGGCTTCCATCAGCTGTATATGATGGCCTCATATTCTCACTAGCACCAGCAAAAGCATGCTTTGTCTTGTAGCCATTCGGGCAGGTGTGGAATAATTTGCATTTCCCTGCTGCCTTGTGAGGTTGAGCACCTGTCTTAGTTTGGGTTCCCTAGGAGGCGACCCTGAGACAAGATTTTGAGAGCAAGTAGTTTCATTGGCATGTGTGTTCATCTCCTAAGGCTGCCGTAACAAAATACCATAGACTGGTGTCAAAACAACAGACCTTTATTTTCTCACGGTTCTGGAGGCTATAAGTCCAAGGTCAAGGTGCCATCCACGTTCCTTTCTGGTGAGGCCTCTCTTCCTGCCTTGCAGATGGTTACCTGCTCACCGAGTCCTCACGTGGTTGCTTCTCTGTGCATGTGCAGAGAGCAGGAGCAATATTTCTGGTGTGTCTTCCTCTTCCCTTCAATGTAAGGACACCATTATGGCCTCAGGCTTATGACTTGGTTTAAACCTTAATTATCTCCCTAAAGGCCTGATCGCCAAATACAGTCACTTGGGAAGGTAGAGAGACACAATTCGGTCCATCACAGCCCGCGATCCTAGGAAAACTCATAAGGGAGTGAAGAAATAACAGCATGGGGGAGGAGGCTCTAGAAGTGTGTGTCCACAGGCAAGTCACCACCCTGGGCATCTCGAGTGGCATCCCACAGGGAGATTCTGAGAAACCACATGAACCACAGCCTCAAGAGTTATCCCACTCAGGGTGCCGGGAAGGTGGGCTTTTATACATTGACTCCTGTCAGTCATTGATGAAGGCCTATTTCAAGGTATGGGGGTGGGGGGGGAGTGGTGTTGACTCCCTGGTGCCTCCCAGGCTCACAGAAGCCCTGAGGCTCAGAGCTGTGGGTCCACAGGCTACAGCACGTCCTCACATGCCAGTAACGGTCGAATCCTCACTTGAGTGAAGTGGTTACTCTTTTGAAGCTGAGTTTTGAAGGATGTGTACTGATGGAGCCGGCAGGAGAGGGCATTCCAGCAGAGGGAACAGTGTGGACAAAGGCCTGGAGAGAGAAACCTTGCTGTCCAGTCTGCAGCTACACGGGGAAGTGGAGGAGGATGAGCCTGAGGCAGGGTCAGCAGAGACTGTACCCTGAAGGTCCAGTGAGAAGAGGCACCATCCATATGCATATCTGCTCAGACACCCAAGCTGGGCCGTGTCCTGAAGACCATCTCAGAATGCAGTCTTCCAGGACCCCCAGTCCTCTGACTCTCACAAATCCTGACTATGCACTGCGAGCACCGCTGAATGTCAGGATGCCTCCCATAGCCAGAGACATAGATGAGGTTCCCAGCAGACAGGCTGCAAGCCAGGTCAGGGCCGGAGCAAGGACAAAGGGACCAGCGTTCCCAGGGCAACAGAGACCTAGACCACAGGATGGGAATCAGAGGAGTCAAGGCAGATCTCAAGGTTGACATTAACAAAGGACCTTGAGCTAAGGTATAGGGTCCTGAAGCCCTGAGAAGGGCCCACTTATACTTACCCTCATGCCTCCTGAACTCAGACTGTGCTGCTCCTCTGCAGTGTCCTCCCAGGTCAGAAAAGCTGTGAGTGTTTACACTGTCTGCAGAGCCTAAACCAGCAAGGCTGTGGGTCAGGGAGAGGTGGGGCCCATGGGTGTGGGCTTGGATGAGAACCCCCTAACCACCATTTTCACCTGAGGGGAACTGGGAAGTGGGAACCTAAGACAGGTCTAAGCAGGCTCTGACTGCTCTGCAGAGCTGTCAGTTTGGGGTCCAGCCACATCCAGTTCTGTATCCAAATAACAGGCATCTCATCTACAGAAGTGTAAGCTGACAGGGGCCAGGCATCATGAGTATCTGTTTGTCAGTCCAGCCATGCTTTGGCAAGTCAGATCTCCCCTACCAATCCGATCTGTGTGACTTGGGTGGGGCAGTCTCCCCACACCCGGGTGGGGGCACTTGTGAACCATGCCTGGCCAACCATCTCCCCACCCCCAGGTGCCGTGATTGGCTCAAGGATAAACATATGACCCAAGCCAGGCCAATAGGAGTCTCCCCTGAGACTTTTACTAGAGATGTCTGGAAACTCTCTCATCTGCTGAGATCCTGAGCTGTAAAGAAGAGATGGGAACAGCTGGTAGACAGCTTGCAAGATAGAGAAAATCTGCCCAGAAAAAAAGAAAGAAAAAAAAAAAAGTAGGCCTAGCTGGGAGATGGAGAGAGAGAGAGTCTTTGTGGTGTCAGTTAAGCACCTGGGTGCAGCATGTCTGAAGTTCCGGGACTTCTCATTTGCATGAGCCAACACATTTCCTGCTGTGTTTATGTTTCATCGGGGTTTCTGATGCTTGCAGTCTGAAAGGATCTGATGAAAATAGTGGGTGAGAATACAACCAAGCCCTTTCTGCACCTTCATATCGCAGAGATATGCACGGAGTTTGTTTAAAAAAGGGTCTTTGCAATTGGAATGTTGCAATGAGGCCAAGATCCCTGTCCTGCTGCCCTTCTTTGCCAAATGACAACTGACTGACTCAAAGTGGAGTAAACACCCCCAGCAGCTTACATTCAAGAGTTCAGAATGCTGCTCCCCCTAGAAGACCTGTCCTGGCAAGCTGCCCTCGACCTGATTCCCCAGAGCACTTTTCTGCATTTTTTCAGAAAAAAGATGCATTTTGCTGACCAACAGTCAGTATTAATTACTTTTTCATTTGTTGAAATATGGGGGTCAGAGTTATATAGATTTAGGAGAGAGGGACGAAAACAGTGCATTTTTGCAACTCCAGGTTGAGTGGGCAATATTACACATTGCTCAACTTGATCTGTTTAATTCAATGAAGCTTGACAATCCACCCACATGTATTTAACCATAGGTGTTTGGTTAAATAAATTATAATACATGAATTTAAAAAGGAGTAAGTTAGCTCTAAAATATACCATCATAAAAATATGTCTAATGTATGAACTGTTACATGCATTTTGCACAATCACACCTCAATAATGTTTTTTAAAAATCAATTTGCAGAATAATATGTATAACATATGTCCGTAATACCTGACAGTCCTATAACTTGCAAAAGCTTGTCATTAATATGCTTAGGTGGGGGAGGTGGGCAGGAAGGATGGGGAAAAATAAGCTATTTGCAATTAAAATAACTCACTCTCATTGGGCGATTCAATCCATGCAAACTTTAGTTCCCTATCAGAGCTATTTCCCCTTCACAAGCTCTTTCCCAAGAAGGAAAGAAGTATAAGCTTGGGAGTCTATGAACTAGAAACTTGGGGTCTAAGAACTAGAAGCTGGGGTGTCTTTAGGACTTCAGGGAAGAGCCCCTCCCTGGCCTCACATCTCTCTTGTAAGAATGTTTCATCCTATTGGTTCTGAGTCTCAGTTTTAATCCCAGATGCCATTACCTGTACAGCATGCAGAGCCCAGGACTAGTTTTAACCTGGCAAAGACTGCAGAAACTGCAGAAGAGGAGGATTGATCAGGATCCCTGCAGTCTGGCTAGGACCTGGGGACATCGTGACCCTGTCCAGGGTCCTGACTGGCAAGTGACACACCAGAACTCTAAGTGGCTTTCTGTGTCCCCTGAGGGGCTGGGAAACCAAGGCAACCCTTCCACATCACACAGGAGACAAGCGTGAGACTGGCGGGCACCACTCCTGGTCTTCTCTCTGCCTGAACACTCTGTAGTGGCTGGAGTGCTGACCCCTCAGAAGATACGTCCACATCCAAACCCCTAGAACTTGTGAATGTGAGCTGGCCAAAGGGTCTTTGCAGATATGAGGCTGCCCTGAAAGCTCAGTTGGTAAAGAATCCACATGCAATGCAGGAGATCCTGGTTTGATTCTTGGGTCGGGAAGATCCGCTGGAGATGGGATAGGCTATCTTGGGCTTCCCTTGTGGCTCAGCTGGTAAAAAAGAATCCACCTGCAATGCAGGAGACCTGGGTTCGATCCCTGGTTGGGAAGATCCCTGGAGAAAGGAAAGACTACCCACTACAGTATTCTGGTCTGGAGAATTCCATGGACTGTATAGTTCACGGGGTTGGAAAGAGTCATGCAGGACTAGCAACTTTCACTTTCACTTTCTTTGCAGATATAATTAAATTAGTTCTCAAGATGAGATCATCCTGAATTATTGGTGGGGATGGGGGTGGGGGGGTGGGCTCTAAACCCAATGGCAAGTAGCCTTTCAAGAGAAAGTCCAAGGAAGATGTGACATAGAAGAGATGACTCAGCAGAGGAGAAGATCATGTGAAGACAGAGGCAAAGACTGGAGTGATGGAGCCACACAAAATGCCAACAACTACCAGAAGCCAGAAGAGGCAAGGAACAGACTGCCCCCTAGGGCCAGAGCATAGCCCTGCCAGTACTGAGATTTCAGGCTTCTGCCTCCAGAATTGTGAAAGAATAAATTTCTGCTGTTTCAAACCACTTGTTATTGGCAACCCAAGAAACCCATACACATTTCCTGCTCTCCTTTCTACTCTACTGTGGATATGGACCAAACATTCCTCCAGACAGCATCCTACAGAGTCCTAGAAGTGGGCAGAAGTCCCCTCTGGGGTTTCTAGCTTTTCTACAACCTCTCCCAGGCTGAGTCTCAGAAAGAAGGGTGAGGTACAGGCAGACTCTTGGCGTCACTCTTTCCTCCTACAAATCTGTTTTTCCAGTTCTCTAATGGCTCCTCTGAGAAATGGAAGCCCACATTATCCTGAGCCAGGAAGGCATTTCACCCTGTACTGCACCATAAATTCTTTCTACCCATGCCTTACAGTAAGACTCTGTGTTCAGTCCTCTAAGTTTGCTCCTGGCAGCTGCAGGAAGTCCTGGGAACAGGCAACTCTGCTTTCTCTCTCTTATAGTAGGTGCTGCTGATTCTCTACCCACCTTCTGTTTCCCTGCTCCATCTCTTTAAAATGTCCCAGTTTTTATTCTGGAGTCCATCTTGCCCTCACATCACCCACGTGCTTCAGGTGAGGCTAACCCCAACCTCATCTCTGGAGGCTGCTCTATCTGGTGTCATGGAATCTCTCCCATGTGGTCCAGAAACCCAAGTCTGAGTGCCAGTGCAGGGCGCATCTCTGGCCACAGGAACAGGCATTCAACACCAGCCACGGTGCAAGGGGAAATATACTGAGAGATGCTGGAAAAAGGCATTTCATTGCTGTTAGAAAGATCCACCAGAAGGGACATGTTCTCCCTTTCCCTTGGTGTTCTGGTGGTGAATGTGTGCCTCAACTATCTGGCAATTCTGAGGGAAGCCAACCCATGGATGAAGCCATCAGACAGAGCATAGCCAAGGGATTGCTGAGTACTGGGCCAGGGTTGCTGGACTAAGCCAGTCCTGAAGCCCACCCTATCTCTGGAATCTAGCTATCTGAGCCAATACATCTCATTGTTGAAGCCACTGTGTGTTAGACTTACTGTTACCTACATCCCAGTGCATCTTACCAATATACCACTTGCCAAAACCAGTCTTTTAAGACTATTGTCTTGTTATGGATTTTGAGATCCTATTTTGGGAGTCAAAAGCTAACTAAACATTGTTCTTTATTCCTCTTACATTACTATTCTAGCAATTTTTAATCCTCCCTAAGGCAGATGTATGCCTTCAGCTCAATAGGAGGAAAATCTCACATAAGGAAGCTTGAGAAAAATACACATTATTGTATTTCAAAGATATTATCCACATTACCCTAATAGTCACACAAAAAACCTGGGGGAAGAACTTCTAAACTGTGAGCAGGAGTAGCTGAAGAGAACTTGGGGGATACGGGTCTCCCTTTCTAGGCTGGTATCACTGTAATGTTTGAATTTCTAGAGTAAGCATGTATTACATTTGTAATTTAAAATCCTGAGGATCAGAGTCATCCAAGGCATCCAGAATTCCCCAGGTGCCTTCTATGGCTCAACTGTCAATCCTACAGAAAGTTTATTTGTGGAACAAAGCAATGACTTAAGAAGAATAGTAACAATATTTCTTTACAGTTTAAATTTTTGTTTTCAACAACTTACACTGATCTAGTAGAGTGAATGTTCCCCACCACAGGAAACCCTTGCCAAATCTTTGCCAAGTGGTAGCTAGCAGGACTTTGGTGTCTCCTGGGGTCAGGAGAGGGGCTGCAACTCTGAATCAGCCAAGGCCTGGCCCTGCCCTTCCATCCCAGAATTTCTGGCACAAAGTGCCCATACCTCTCTGAAATCTGAAGGGCCTCCTTGCAAACTCTATGCCTGGGCTTATGCTTCTCCTGCAAGAAGGATGCCGCATCCTCCTTGGACAGAGATGAGGACCTTCAGTATCTTCAGAGGGGTCTACAGGTTCTGGGAATCAGAGACCACAGCCCAGACCCCAGTGCCCCGAGAGCCCCCTGATCTGCCCCAGGGTCCCCGTCACTTCCTAGGGGTTCTTTTCTCGGCTTAGTCCTAATGCAACGTCCAAGCTCAACTGGCCTGTCTCTGGCATTTCCCCCAAGCTGGTGAAGCCAGGAAACTCAGAGTGAGTGGAAAGAGCCTCTGCCCTGGCCAGGAGAAACCCCAGGGCTGACCCCATACCCACCAGTGAGAGCTGGAGAGGCTGGGCTCTGGGTTCAAAGCCTGGGGAGGGGAGGAAGAAAGATGAAAGAGCTGAAGAAGAGACAGTTTGCCAGCACCTGCTCACTCCTGTCCACCACCCTCCCTTCCCTGGATCTTGTCCCTGTGCTTGGGCCCTGGACTCCATCCCTCTCTACAGCCTGTGGCTCCAGGATCAGAAAAAGCCTCAGTGCGAGCCTCAATTCTAGAATCTCAACTCTCAGAAAGGCTAGTATAGGGATCTCAGCACTCCCCTGCCCAGACGTGCCTAGGGTGGGTCTGGGATTCCCCCATGCTCACCTCCTCCATGAAGGGCTGATCACCCACTGGAAGACACCCTATTCCCCATGGGTATCCAGAACCCTCAAATGCCCTAATCCTCCTTATCCACCCCAACCTCTGCCTGGATAGGCCGCAGGTACCCTGAGTCTCTTGCCCAGTCAGACCCCTATGCCCCAGGCCCTGTGCTGGGCATCAGGTTCAGAGATGAGGCAGGCCCCTGATGGGGACAGTTGGGGGCAGAGGACAGCGGGTGGGTGAATGCCCAGATGGAAGCAGCCACAGTAACTTCCATGGGTTGCACAGCTGCTCGGCCCAATGCCAGCTGGGGATGTGATATTGAATGGTTGCCAGCCCCTTCCCCAACAAGCAGGTCAAGTTCCCAGCAGTGGTCTGTACATATGTCCTCGCCAGATGCAGCATCGCTCAGAGAGGTCCTCCTTGATCACAGGATTTAACAAGCAACCCCTGCTCCACGGCCCTATCGCCCTCTAGCATTACATGCTTGATTTACTATTCCAGTCATCCCCTCCCGGCACTGGAGTATAAGCTCTTTGAGGGCAGTATCTGTGTCATTATACATCCCAGCCCCTGGGATGCTGTCTGGGAACTGACAGTGTATTTTTGGGTTCACTAGATGTGCATTAAATGTGGTTGTTGGATTCTTGTCCCTCCTTCAACCGTATCAGTCACCTAGCAAAATCACATCCAAGGCCTGCAGAAGGTGTCTCTTCTCCTGTTCTGTCATCTCTCATCCTCACCCTCCCCAAACTCTAAACCCAGCCTCCCCAGACCTTCCTTGGTATTTCTTAATATCTAATTGCTGCTGCTGCTAAGTCACTTCATTCATGTCCGACTCTGTGTGACCCCATAGATGGCAGCCTACCAGGCCCCCTGTCCCTGGGATTCTCCAGGCAAGAACACTGGAGTGGGTTGCCATTTCTTTCTCCAATGCATGAAAGTGAAAAGTGAAAGTGAAGTCGCTCAGTCCTGTCTGACTCAAAGTGACCCCGTGGACTGCAGCCTACCAGGCTCCTCCGTCCATGGGATTCTCTAGGCAAGAGTACTGGAGTGGCTTGCCATTGCCTTCTCCACTTAATCTCTAAGGCCCAGTTCAAATGTCACCTCCTCTGTGAAGCCAGCTCAGATCCCTTCTTGGGCACATTGCCTATCACATGATCTTACTGGGCGCTGCAGTCACGTGTTTATACGTCTGTGGCCCCTGCCCCCACCACCACCTCCACCGCTGAACAGAAGGTCTTCAGAGCTGGGCTGGGGCACAGGTCTCTGTGTCCAGGGTTTCGACAGAGAGCAGGGCTGGGTATACTTTCAGAGCTCGGGAACCGTCTGTCAGATGAACAAAGGAGTGAGTGGAGAAATGAATGGATGAGCTCGCCATTAGTGAGGGATATGTGAAGGAGCAGGCGGATGCATGAATGAGCAAGGGAAGACGCTACCTAGTGAATGAGTCAGTGACTTGGGGTGGGGGGAGAGGGGAGTGAGCCTGTGAAGGAGAGAGAGCCGTGAGGGTTTCAGTCCGTTCCAACAGCCCTGGCAGCAGCCAGCCCCCGCCACCCCTGGGCCTGAGCTCCGTGCCAACCAGACCTCCCGATGCCTCCTCCCAGAGCCAGCTGCCGTCAGCACTGCTCAGCACACGCTCCCGATGCTGGCCAGCCCCTGCGCTGGGCTGTGAATCAGACAGGGCACTGCCCCAGGGCTCCCGGGACCCGGGGCAGACAGACAGCCTCATAAATAAACCCGATGCCATGCTGGGCAGACATGTGTTCCAGCAGTGCAGTGAGCTCAGGGTTGGCTCTGGAGCCTGGGCCGGCAGGGCAGAGCCTGAAGGAGGGGCCTGGGAGGGCCTCAGGAAGAGGGACCTCAGGGCCGGGCCTGGAGGAGAAAGGGTCCCCGGGGCAGGAGGGCCGGCACCAGCCAAGGCACAGCGGCTGCACGGACGCAGAAGTGCACGGGGAGGGCGTGGTGGAGCTGGGACCATGGGGAACACAGGGCCTGGGTGGTGGAATCAAGGGCTGGGCTTGGCAGAGCCGGGGATGGGGACGCGGCAGGCTGTAAGCAGAGTGGGGTGCAAGGACTATGGGCTGGCGGCGCTGTGTGTTTCAGAAGGAAAGATGGGAGGCTACGGGGAACATGTCTGGGAGTTTCTAGGGTGCTCAGGGCTGTATCCTGCTATAGCTGTTGCATAATTGAGCTTCTGACTTCTCTCCACAAAGTCACCATCATCCTCCCAGCCCTAATACTCACCACCAGCAGCGTGAGGCTTTGGAGCACCCAAATTAGGGAGGTTACTTTGGTGGGAACACTTCCAAATGAGTGTTTTTCAGCCAAGATTGTTTTATAATGGTTCAGATCATGGGGGAGACCCTGGGGTTTCTGAAGCAAATCAGGGAATTTCAGAATTTGACAGGAAACCTCCCAACCGAATGGGTGGAGGCCATCAATTCAAAGATGCTAAGCATCCTAGAGTGCACAGGACAGCCCTTCATGACAAAGAATGACCTGGTCTAAAAGATCATTTGTGCCACAGTGTTTGACTCTTTGCGACCCCATGGATTGTAACCCTCCAGGCTCCTCTGTCTATGGGATTCTCCAAGGAAGAATACTGGAGCAGGTTGCCATTCCTTCCTCCAAAGGATCTTCCCAACTCAGGGATCAAACCAGGCCTCCTACACTGCAGGCAGACTCTTTACCACTGAGCTATTGGGAAAGCCCAGTGTTGAGGTTAAGCAACCTGCTTTTGCAGGTGGGTGGGCTAAGAATGTGAGGATGCTGGATCAAAAGGTGGTCTCCAATAATTCGAATAGCTCTTCATACGTGCCAGGAGCTGTTCTGAGAACCTACCCCCTTTCACTCACATTATCTCTTCCTGCTTTGAGGATGAGGATTAAAGACATATGTGATTTTCCCAGGGTTACAGAGCTGGTGGGTGGTGAAGGCTGGATTCCCACCCAGATTGTCTGGCTTTAAGCACTGTGCTCTTGATCATGACACCCCATGGTCTCCCACGTCACCCAGCAGCTGACAGAGCTGGGCTTGGACCCAGAGCCCCCCTCTCCAGGCAGATGCTCCTTCCACTCTGTTCTGGGCCCCAGGTCCATGTAGGAGTCTTGGGCTCCTCCACCACCACGGACGTGGAGCTTAGCAACCGGGACTTCGGTTTGAGAGGGATGCAGTGGGCGGGCAGGAGGCAGATCCCAGGGACAGAGGGCCTTTGTCTGCCTGCAGATGGGCAGGGGCCAGTTGGGTGCAAACTCATTAGACAGCTGCCGAGGCTGCCAAGGAGACGGGAGCAATTAGAGGGCTTGGCTGAAGCCAGGACGTGGAAGCCGCTCTGTGTGAGCTGCTGAGCCTCCCTGCCCTCCACCAGGGCCCAGCTCCCTGGGAGGCAGCTGCCAAGTTTACGTTCAGTTTGATAATGGCAGCTCCAACCATCCTTACAGGCTGAACCTACTATGTGCTGGGCTAGGCACATTCCACATCTTGTCTTCTTTCATCTATAACCAACCCCCCCCCCCCCACCTTGGGAGGCTGGAATGACTAGCTCCATTGCATCCACTTAGTCATCCCTCCAGTCATTCAACAGGTATTTATTTATTGGGTACCTACTATGTGCCAGCGCTGTGCTAGATCCCAGAGATGCAACAGACAACACAGCAGACAAAAATCCCCACTCTAGTGGACCTTAAGTTCTGGAAGAGGAAGACAGGCAACAAAAGAAGAAACAAACAAGGTAACTGCAAATTGTGATCAGTGCTTTGGAGGAAGTGAAGGGGCTGATGGGAGGAGGCTGGGGATAAATGAATCAGGGAAGGTCTCCCTAAGGAAGTGACAGTTCACAGGGGAGGGACTTGGGCTCTAAGAGGAGAGGTGACTTTTCCAAGGTCACACAGCTGGAAAGTGGAAGAGCTAGGGCTTGGCCCAGCCCTGCTTGCCTCCAGGCTTGACCTGGGCACCTGTCTCCTAGAAGCCACCACCACCACCCCCCAGGCCACCATCCACATGCGTGCCACACACTGGCACAGTGTCTCCACCCCTTCCTCATGGCAGCCTCATTAAGTCTGTGGGGTTATCACCTCCACCCTACAGGTGGAGAAGAGGCCCAGAGGGGGCCATCACAAGACCAGGGCCCTGCAAAGGAATGATAGACAAGGGACTTGAACTTGAGTCTTTTGATCCCCAAACCTGTGTTCCTTCTGCCACAGCTCCATCCTTCCTAGCCAAGCACTTGACCTGCACTGAGCACTTAGTAGGACAATAAGAAACAGATGGATGTGTGGACTATAGGGCCTTGGGCATCATCTCCTTTAAGTGCTTCCATTTCTCCATTGGAGAAAATGATAGGGTCCAGACCAACTTCAAAATGCCCAAGTTCATTCTACTCAGTTGACATTCTTTGAGGAGCATGGTACCCTATGGAGAAAAAGATGAAGGGGACTCTACCCACCACAGACCATTCTGGGTGGAACAAATTGCAGGCAGCAACATGGAGGTGGGAAAGGAAGTGGCAAGGAGTCAGCAGGCATGTTTAGGACATGGAGAGCCACTCTTATCTAAGTGTCCCCTTCCTTTTCCCGAATTCCTACCACCTGCCACCTGCATAGGGTCTGAGGCATCACCTCCTCTCAATTCCAGTCCTGGCTTGAGTCCCAGAGAGCCTCCCAGGGAGGGGCCGAAGCAGACCCCAAACATGTCTGTGCCACCAGCTGTGCACCCTGTGATCTTGGTCAGGCAGCTGGTCCCCTCCCTAAGCTTTGGCCTTCCTATTGATTAACTGGGGAAACAGTGATCAGAGCAATTCGGTAGCACAATAAAAGGTGAGGTTTATGAGCACATTCTCCATGTCAGGCAGTCATCCCTTGAGACAGGCAATTTTATTATCCCTGATGTACAGATAAGAGATCAGAGGCTTAGGGAGGTGAAGTCACTGGCCCAGGGCCACACACTAGGAAATGGCTCCCCCCGGGGATTCACACCCAGGTCCATCTGATGCCAGAGCTCTGCTCATAACAAAAGCTCATAAGAGGCATAAATGCCCTGCCCTTTGACCCATGCAACACTCAACCCCCAGGACTTTACTCATAGGCAATAATCCAAGAGAGCCAAAAAGCTGTTCACAGCTGGCCTATTTACAATATGGTGGATCACGGGAAGAAATCTGCATGCCCAACGACAGGGCTCTGTTCACTTTAGAAATAAGGCAGCTTCAGATAGATTGTGGTTTACTGAACACCAGCTCTTGCCAGTTACTCCACTGTAACCCCCACCCTAACCCTGCAAAGTGGATGTTGCTTTCTGCATCCTGAGTGAGACCTCTAAGTGCAGAGTGTGAAGGATTGGCTGAGGGCTCACAGCCAGTGATGGACCAGGGTGTAAGTGGTGTGGCCAGGCCTGTTCACAGCCACACCCCAGGTAGCTCTGTTCTACAAGAAAGGAAGCTAAGGCAAGTAAGTGACCCAGCACCACACAGCTGATAAGCAGAGAACTGGAGTTTGACCACAGGAACTGGGACTCCACGCTCTGGGACCACTTCCCCACACTGCCACCTACTGACTGGGAAACTGCAGGTGAGTCATTTACCATTTCCAAGCCTCCTGGGTCCCTCATCTGTAAAATGAGAATAAGATTGTCTGTTGCACATGATGTCACCACATAAGCAGTGGTAACAATAATAACAATGACAACACTAGTAATACTACTACTAATAGTTGATACCAGCGGGACAGCATTGTGCTGTGAAAGGAAACCTAGCCTGAACGTTAGAAGGACTGGCTGCAAATCTCAGCTAAGACACATCTCAATTCTCTCTGGGCCTCAGTTTCTCCATCTGTAAAGTGGGGGAAGGGCACACTTGACGATGTTTCCAGTTCTGGTGGTCTCTGAGGCCAGGAACACTGCTGTCTCAGGTTTTTCCTGTGCAGGAAGCAACCTGGGGCTCTGCTTGCTGACCCCTCATCACACACTGGTCTGGGGGGCACAGTGGGTCTGAGCTTGAGGACTCATGTACTGGAGGAGGACAAGGGGCCCCGGGGCAGGGAAACGGAGGTTCAGTCAGGAAGCCCCAACACACAGTCCCCCAACACCCAGCCCCTGCTCCTGGCCTAAGGGTCACTCAGGCAGCGTCTGCTCTGGGTCCCTTGTACCTCTGCGTGGGGCCGGCCTCTGCCCCATGGCCTCAGTCTCTCCCCTCCCTTCCAGTCCCTCAAGGAGATGCTGAGCCTTGGTGAAGAGAAAGCAGAGGAAGGAAAGGAAGGAAAAGCTTGGAGGACCAGGAGAAGAGGAGAAAACAAACCAAGAAGGAGGGGTGAAGAGTATGGTTTTACATAGTGGATGGTGGGGGGAGGTGATGAGAACGAGGCTTGGGACAGGGTAGGGAGGAAGGAGAAGAGGTCAACAGACCTCTGACATTTTTCAGAGTCCCCTTTACCAACCCTGGTGACCTTCGGGTGCCCCCTCTTTGTGTCCTGTGACTGGATACACTGGGGGCCAGGCCTTTCGCAGAGGTCATGCCAGCCCTAAGGGCAGGTCTGCCACGACGGCTCCAGCCCCATAGGTGGCCACACAGAAGGGCCAAGGGATGTTTGCAGGACAAAGGCCTTGGTTCACTCTCCCAAAGGCTCTGCACTGAAAAGAATGTAAACATCATCCAATCCACCTTTCCTCACCTGCCGCCCTACCCCCACCCCCACCACAGGAGGAAGGACTTTCTCAGGGTTCCACGGTAGGGATGTCAGGGCCAGAATCGGAACCCAGTGTCCCGTGTCTCGGGCCTTTCTCCAGCCCAGCCCTGGAGGGTCCCTCCACCCTGAGCAGCAGGAGGAAGCCCTGCCTCTGGTTCTGGCTTAATAACCAGCCCCGAGACGGGGCTCAGGGCCTGCGGCTCAGCTGCCAGTCTCCCCAGGTTGGAAGAGCGTTAAATGGCCTCAGTGATGCACAGCTTTGACTCCTGAGCAGGTGAGGTTGGTGGCAGGGAATACAGATGTGGCATCTGGGGGCTCCAGGGAGCCTGAGCCCAGGATAAGCCTCCACCAGGGTCTGAGGAACCTCAGGCTTTGCAGAGTCAGTGGCACAAAGGCCCGTAGCATCCTTGGAATTGAGGCCTGGTGTGGCAGAAAGAGGAGAGGCCAAGTGACCCACAGAGATACCCCAGAGGCAGCGAAGCTGAGAGACACAGCCAGCTGCAGGTTAAGAGCTTTCAAAAACTCAGCTACAGCCAAAGACAGGAGATCAGTTTGTAAACAGACAACAAAATCCCACAACACCCTCAGACATGTCTTAACTCATCTCTCTGATGGGCTCAGAGCTGGAGCTGGCCTGCTCAGATTCCTCATCCCTTTCCAAGAAACGGGCAGCTTAACCTTGAACCTAGAGAGGTCAGTGCCTTCCTCAGGCCAGTTCTTCTATTCCCTCCCCATCCAAATGCATCAACAAATCCCCTCTGGGTTTACTTTCTTCCCTCCTTCCTCGCAAGACTCCAGCCTCATCCCATCAGTTGTACTCACCCTTCCTCCCAAACCCTCCCTGGCTCCCCATGTCAACCAGGTGCCATTCAGACTACTTGACTTGACAGTCAGCATCTCTGTGATCTGCTCTCTGACCTCGAACCCTGCTGCTCCTCTCTGCCACAACCGTGATTCTCAGTCTTGGGATGTTCTTGCCATGGGAACTGCTCATTCCAGTTTGGTCTGTCAAGCCCAGTTTGGTCATTGCCCTTAGCAATGTGGTCAAGGAAAGAGTTCCAGGTAGTGGGCATGCTTTTCCTCTGAATGGCAGGCGACCCGTGTGTATGCCCCAATCAGTGGAGCCATGGTAGAGGGAAATCTCAACCCTACCACTTCCTGGAAGTGTGACCTTGGGGAAGGGAGTCTCAATTTTCTCATCTGTAAAATGGGAATGGTGATCCCTTCATGGGATTCAAAGATCTGGACACAGTGCAGATCACAGAGCTATTATTAGCTATTATTTAGCTATTATTGGATTCCCTAATAGCTCAGTTGATAAAGAATCCGCCTGCAATGCAGGAGACCCCAGTTCAATTCTTGGATCAGGAAGATCTGCTGGAGAAGGGATAAACTACCCACTCCAGTATTCTTGGGCTTCCCTTATGGCTTAGCTTGTAAAGAATCTGCCTGCAATGCAGGAGACCTGGGTTTGATCCCGGTTGGGAAGATCCCCTGGAGAACATCCCATGGAGAATTCCATGGACTATATAGTCCATGGGGTCGCAAAGAGTCGGACACAACTGAGTGACTTTCACTTTCACTTTATTATTTATCAGGATTAGTGCTGTTATTACTTCATGCAGTCCCACACAGCAAACATCCTAAGCACCAGGCCACTGGCAGGCCACAAGTCTGTCAAACCAACTTCACAAGATAATATTAGAAACACTCACCTTCATCTCAACTCACATATGGGAAACTGAGGCCCAGGGGCCCAAAGCCCAGCTAACAGCAGAACAGACCAGAAGCCACATCTCCTGATTTCCAAGCCAGAACTCTTTCTCTACAAGCTGCCACTACTAAAAGCCAAGTTCAGATGCCAAACTTTAATTGTGATAGTCTCAGTGTATACACGAAGAAAAATCTTCGCTCCATATAAAATCTTTATTATTTATTCTCACTTTTAATGTCCCCCCCTGAATACTCCTACGTACCTTCAGAGAGCACCCCCGCCTCCTCCCGGGCAAAGCTCACTCCTCCAGCTGCTCTTTCTCCCCACCTCTTTTCCCTCTCCAGCCCTGGAGAGGCCTTTATCTGACCTTCCCTGGCGAAGCCAAAGGGCAAATGCTGGCTTGCCTTTTTGCTGCTCAGCTAAAAAGCTGACTGCCTTTTCTCGCTTTCTGGATTGTGTTGTTCTTAGCCTCAAGGGTCTACTCTGTAAGAGAAAACCAGAACCTCCCTCTCAGCAGCCTTTATCTATTCCCAGTTCTTCCCATCTTAAAAAACAACCAAGGAGCAGACAAAGCAAATCTTCTTCCACCCTCTTCTTCAATCTGGCCCCGTTCCTTCTAGCCCCATTTCTTGGTGGTGACCTGTTATCTCCAGGCTCCATCTCCTTGGCTCCGTCTCCTACTCGCCAACCCATGGGGCTGCCTCTGCTGTGTCTCCTGTTCAGGTCCGCAGTGACTCCATTTCCCGCAGGTCTGCTGGGCTCAGGGTAGCCTTCAATCTGCCTGATCTGTCTGCTCAGTTTCCCCTCTGAGTGCTCTCTGCTGGGGGGTTTCTGACACTGTCTCCCCACAGCCCTGCCAGTAACTTCTCAGTGCCCTTTGTTGGCTCCTCCTCCATCCAAACTTTGACGCTCTGTCTTGGGTCCTCTTGTCTTCCCATGCTGCTTCCCTTGGCCTTCCTATAGGTTGAATTTCCATCTCTAGCCAATGATTGCTAGAGTCCATCTCCAGCCCAAACTTGTCTCCTGAGCCCCAGGCCTGGGCACCCTATTGCCTCTACTGGATATCTCTTGTCTTTTTAATGTCTACTTATTTGTATATTTGACTGCATTGGGTCCTAGTTGAGGCATGCGAGTGCGTAGTTGCAGCATGTGGGATCTAGTTCCCTGACCAGGGATCGAACCTAGATTGATTGATTGATTCAGGGATCAATGCAGGGATCAAACTCTCCATTGGGAGTGCAGAGTCTTAGTCCCTACTGGGTGTCTCTAAGGCGGCACCAACCGAGCACATCTCAAATCATCTCGTGATCCTATTTTGTGAAATCCACCTCCCCTCCCGAGCCCCCATCTCTATATCCAGCCCCACCAGCCACCCTGTCTTTGAAGTTGAACACCTGGGAGTCCCTGGTGCGTCCTCTTCCTCACCCCCACACCCAGTCTGTCACCACGTCCTGCTTAGTCCATCTTCCAGAAGTCTGTGCAACCTGTCCAGGCCTCCTGAGTCCACCACCTCGACCTCCACCCGGACACCCCACTTCTCCCCTAGTGGAGAGTCCTAGCAGGTCTCTCAAAGTCACGTGTACCCTGCACTGCATTCTCACAGCAACCAGAGGGGTCTTTCTTGAACACAGATCTTTTTATATCATTTCCCTGCTTAAAACTCATCACCGTCTGCCAAGTGTTCTCCAGTGAAACCTCCAGATGTTTGGCGTCTGGTCGCACCATCCCCATCCACCCCCACCCTCCGCCAGCTCTCTGAGCGCAAACCACTCTGGCTTTTTAGCTTTTCTTTCAAATTGCTGTATTTCTTCCTGCCTCTGAGGCTTTACTCTTCTGTTTTCTCTGTCCAGAATGTTTTTCCTTCAGCACCCCACCAACCCATCCTTAAGAGATGAGGCCAAGTGTTGCTTCCCACATTTCCCCCAGGGCCTCTAGGATTTCAGCAGCTGCCAGGTTGTTTGCGCTCACCCATGGGTGCTTGTGGTTGCTTGATTCATGTCTGTCTGGCTCCTGGACTGCAAATCATGAAGGCCAGGGGCCATGTCTGTCTTGCTTATCCTAAAGCCACACTGCGCCGGGCCCACAGCATCCCAGAGCCCCACCTGCCCAAGCTACCCCCAGTCCACAAAGCCAGCACTGACTGGTCCAGAGACCAACTCCAGGCTGGAATACAAGGCTTCACCCTTCCAAAACTCCCCATCCTTAACCCCTCACATATACCTTCCCCATCCACACTGGGGAGCCTTCCCTCTCCTCCCTTTGCTCCCCCCATTTTTCCCTCATCCTTCTTTCTCTAATGATACTCATCCAGTGATAACCTCAAGTTCACCATTCTCCAATGATGCTTCTGTTCCCTGACCACACAGCCCATCTTCTTCTGGATTGACAGGCATCCTCCCTAGCTTCAGGATGAAATTGCAAGACGCTTGAGGTTCTCCATAATCTGGCTCCAGCCTACACTCTCAGATCTCCACCACCCACACAAGAGGAATCTGGCACAAGAGGACTTAGCCTTTAAAGGATTCTTGGCCTTCCTGGATTCAAGCCCTGCTTGCACTCCTTACAAACTTCAGGATCTTGAGCGAGTACTTTGCTAAACCCCAATTCCCTCACATGTAAGATGGGAACAATTAAGAGTCTCCATCTCATTGAATTTTGCAGGGATTAAAGAAGGAAATCTACAAGAAGTATTTAGCCCAGCACTTGGCACCAAGAAGCTCCAAGCTCCTTTCCTCTATCATGGCCCTAATTGGTTAAGAACCTGTCCTTCCCATGGGTCCTGTGTTCAGAGGGGAGCCTGGGTGCCTTTCATCTCTGTTTCTCCTTTGCCTAGCTCAGTGCCTGGTCCCAAGAAAACTCAATAAATGCTTATTAATGCATAGATAGACCACACACTTGGCACAAATCATCTCATTGTTCTTCACTTTCATGTGTATAAATCTTATCTCTCCTAACAGAGTTTGAGCTTCAGGGTATGGGGGAGGTGGTGCTGGGGGAAGGTGGTGAGGTGTCTTCATGTCAAAGCATCCAGCACTGGGAGGGATCTCTGAGCTCTTGACACCCCTGTACCCCCCATGGTGCCCAGCCCGGAGTAGGGAGTCATGAAGGCCTTGTTGACAGATGGGCCTGTCATATTCCCCAAGAAGAAGGAAGTCTCCCCCTCCGAGATATCGCCCTAATTACTCCCTGGTCCCTCCCCTCCACACACACACCAGCTTTCTTAGGCAAGAGCCTGCTTGACTTACACACATGGAGTTCTTTTGGCTGGTGGTTCTGAGCCAGCTCAGCCAGTTTCTTCAGAAACTACAGCAGAAAGAGAGGAAAAGTTTTCTTAAAGCCATAGGGCACAAAACCAGGGCAAGGGATGGGTCAGTTCTCCCCGGCAAAAGGCCAGCAATGGGCCAGCTTTGGTCAGATCCTCTCAGCACTGTCCCAGAGGCAAACCTGATGGCATAGTAGAAGGGTTAAGTGTGCCAGGCTCTGCACTCAGAGACTCTCAGGTTTATTCCAGGCTTTGGCCCTAACCCACTGGGTAACGCTGCATAATTGACTTACCCTTCAGAGTGGGGACAGTATTAGTACTAGGAGGATTTAATTAGACAAGATAGCAAAAGGTTGGCTATCATTATGATTATGATGATTTTTGTTGTTATTATTATAATACCATTGAAAATAAGATCCAGAAGGAACCTCAAAGGTCATTTGGGAGGAGAGAACACTGCAGCCAGCAGAAGTGGCCTGACTTTGCTAAAACATACAGCAGATCAGTGCTTTTTTCTTTATCACTTTCCCTGACATCTTTCAGAGAACCAAGAGGAGTTTGCTTACTTACCTCTGGCCTTGGAGATGGTCCCCTATCTTGACTTGAAGAACACAGATTTGGGGGCCTTGAAGTCAAGAATGACCCAAAAAATGGACATTTTTTTCACGAGTGGGCCCTCTCCAGTTGGGGGTGACCCAGCCACTGCTGACACCATGCTACAGGGTAGAGCATGGCCTCTACTTGCTATCCATCCTCGAGGAAGGGACTGTGGGCTGGGTTCACTATGGGCACAGCCTGGAGCTGGGAGGCAAGGCACTGCCTGCTCCCCTTTCTCCAGCTGAGTTCAGCACTCTGGCCTCTCCTTAGCCTGGCCCAGGGGCTCCGCCTGCCCACCTGCCTGCCAGATGGAATGCCCGCTTCCACCCGTCCCAGATGCCTCCTCCCTGCTGCCCTTCCTCTCCCTGAGGCTGGGGAAGACCTGGCTGGTCCATCTGGAGGATGAACACTGGGCAGGGGGCAAGGCTCAGGGAGGTGTGGAAGGCCGCTGCACCGGGTCAAGAAGGCAGGTCTCCAGCAATCTTCAAGGGAGGTGTGCTCTCAGGGCTGACGGGGAGCCCAACAGCACTGGGAGAAAAACAAAAACAGGAAGGCTTGCCATCCAGTAGGCAGCCACTCTCTCCTTGGCTCAAATCACACGTCATTCCAGTCAGTCTTGGCAAATCTCCTTCTCCATTGGGTGGTTTGTGAGGACGGAGTGGGAAGCTACATCCACACCAGAGTGCCTGGAAAGAAGGGGCTTGTGTTAGGGATGCACGGTGAGAGAGACTGCCAGCTAGTTCTCTGTTGAAGTACAAACAGAGGTGCCCATTGGAGCAGACCTTCCTTGTCTAGGTACGTGTCCCTTGGCCAGGGTGGAGGAAGCATGCTCCTCTTAACTCCCCAAACACAAAGCCAGGAGGCCCCCGCGGCCTGACAAAGGCTTCTCCCACTCCCATTGGCTCACAGAGCTGGCCTCAGAAGCATCGGTGGGCAAATCTGCATAGGGCCCGAAAGGCTTCCATGATCAGGGCCTGCATGCAGCATGTGTACTCAGGCACTCGTGTCTCTTTGCAACCCTATGGACTGCAGCCCGCCAGGCCCCTGTGTACTTGGGATTCTCCAGGCAAGAATACTGGAGCGTGCTGCCCTGCCCTCCTCCAGGGGATCTTCCCGACCCAGGGGTTGAACCCACGTCTCCTGCTTTGCAGGCAGATTCTTTACCAATGAGCCATCAGGGAAGCCCTTCTACGATCAGTACTGTGTCTTAAAAGCTGAGATAACCCACTGCCTAGAAAAGACTCCAAATACCTGGCCCCTTCTCCATGAGGGAGGGGAGGGTCTGAAAGGATGACCTGACTCGGCACAAGGTCTGGGACATTGGTAGAACTGGTTCTGGCTTCCCGAGTGGCTGAAGTAGAAGCCTCTCTTGGCCTGGCGTGGTGGTTTGCTTTCAGGCCAATGGCTAAGAAGGTTCTAACCTTGGGCCCAAAGTGTGGAGATCACAGGAGCACAGGCTCCTGTGAGGAGGACAAGGGTCCATGAAGCTGAGCAGAGCATGTCTTCTGCAGCGCCCCCATGTGTTAGCAGCAGAAGTTAGCACTGGTGGCCTGGTGAGAACTAGTTTCTCTCTTCCTGGCACTGGAAGTAGGAGTCTTCTCTTGGGACAGAGAAACCTTCTGGCTCCTTTCAGACAAGGGCCAGCAATGGCTTCAGTCAGAAGACACTGAATGTCCACTAAGTTGCACAGGCAGATATTTGAGCAATTAACTGGAAAATTAAAAGACTTGTGACCAGTCCTCCCAAACTAGTGAAGTGCATGGTTCTGGTTACAGCATAGAACTGGACTATCTCATTGGTTCCTTTTAACAACTCAACAAGTAGTCATAATTATACACATTAAATATATGAGGAAATTGAGGTTCCAAGAAGTCAAAAATACATGCAAGTTCATGCAGCTGGGAAGTGTTGGACTTGGGACTGGAATGATCTCTACTCAGTGCCCCACGAGATTGACACACCAGGGTCAGCCCTTCTCATGCGGACCTTTCCTATCCTTCCAATTCCAGCTTAACCATCTCCGCCTCAAAGAGGCCTCTGAGCTGCAGAACTACAGTGTGTTTCCCCCCATGACATCTATACATCTGGACAATATTTCTTCCTTTCTTAGGATGTTATCATAATGATCATAACCTCATTTTTACTTGTCGTTTTAAAATTCCCTTGATCTGCTTCTCTCTGGAGAACATTTGCCCCACGAGACAGCACAGAATGTGCAATGTGCACCACTGAGACCCAGGGCCCAGCACAGTGCCGAGCACATAGCGGAACCCAGTACGTACTGTTTGAAAGAGTGATTGAGTAGATGGTTAACGGGTACTTGAAAGCACGTCCTCTTTGGATGGCATGAAAAGTTGAGATGATCATAAGAAAGGGGAGAAAATCCAGGAGAGACACAAGACCCCATCTCCAAATTCTAAAAGGCTGGCCTGTAACTATAGGAGCAGGTGGGGTGGGAGGCACAAAACTGGGGCTGCTGGAAAGCAGGACTCTCCATGGTTGGGGAGATGGAGCCCCTTGCAAGGTGGCACGCTCCCTGCCCTGTACAAGCACACCCTGACCATCTATCCCTTCCTGCCCCACCTGGGCAGGACTCCAGCCACAGCTAAAGCAGGCTTGTCAGGCCTGAGTGGTGGTTGCTCGGGGACTCAAAGCAGAGCAGGTTGGAGGAGGGCGGGCTCCAAGGAGGAGGTGAGCTGCAGGGCTTCCTGGGGGATTATCGGGAGCAAGGATCTCTGGGCAGAGACATGGGTCTGTCTGCTGAAACTTGCTCAGAGCAGCTTCTGGGTTTCCTGGTCAGATAATTGCAAACAAAATAGACTGGTGGGGACTGGGCATCAGCTACAAACCCCTCTTATATAAGAGAAATGCCTGGGATGGGGCGTGCAGGAGCAGGCAGCAGGGCCCTGAGTCATACAAGGAACCAGTCCCACTCAGAACAGCTAAGATTTTGGCCTCAGAAGCTTTCTCTGTGATGACGCTGATGGCTTTGCCTTTCTCTGGCTGCAGGCTTCCCATTTGCAAGCTGAGAACCCACTGGACATCCACTCTGTACCTGGCCAGCCCTGGGGAGAAGGAGGCACTGACAGTACCTCCCAGACACCCAGAAAGGAGGGCGCCAACTGACACACACTGGTTCAGACACGGGGTCAGGGAAAGACAGTGGGGTTGGGGCGTCAGCAGAGCACTCCAGAAAGAAGGTGGAGGATCCATGCTTTAAGCTCTTTCTCTGCCCCTGTTAAGGAAACTTTGACCACCCAGAAGAGACTGGAAGGTGGCCAAGAAGGATCTAACCGCAACTGGCCAGCAGCACCTGGGACTCAGGTGCCTGGGTTTCCTAGGAGAAGTGCACATTTATGTTCATTTGTATTATGCTGCAATGTACATATATATATATACATATATATGTATATATGCAAATCACATGTTTGTGTGTTTGTGTATGTGAATTTCTATACTCCTCTGTGTGTGTTTGCTTTTAACTAGGTTTAATTCCAACTCTATGTGCCCATGCATATGTGTGTGCCCTTGTGTGTGTGTGTTTAGGTATACACAGGAGTCCAAGTGATTACGTAAGTTATACAAATTTATTCATTCCAGATATTTATAGAGTGCCTATTATATGCTACGTGTTGTTCTGGGCTGAGAATACAGAGTAAGAAATTCAAGGTCTCTTTCCTCATGTAGTTTACCTGCAGTATAAAAGATAAGCAATAAATGAGGGAATAAACAAGTGAATAAATAATCGCAGATTGTGATCACTTACATGAAGGGGAAATAAAGCAAGATAATTAGAGAGTGACTTGACTTTACATAAAGAGGTTAGGAAAGACTGCTTGGAAATATAGAAACTCAGGCCTCAAACAAGACCTCCTAAGTCAGCATCTGCATTTTAACAAGGTCCTTAGAGGATTTGCATGGACGTCAGATATTAAGAAACTCTCATTAACATACACATGACATGGAGGGACAAAGGGAATAGAGGCAAATGCCACAGATCTCCTGCTACTTGTCACGAGATAATAGTTGGGATCAGTTTCCTTCTTCCCTGGGCAGAATTCTTTACCCACGAAAATCACCCAAGGATCTGAAACCTTGGAGGCCCCACCCAACTAAGGCTACTGCAGTCTTCAGTTGTTGCTGTTCAGTCGTGGCCAGCTCTTTGGGATCCCATGGCCTTCAGTAAGTCAGGCTTCCCTGTCTTTCACTATCTCTTGGAGTTCGCTCAAATGCATGTCCATTGAATCAGTGATGCAGTCTTCAGTTAACTTTTAGCCCAAGACATTTTCCACCTCTGTTACTCACTGCCCCCACTGAGAATCAGAAAGCTGATTTCCCCATGACAGAATCAGTAACCCCAGTCTCACCGAAACTCCCTTTTCTACTTGCTTGCCCAAAAACATAAGGAGTTTTCAATGGCCAGCTGGCATTCTTAACTTTCACCTGAATGCAAATATTCTTGCATCCTCTAGTGGAAACAGTCCTTCCTTGGGTACCAGAGCTTCTAAAGTCCACATTTCAGGGGAATCATTAAGTGGAGTTGTGAGCACTGCCACTGACGTTTCTGCTCCTCAGCCCCTGACCACGTGCTCTAGCTCTGGGAGAAATGGTACCACGGATAGCCAGCTGATTAAGAGTGAATATAGCATCTTATAGGCTGCCCCCTCCCCACCACCAACATCACAGTGTCTTTTAATTCTCTTTGGCTCTGGAACCAAGATTTTCATTAGGTCACTTCATAATTTTAAAGGTCCATTGATTTCTTGGTAATGGGGTACCCGGGATGACCAATGGATCCAATTATCTTCAGTCCATTGGCTTACTCCTCTCGCTGTAAAATAGATTTCTTGATCTATAGCAATGCTGTACGGGATATCAAGACAGTGGATGAGGTATTCACAGAGTCTGCAGATAGTTCTGCTGGAAGAATTATGGCAGGCAGGTGAAGCAAATCCAAATCCAGTATAAGTAGCTGTTCCAATGAAGAAAAATTGCTGTTCCTCCTATGAAGGAAAGAATCTGATGTCTCCCCACCACCACATGACATCCACAGCTGCGTTGTCACTGAGTCCATTGAGCAAGCACTGGGGTGACCAGGAAAAGACACTAACAGGCATCCACAAGGAGGTCATCTTGACCACCTGTTTCTTAAAGCCCTTTCTTCCAGGGTCTTCAGGCTTCGTTAGAGTGAGTGTTCCTATAGGACGCAAGTAAACTCTTGCTGTTGAATCCATTCTGAGGGTCCAATCACATGCCTTTTCCCCAAGTTTCTCTTTCACCGACCCTTTAATCTTGTCTCTTCCCAGTCCCTGTCCCTCTGACCAAATCATTAGCCACTTCCCATAAATCACTGTAGAATGTAAACCTCTGTTCTTCCAGGCCAAGACAGTGAGATGCACCAAAGTGCTGCTCGCTGGAGGGATTTCTCTATTCTGTCCTCCAGGGATACCTCTAAACGGGGCTGTAATCACATGGCATCACACTCCACCAGCAAAACATGCAGAGCCATTTGTTAGCCAGGCTCAGAATGCTCTTCTCCTCCATACATTGGCTGTAGGGAATTCCTGTGAGAGCATAAGTGTCGGCTAAGATAGAGCATCCAGTAAGTGTGAGCCACCCCTTAGGCAACATGCGTGTGTTTTCAGGACCTGCTTGGGTCCAGACCACTTTACCATCTCCACTGAAGGAGGGAGTACTGTTGGGTGTGCTCAATTTAATGGGCAGGTGGACCTGATAACACAGTAGTTCTCTTGGGCTGAACAATTGCATCATAGTCCATGGTCAGGTGGTTAGCCTCTGTCAGTGCCAAGGGGCAAGTCAAGAGTTGTTTCTCAAAAGGTGAATATTTGCCAGAGAAGGCATAGTCTTGCTCCAAAAATGAAGCATCTCCAACCATGATGTTGCTCTCTGGTCTTGCCAAAATACTCCATGCAGCATCTCAATCTGCCACAAACTTTCAGTACCTTTGAATCTAGTGTATTATAAAAAACTTGGCTTGAAGTCTTAATCAGCTCACATCCCATTTAAAGCCAACAGCTTTTTTGCTCACTCAGGAGCTGGCTTGAAGTAGTAGACACAAGTGTGGTAGATGTTGTCTCTAAAATCAAAGTAACCCACCAAGTGACAAGTCCCTTTCTTAGTGGTCCAAGATGTAGAGTGTCACAGCCTATTCTTCACTTTGAAGGGGATATTCTGAATTTCCCAGGTTGATATTTTCCCAGAAGCTTAATTGAGCTCCCTGTATTTTCTCAGACTATTTTTCCTTCACCATGCCCCTCCAAATACAATTGTATTTCAAGATACTTGCAATCTTATGATCTCCATGTCCTATGAACAAGATATCACCAGGACTTCTCTGGCAGTCCAGTGGTTAAGACTCTATGCTTCCACTGCAGAGGGTGTGGGTTCCATCCCAGGTTAGGAAACTAAAATCCCACATGATGTACTGTGCAGCCAAAAAAATCACCAGTGTTCTAGATGAGTGTTATGTCCTATGGAATGACGAATTATCGATGTCCCTATGAACTAACTTGTTAGAGGACCAGACATGAATTTAGAGAGTTGACATAGCACCATGGCAAAGTGGAAGGTATACTGCTGTCCCTGCAGTGAGAAGTCTACAGACTTCTGATGTCCTCTGGTTACTAGGACAGAGGGGTGAAAGTATTCTCTGAGTGTTAGGTGTGCATTAATTTGTTATAGCCACAAAACCATATTTGAAGCATCAGGGAACTATAATTGGAGTTACCAATATATATTAATGATAATAATTCCACATTCATTTTTAAGACGTATCTATCTTTTGCACTGGTCAAACTAGAAAATTAGGTGGAATCACCATCCATGCATCTTTCTTTGACCTTAGCTTTAAGCTTTGTGGTTCCACCAAAGAAGTGTTGTTGTGCTGACTTACTATTTTGATGTTGTTTGAAAACCTACAGTGACTTTCTCTTAGGCTCCACGGGTCAGGGAGCCAGTGTAGTAAATCTGCCAATTCTGATGTTATCTATTCTAACAATACACTTAGAATCTGGGTAAATAACCACAGATAGTACTGCTGTGTGCTATGGAAGAGACTCAGATCAACATTCCGTTTATTATCTAATCCAAATAAATCCCTAATCTAATTGGGTCAGTCTCAGGGGTAACTGATTTCCTTAGAAATCAAAACTCATTCAGGGCTCAGTTCAGTTCAGTTCAGTCACTCAGTCGTGTCCGACTCTTTGCGACCCCATGAATCGCAGCACACCAGGCCTCCCTGTCCATCACCAGCTACCAGAGTTTACTCAAACCCATGCCCATTGAGTGGGTGATGCCATCCAGCCATCTCATCCTCTGTCGGCCCCTTCTCCTCCTGCCCCCAATTCCTCCCAGCATCAGGGTCTTTTCCAATGAGTCAACTCTTCACATGAGGTGGCCAAAGTATTGGAGTTTCAGCTTCAGCATCAGTCCTTCCAATGAACACCCAGGACTGATCTCCTTTAGGATCTCCTTGCAGTCCAAGGGACTCTCAAGAGTCTTCTCCAACACCACAGTTCAAAAGCATCAATTTTTCAGCGCTCAGCTTTCTTCACAGTCCAACTCTCACATCCATACATGACCCCTGGAAAAACCATAGCCTTGACCAGACAGACCTTTGTTGGCAAAGTAATGTCTCTGCTTTTCAATATGCTATCTAGGTTGGTCATAACTTTCCTTCCAAGGAGTAAGCATCTTTTAATTTCATGGCTGCAGTCACCATCTGCAGTGATTTTGGAGCCCCAAAAATGAAGTCTGACACTGTTTCCACTGTCTCCCCATCTGTTTGCCATGAAGTGATGGGACCGGATGCCATGATCTTAGTTTTCTGAATGTTGAGCTTTAAGCCAACTTTTCCACTCTCCTCTTTCAATTTCATCAAGAGGCTTTTTAGTTCCTCTTCATTTTCTGCCATAAGGGTGGTGTCATCTGCATATCTGAGGTTATTGATATTTCTCCCGGCAATCTTGATTCCACCTTTTGCTTCTTCCAGCCTAGCATTTCTCATGATGTACTCTGCATATAAGTTAAGTAAGCAGGGTGACAATATACAGCCTTGATGTACTCCTTTTCCTATTTGGAACCAGTCTGTTGTCCCATGTCCAGTTCTAACTGTTGCTTCCTTACCTGCATACAGGTTTCTCAAGAGGCAGGTCAGGTGGTCTGGTATTCCCATCTCTTTCAGAATTTTCCACAGTTTATTGTGATCCACACAGTCGAAGGCTTTGACGTAGTCAATAAAGCAGAAATAGATGTTTTTCTGGAACTCTTTTGCTTTTTCGATGATCCAGCGGATATTGACAATTTGATCTCTGGTTCCTCGGCCTTTTCTAAAACCAGCTTGAACATCTGGAAGTTCACGGTTCATGTACTGCTGAAGCCTGGCTTGGAGAATTTTGAGTATTACTTTATTAGCGTGTAAGATGAGTGCAACTGTGTGGTAGTTTGAGCATTCTTTGGGATTGCCTTTCTTAGGGATTGGAATGAAAACGGACCTTTTCCAGTCCTGTGGCCACTGCTGAATTTTCCAAATTTGCTGCCTAGTATCTACTAATTCTCAAAATATCTAGGGTCTTTGCCTGTACTCTGTTACCTTGAAATATGACCACATATCCCTTTGGGGAAGGACAAGAGAAGTTTTAAGGAATTTAATATCCAACATGTTATTACAGAGTGTTTCTTCGGGGGGGTCCCCTCTTCTTTTATACAACAGACTGTTTCTGCTTATTGACTAGGGGAGGTTCTGATAATTTTTTATTGTGATAGTTCAACTTATTTTCTACTCATAAGATGATGCACATTTATTTTTTATATGAATCAATATAGGACTTTTAGGACTCTCCACCTCTTCTGGCCTTAAACCCATGATCATTAACCATGTCCAAAAAAACAAAAAAGCCCAGTTGTTTGAACCATTCTAATTACCATGAGGCTCTGCTCACTATGATGGTCACCACACACCCAGCCTCTAACCTCTAAGTGATACCACATGGCCTCTGCCACACTACGATCCTCCCATTTCCATTGACACCAGGGACACATTCAGCTATGGCAGGCTCTGCCAGGATGCCTAGCTCACAGAGCACAGTCATTGGAGGAGTTTTTCAAAGGGGTTGGCACTTCCTTCATCAGTGTTTTCTCCCCAAGGTCTTGCTAAAGGGAGTCCTAGGCTTTCTTAGGAGTCAAAGTTTGGAGTGGGAGGACTCTTCTTTCTTCTGAATTTCTTACATCAAGGAATTTTTTCAGCTCCTCAAACCAGAACATTGGATCCAGAGCTCAGCAACATCAAGAAATTCATCCAGATTGAGAATTCATCCCCACATATATTCCCTAGAAATTTGCCAAGATAAATTAGCAAAGTCTTATAATTCTGTCAGCGAGTAAACTCTCTCCGCTAAGGTTTACCTTTATAATTTGTCCCCAGGAACACGCTGGAATCTGATCTAGTCATAACCCTGGGGGACTGTGAGGAATGTTGGTTTCCCTTTGTAAAGTAACACCTTTAGGAAAGGAGTCTTTAACTACGGCCAGACAGTTTTATCTACTGGGGAGTAGGGCCATTTAGGCCAACATGGTGGACTTCACGGGGTTTAGGAGTCTGGATTGTTGAGTCTGTCATTCTCAGGCTTAGCTCCATTTTGGTTCTCAATTCTCATCTTTTTCAGATTAATTTTTTCAGTTTTATGGAAGAACCCTGCAAAGGTTGAGGATTCAACCATTAGACTTCAGGAATCTACCAGAACAAACCTTTCCAGGTGTGTGTATTCTCAGTCACTTTACACATGCCCGACTCTTTGCAACCCTATTGACTGTGGCCCACCAGACTCCTTTGTCCATGGGATTCTCCAAGCAAGAACACTAGAGTGGATTCCCATGCCCTCCTCCAGGGTTATCTTCCCTACCCAGAGATGGAACCCACATCTCCTATGTCTCCTGCATTGCAGGTGGATTCTTTACCTGTTGAGCCACTGGGGAAGCTCCTGGTGGCTCAGAAGGTAAAGAATCTGCCTGTAATGCAGGAGACCCAGGTTGCAGGCCGGGAAGATCCCTTGGAGAAGGGAATGGCCACTCACTCCAGTATTATTGCCTGGAGAATCCCATGGACAGCGAAGCCTGG
Organism: Muntiacus reevesi; assembly: GCF_963930625.1. Classification (NCBI taxonomy): domain Eukaryota; kingdom Metazoa; phylum Chordata; class Mammalia; order Artiodactyla; family Cervidae; genus Muntiacus; species Muntiacus reevesi. Next base: position 163,371,350 of record NC_089249.1, read on the forward strand.
CAGGCTCCAATCCTCGGGGTCACAAAGAGTCGGACACGACTGAGCAACCAACGCTTTTCACTTTCACCAGAAGAGACCAGCCCTGCCTCAATAAAAGATGAGACTCTTTCTCAGTCATAGAAAGTTCCTGAATTTCAGCCCATGCCTTCAACCACGGCTCTAGGGACTTTTGTTCATTATTTTCTTTCCTTAAGCTATCCGATGCCATTAAAAACAAACATTCCACCCCACAGTCCTCAAATTCCTCCTGCCCTTTATTCTTCTCTGGGGCACAGGTCGTCCAAACCCCTGATGGCTTGCCTTCCATGGGCACTTCATTTTAGATGACCACAAGGGACACTATAATTAGCTGTTTCAGCACTGGGGACCATGGGCTTCTGGGTCTCCTCCCTTTGTGCTAGCTGTTATCTCCCAGTCTTCAGCCCTAAGTAGGGCAGCAGCCAATCCCAGCTTCTCAGGATTCCCTCGGGTCTGTACCTGCACCCCAATTATGGCACCAGATTTGTACTAATCAGGGTACTTGTTTGCAAACAACAGAGAGAAATTCTATTTGACATACACTGAACGCACACTTATCACACAGGCATCAGGACTGCAGAAGCCGGAAGACCAGCAGGATCCAGAGAGACACAGACGAGGTCTTGCCACAGGAATGATGCCGCAGGAGCTGCTCCAGGGCTGTCGCCACCAACCTCCTGTCCCACCACAATGATCCCCAGTGACACTGCACCTTAGGTCACTCTTTCTGTCGGGCAGTCGAGTGTGTGTGTGTGTGTGTGTGTGTGTGTGTGTGTGTGTGCAGGCGCATGCATGCAGGTAGGCAGCAGAGGAGGACCAGCAAGTAGCTCTCCTATGGGATTTGTGGGGTAATTAGCACTAAATTAGATGTGACCTATGCCTATCCCGTCTCTACCATCAACTTGACCCAGTTGTGTGATCTTGAGCAAATCTCTGACCATCTCTGGATGGGCCTCAGTTTCATCATCTGGACAATGGGAACAATATCCATTCTTCCAGTCTCACTGAAGTGTCGTGCTCCCACACCTTCCTTTTCTCATGGATAGGACTTAGTTCAATGTATAATGAGACATTTATTTGTTAAGATACTAGTGTCCTCCAGTAGACAGTAGGCTCTGTGAGGTCAGGGACTTCTACCTGCTTAGTGCTGTTTCCCCAACATCTAGAAAATTGCGTGAAATGTACCATGGGCCCAAGAAATATTTGAATGAAAGACTGAAGAAGGTAAGGGATCAGGAAGGGGCTTTGTAAGTCGTCAAGGGCCGACATGTGTAAGTGCTGGTACTTTGGAGCCAGAGAGACCTTGAAAGTGAAAGTGAAAGTGAAAGTCGCTCAGTCATGTCCAACTCTTTGTGACCCCATAGACTACAGTTCATAGAATTCTCCAGGCCAGACTGCTGGAGTGGGTAGCCCTTCCCTTCTCCAGGGGATCTTCCCAACTCAGAGATAGAACCCAGGTTTCCTGCATTGCAGTGGGATTCTTAACCGGCTGAGCCACAAGGGAAGCCCAAGAATACTGGAGTGGGTAGCCTATCCCTTCTCCAGTGGATCTTCCCAACCCAGGAATTGAACTGGAAACAATATCCATTGCATTGCAGGCGGATTCTTTACCAACTGAGCTATCAGGGAAGCCCTAGGGAGACCTTAATTATCACTATTATTGCTGTTGTTATAACCCTTGAGATATATATATTCGGACAAAGAATAATTTTTTGGTGCAGTAAATGCACCATTCTCTCTCTGTCCCTGCCTGAGACGCTCTCCCCCTTTCTCTCCCCCTGCTCTTGTGTCTTCTTTTCCTCTACACTCGGGGGAAGTCGCCCAGCGTCCCCATGAGTCCCCGCCATCACCTGCACACCAGCTTCGGCAGGGGCCCACTGCACTCAGACTGTCTGGGAGTCATCTGCCCCACCCCCTCCCTCCAGCCACTCCGGGACTTACTCCAGGGCAGCAGTTACACCTCCTCGTCTGGAACCTCAGGACCTGACCCAAGACCCAGCCTACAGTGGAGGTTTAGGAAACAAATGGATGAATGAATGACTATCTGTTTTCAAAATTATAAAACCAATCTCTGTCTTTGCTTGAGGACAGAGTCTGAAGAAATGACCTAAACCCACAGAAAGATGCACTAAAATTAGACCCTAACAGAAACTTCCCCAGTCGTGTTATTTACTAAGTCCTACAGGGGGGAGACAGAGGGAGGCGGGAGGCTTTCCTTCCTCCTGGGGAGAAGCGAGGAGCTAGGGAGGGGAAGTGAGACCCTTGGGAAAGTATACCTCCGTTGACAGGGAGCTCATTACTTGTTGAAACGGCCTCTTCCATTACCAACTTCCTTCAGCAACCAGAGTCCACTCAGTCCTCAGGTTTCTGACTCCCACCCCTCAGCTCTCCCACCATCCCCTCTCTCAGGAGGGTGTGATTTTACAGAGCTGGCAGTCAGGAAGCCTGCCACCACTCCCAAAAGAAGATAGACCTTCCTAATGGTGGTGGAGCAGGCTAACTCAGTAGGGAATCAACTCCTCGATGGTGGAAACAGGCACAGACCTGACAAGAGATCTGTCTTTGTAACACAGCTGCACATATGCGAGAACTTTGAGGTGAACCTTCTCTCTTGTCCATTTGCCCTGGGTTTTGTAGCCATTTTTCCAGGTAAAAGCTGAAGGAAGGGCATTCAAGACAGAAGGAATGGCACATATGGAAGCATAGAGATGGAAAACAGCCCCCATGTTTGCAAAAAGGCAAATCATCTTGATTTTCAAGGCCAGAACATGGGGCCCCAATATTTACTGAGCACAGACTCTGCACAGACGCGGGGGTAGGACCTGGAGAGATACTGCAAATAAGACAAACACACAATCCCCACTCTCATGGAATTTATAATCTAGTGGGGGAGCAGAGAAGAAACCGACAAACAAGTGTGGGCAGTCTTTACAGGTGGTTCCACATGCTTTAAAAAAACCAGGTGACACAGTGGAGAATGACTGGTGGTTGGGGAGCACCTCTCTGAGCAAGTGACGTGAGCTGAGATCTGAAAGCGGCAAAGAGATAGTCATGCAAAGAGCAGGCTGAAGAAGGTCCTAGATAGAGTGAACAGCAAGTGCAAAGGCCCTGAGGCAGGGACAAACTTGGAATTACAAAGAAACACATGAGGCCAGTGTGGTTGAAGACTAGGGCGAGAGCACCTGGTACTCTGCTTGTCTCACCTGCCCCAATCTCGCCCCTCTGCTTGGACACTGGGCCTCCAGGGCCAGCTGAGTGTTCAGAGCAAGACCTCATTCCCTGCTCTCCAGCCCCCACTGCTTCAGCATCCTGGTTCATTCTGGCAGCGAGTCTCTGCCCATCTCAGTCAGCTCTGCAAACTCAGCTTGCTGCATCCTGCATAAGCAGCCCAGCCTCTCAGCCCCTCCCCACCCCCAGTCAAGACCCCAGCACCCACTCCAACCTCAACCCAGAAGCCAAGGTTCTAGCCTGGTCCAAAGGGGCTTCAGTCACCAAGCTGGACAGCCTTTTAGACCCAAACCAACGGAGAAGCCAGCTCTGGGGGGACAGTGTGTGGGGCGGGGGGTGTCAGGAGCAGCACAGGGCAGAGATGGCAGAGCCAGACACGAGATCCCAGACTAGATAGAGCTGCTGGGAACGAGGAGGGGGGCTGGGCTCGGCGTTCCTGGGCGGTGATGCCATCTCCCCGGGAGTGGAGGGCGGCAGGCAGGAGCCTCCCGTTCCCCCAGAGGACTCGTCCTCCCTGCTATCTGATGAGGGAGCTGTCGGTTACAGGAAGGCAAGACTGTTCACAGGACAGCTCCAGGGAGCAGGAAATTAACCCACCAGCCAGAGACAGGGGGAGGGGGGCTGGGCGGGGCAGGTAATTAAGGGGCCCTGCAATTACTGTGCCTTCAATCTGGGCCAGAGTTCTCAGGAAAGGGATGGAGATGCTGCTCAGTCGGAGGCCCCAGCTGACTCTGGCAGGGGGTATCAACTCTGTCTCCCACTCTTCCTTCCGTTTCCACTCCTGTCTCCCCTGGGCCCCATCCCTATCTCCGTCCAACCACATGTGATTCACTCATTCTCATCTTGGCACAACTGTTCCTCCCACCATGAAGGTCTTTCCTGCTCACTCGATCCTGCCCTTCCATTGGCCCCTGCAAAGGACTGCTCTCCAAAAAGTCTTCCTGGACCAGTCACGTGGAAAGGGATTGCTCTGAGCTTGCACAACGCAGCACCTTTGTGTTACAGTAAGGAAACAGACTCAGAAAGTGCAGTGATTGGTCCAGGGTCACACAGCAGAATCAGGACTAGAACTTGAGACTCCTGCATCGAGGACTAGGTTTTTTAACACCACCCTGTGAGCTCATTAACCAATAACCAGCCCAGGCATCATCACATACCAAACCAAGGACACAGACTGAGGGCCACAGAAGGGTCAACGAGCCCCCATCGCATTTATCCAGCATCTACATTGTTCTGGATTCAGGGTTGAGGACTAGGAACGCTGTGACCAGCAGACACAGACATGGCCCTGCCTTTAGGGAATTTACAGTCTCTGTGAGCCAAGGACCCTCCACAGGATCACCAAGAGGCATGTTCCAAGATAAACCAAGAAGAACGTTCAAAAAGAGGCCCCAGGCTGGTGAAACCTTGTGACAAAGACCTTTAACCCAACCTGGGGCCCAGGACAGGCCTCTCTGGAGATGCTGGGCCCGGCTGCAATCTGGAGAGTGGAAGACAGCAACTAGATGAAGTGGGGCAGGGAAGAACATTCCGGACAGGGTGTCTGGCATGGGTACAGTCCAGCAGAGGAAGTCCAGAACGGCTGGAGCTCTGAGTGAGGAGGCAGCCTGAGATCCAGCAGGGAGGCCATAGGGCCCCAGTGATGCAGGACTTCTGGCTTGGGCATTTGATCTTTATCCTAAAAGCACTGCAAAGCCACTGTAGAGTTTTCAGCAAGGGAACTGTGTACATAGGGAATGTCACTGGCTACAGTGTGAGGAAAGGGTTAGAAGGGAGCCAGTGAAAGTGGGGCCTGCCAAGCGGCTCCTCCATAGTCCAGGTGATGGTGGCAGGGACCAGCACTGTGCCAGCAGGCAGTCAAGGAAGGAGTGTTGAGAAAGGAATGTGTTGAGGATGGAATCTCCCAGAGCAGAGCTAGGACAGGGATGGGGGACAAGCTGGGGAAGGAGTTGAGGGAGAGGAAGGGGTCAAGGTAACCCCCTCCAGGCTTCTGGTTTGTGCAATGAGATGGGGGTTAACCACCAAGCTGGGGGCAGTGTCGGAGGAGGGAAAAAGGCTGAGCTGGAGATGCTTTTGAGAGACTAGAGTTCATTGGAACTAGAGATGCCCCCTGGATTGTGTGGTGAATGCAAGCATGAAGCAGCTACTCTGAGCCACACCTTCTCTGTAGCTCCTTTTACATGACAGGTGCCACTTCTCCCACTTTCTAGAAGAGGAAATTAAGGCTCAGACTGGAAAACTGTTTACACAGAGTTCCACAGTGAGGACCTGGCAGAACCAAGATCTGCCTTCCCTGAGTTTTTCTCACTTCAAGCTGCCCCAGGATGCCTCTCTGGTTCGAACCTGGCGCAGGGGAGAAAGCTGAGCCTCCCACATACGCAGCTGGGACCACAGGAAGCTTGTAAGCATCTGACAGGCACTTGGTGGGAAGCTTCCCCTGCAGACGAGAAAAGGGCTAGGAAGGCAGCCTGGAGATGAGCAAAGCCCCGCGCCCCCCCCCCCCCCCCCCGCCCCCACGGTCAAGGCCACTAATCTCACGGCCCTCCTGCGCGTTACACAAGCTTACTCTGCTGGGCCCTTCATACCCCAGAGGGAGTGTTGTTGCTGTCCAGTCGCTCAGTCTGAACTGAGACCCCATGGACTGCAGTATGCCAGGCTTCCCTGTCCTTCACTATCTCCCAGAGTTTGCTGAAGTTCAGGTCCATTGCATCAGTGATGCTATCCAACCATCTCATCCTCTGCCACCTTCTTCTTCTTTTGCCTCCTGTCTTTCCCAGCATCAAGGTCTTTTCTAATGAGTCAGCACTTTGCATCACATGGCCAAAGTATTGCTACTGCCCCCATTTTACAGCTGGGGAAAGAGAGGCCCAGAGAGAGGATAGTCAAGGTGAGTTCGTGGCAGAACGCAGAAATAAGCCACAAATGTCTGGCTCCAGGTTCCCAGCTCACTCTCTCCAAGGATTGGAGGGGTTTAGTGAGCAGCTTGGGGGGGCAGAGAGTGAGAGGCCCTCGGCTCAAGGGCTACCCAGTCCCTCCTATCCCCTATCAACCCCTCAGTGGGCCCTGGGGAAGCTGTGGTGCAAACCCGAGGAGATGGGGAGAAGGGATGGGATTGAGTCTGCCAGGAAGCTTCTGAGAGCCTTTGTGGCCATCTGAGCATCCCCCACTAGCATATCTTCACTCTTCCACCTGCCCTTACCCCCAAAGCCAGGCAGCCTCTTGAGCCCAAGCAGTGGAAGGGAGAAGGCTAACAGAAGTCTTTCCCTACCCTCCATCACGCCTGTCTATTCAGTTATCCTCCTGTCTTTGGGGGCAGTCCAGCCGGTCCTGAACCCTCTGGTCCCTTTGTTCAGAAGAGAGCTGAACAAAGGGGATGGAGACCAAGAAGCAGCATCCAGTTCAGGTGGGGAGGGAACAGGAATCCTGTGGCCCATGGGAGGGTGATTGCTGGCCCAGTCTGGAGAAACCACGCCCTGGAGAGGGCCAACCCTGTCCTGTGAACCTCGTGATTCGGGGGTGTGGTGGGAAGGCCCAACTGGACAGAAGTGGTTGCTTCCCTGCAGATCCCAAGGGATAGCAAGGAGGAGGCAGAGCTTAGAGGGTCAAATATGTGTGTGGGGGATGCTGGGGACAAGGACAAAGCAGAAGGGGTCCTGGCTAGCAGGGGGCGCCGGTGCAGCAGAAATCCAAGCAGGTGGTTTGCAAGCAGCCTGCAGGCCTTGACACAGTCTGGAGGTTACCAAGGCTAGAACATGATCCTAGAGCAGGGAATGAAGAGGCACCCACTCGTCAGGCCTGGCTGTTGAGACACGACACCAGCACAAGGGGCCCAGTATGGTGTCATAAATAAGAGCTCAGGCTTTGGAGTCCGCAAGGACAGAAGAGTTGGAATCCTGGTTGCCGCTGGAGTCCTGTACCTTCCCATACAGGTTTGGGTGGGTACCCACTTCCTTCAGAGCCAGAGGGTGTTCAGTGCAGGAAGAAGGGGCCTCAGGGACAGAATGTCAGGCAAAGCACCAGGGATGGAGCTGGGACCTTGGCCACTCACCAGGTTTGCTTCATTTGCTCAACCAAGTCATAAGCGCCCTGGTAGGCTCTGTATCAGGCACAGAAGTTTCAGGAGAGAAGACACACAGACTCAGGCAGTGACACCTCCTGCTGACCCCAGGCAGGTGGGGCCAGGTTCTGCCTGTCCTGGGTTGGCACTAGGTGGACACATCCTGGTGCCACTTGACCTACAAGGCCCCGCTATCACCACAGTAAGATGACCTGTGACTCAGCGGTTAAAGGCTCCTGAAGGCTGGGGGTCAGGGAGTGGCCTGAAGGCAGAGGTGGGCATCTCCTGCTCTCAGGCTCTCTTCCCTGCAAAGGCCGCTGCTCACAGAGACTCTGGAGCTGACAAGGCTTGGTTTACATCCAGGCTTTCTACTTAATTCCTGGGGCCCCTGAGGAAGTCACTTTCTACCCTCTTAGCCCCAGATGCCTCACCTATAAACCCTTGGGCGAGCTAGTAGAATACAGGAAACACTTGAAATGATTTACTATATGATTTCTCTCTCTCTTTCATAAAGAAAGCTCCTCTGCTACAAACTAACCCTGTGAGGTTGGTATTGGTACCCAGTTACTGCAAAGGAAAGGCTCAGAGAGGTTAAGAGACTTGCACAAGATCACACAGTATAAATCAGGTCCATCAAACTTCAAAGCCTATGTTCTTTCTAGAGCACATACTCCCTCAGGGCAGATTGGTTGCTCCTTCTTGATAATGGGCTCATCTGAGACCAAAAGAGTCCTCAGTTCACAGAAAACTGTCAATGGTGAAGGACCCATCTGGGGTCCTGATCCCCTCCATCAGAAGCCTAATGTCTTGGTTAATAACCCTGGCACTGCTGTAGACTGGATGACCTCAGGCAAGGGCAAGGTCCAAGGCTCATACCAAGCCTCAGGTTCCCTCTGCTTAAATGGGAGTGGGGGAGTTAAGCATCAGAAACAAAGCATTCTGGGCCTTTCTCTGCTTCTCACCTCCACCTGCTCCATCGCAAAGACTGACCCCCACACTTCCCTCTCCACGGACTCCATGAGACTAGCCCACACAAACACGGCAAGAAGCTGCTACGCTGAAGGGTGCTGTAACTTCTCAGAAGCACAGTCCCCACCCGGAGCTGAAGCTGCGGGAGCTCAGCTGAGATGCCCTCCTGATGTATCTTGAGTTTCCCCCCAGGATTTCCTGCAGGTCCTTGAAGCAGACCTTCCAGCTGAGGAAGCTCTGCATCTGGGAACACAAGAGACCCTGCATCTGTCTGGGCAGGCAGCCACAGTGGGCTGAAGTCTTCCCTGGCCTGTTCCGGGCTTATGTCTTGGTCTCTGGCACTGCTGGATTCCCCTGGTCACAGGGGAGGTCAGAGGCTCAGCTGAAATTGGAAGGGACTCCCAGACCTGAGATGCCCAAGTTGTAATTAAATTCCCCGATCCAGCCATCAGATAAACTGGATTGCCTTCACAAGAGCACAGAATCAGCCAGCTATAATGCCAGACCCACGGCTCTCCTTCTCCAGCCTGCAGGATGATCCAGCAGGGGGAAGGTGCCGTCATTAAAAAGGACTTTGGGGAGAGAACTAGGAAGCGTCAGATGTGGAAGGGAACTGCCAGGATGCCCCACGGCCACGCCTGAGGTAAGACCGCAAGTGCCGGGGAAGGAATTTCTGGCAAGCCTGTGTCCTCATGCTTCACCAAGACGTCCAGTGTGCCTCAGAGAAGGACAATATCAGTGACTAAACATCCCTCTGCCTGGTGGGGTTTGGCAGCTGGAAAACCTGTGCTGTCGCCAGAGTGGTGCCCTGGGTTCTTGTTTGCATCCGGAGCAGTTTTAGTTGCATAAACAGGAAGGTGTGTGTGTGTATGTGAGGGTGTATTTCCCCCTTGGTATAAAATTATTGCTGGTTAACAGAATACATTTGGAAAATGCAACTACAAAGCGAAACCACACAGCCCTGTCTGCCCCAACACTTTCTGCCTTCTAGTGACTTTCTTTTGCCCTCGGGCTTTAGAACACTCTCTGCTGTCTCCCTCAGCACGGTTAAGATTTCATGAGCATTTTCCTCTTGTTCTGAGTCCTTCCTCTGCCCAAAGGCCGTGCCCTGGTTCACAGTCTTAAGGTTGTTTCCATCTCCTGCTATCTAAATTCACCTGCCATGAATGCCTCTGTGTGTACCGGAAGCTCTTCCCACGTTCTGAACTATCCCCTTTGGATGAAGGCTCTCCATCCTCTTTACAGGACGATTCTTGAAGCCTGCCTCCCAACCTGGGAGCCCTCCACGTTCTTTGTCCCCAAAATGCCCAGAGGACATACCCGGGAGACTTTCCCTTCTGCTCAAGGCCCACAAGGATGCAGGTGTCACCCCAGTGGACCTGGAAAGAGGACTGAGGCTCCCGAGCAGACAGAGGTCCACATTTGCTTCATGTATGAAAAAGCAGCCCATCGGCTGGAGATTTCTCCTTGGGGTTCACAGTCAGACACATGGGGGTCTTGTCGTCTCTGTCACTGATTAGCTGTGTGACTTTGGGCAAGTTACTTCCCCTCTCTGAGCCTGTATTCTCATGTGGAGAGTGGAGATGATAATGGCACCTACTTTCCTAGAGTGGCTATACACATGAAGTGAAATGATGTATGTAAGGCCTTCAGCCCAGAGTTGGCTACAGCACTGTAAGTGCTTAACGCATTGGAACCATTGTTGATCAGTCCCTAAGTTGTGTCTGACTCTTTGTGACCCCACGAACTGTTGGTTGGAACCACAGATGGCTACTTTAGCTGCATAGCCCTTTCAGTCAAAAAGGGATCTTCTGACTTCTCCGAGTCTTCATTTCTCCAGGGCTAAATGGGACTGAGGATGATTTCTGCCTCCCAGAGTTGCCAGGGAGCAAATGAGCCCGCTGGGATGAGAAGGAACTCCTTGTCAACTGCAGAGGGCAAGGCAGTCATTTACTTTGCATGTTGTTGGAATCTTCTGGTGGGAACTCACTATCTATGGATGGGGCCCCAGGGGCAGCTCTGAGTGATACAGCCTCCTCCTCCAGGAAGACAAAGCCTGTCTCTAGCTCTACACAACCAGCTGGCTCCAACTTCCACAGAAACCTCCCATCCCAGCCCCCAGGATCTGGGTTCACACAGCACTGAGGTCCAGCCCTGGATTCATCACTCTCACTGGCCAATGGTCACTGGCCATTCTGTCCCTCAGCCTTCTCTCTGTAAAGTGGGGGCTCCCATTCTGCCTCGTGGACTTGTTAGACAGAGCAGGTGAACTACGGTGCACCCGTGGGTGCTCACTCTACATAAATTTCCTTTTCCCCGCAGACCCACAGCCCAGAGGGCCCCTTCTCCCAGCTGCCTGGGTGCATCCAAACTCACCAGGCACCTTCCTGGTGCTCTGCCCACCATGCCCGATGTGACCAGAGTAGGGGCGCAGGCTGGTCTGTGAAGGTCAGAGGTGTGGATGGGCTAGGGATCCACAGAGAGGGGGAGAGCGAACAGGAACCCAGACAGATGCCGGTGTGTCCAGGCCCTTCCCCAAGATGAAGGTGCAGCCTGGGCTGAGAGAGCTCGCAGGGGGTGGGCAGGAGGTGGGACACACAGCCCTGCCCTGTACAAGAGCTCTCAGAGTGGAGAGTTGTGGTGTGTGCGCGTGTGCCTGTGTGCATGTGTGTGTGTGAGCGTATATGCACCCAGTTCAGTCGCTCAGTCATGAGCGCTCTGACTCTGTGACCCCATGGACTGCAGCACACCAGGCCTCCCTGTCCATCACCAACTCCCGGAGTTTACTCAAATTCATGTCCGTTGAGTCGGTGATGCCATCCAACCAGCTCATCCTCTGTCGTCCCCTTCTCCTCCCGCCTTCAATCTTTCCCAGCATCAGGGTCTTTTCAAATGAGTCACCCACATGCAATTATAAAACCAGATGCAGTCAGGAATGTTTCAGGGGTGCTGGAGGACTGTGGCACAGGTGTGGTCAGGGTGCGGAGGCAGAGGTGGGCTTCTGGAGGAGGGCGTACCTATCTATGGGAGCGGGTGTCTTCCTGGGCCCTGAGAAGCCCCTCCTGACACTCCCTTTGGTGGTGGCTGCACAGCTCCCTTCCAGAAGCCGGAAACTGGCTGGAAGGGCTTAAGGCAGCCTAGACTCCCTCCCAAGGAGCCCAACTTGGCCTGCTCCTGCCTCCTGACCCTACGCTTATCACCTTACCAGAGCCTGGGGGGCCCTGGGAGTGTGGTCAGGGAGTTCTCCCCACACCCCAGGGCCAGGGGCCACAGGGAGACCCCAGGCAAGACCCAAGCAGGCAGGCGTGGGTGAAAGTCAGGAACCCCAGGACCCAGGCTGCTAGGCAAGGCTCTTCATGGGCACCTCCTTCTGACCTGGCAACTACTATGACTGAAACCTCACAGCACCTTCCAAGGTCAGTGTTGTCATCATCCCCATTTTACAGAAGAAGAAACTGAGGCCCGCAAAAGTGACAGAACCATTCGTCCAAACCAGCGCTGAGCCTTGAGCCCCATCTGTGTCACAGAGTGTGGCACACACAGCCCCTCACCACGACGCTGCTGTGGGCCAGCCTGTGGGTCGGTGAGCTCACCCCTCCCCACTGGCCCTGTCAGGCTGGTGGCCTCAGCTCCCACTAAACAAACGGGAGCAAGAACCCCCCCCCCCCCCAGGTGCACATCCCTCTCGGAGTGGAACTGGCTGTGGCAGGTAGGGACTCAGGGCTTTTATTGCCATTTCAGACACACAGGAATGTTGAAGCAGAGAGATGGGAGTGGCCGCAGAGGGGCCTGGGGTCTTCCCCACTGGGATGTCTCAGCTTTGACCTCACCCATAAGGAGAGCCTTGTGCCCCTTCCCAACCAGGAGGGCTGGTGTGGGAGGCCTCTAGGACATGGGATGGGTCAGCAGACACCCACCTGGCCTGATGAGCAGGTCCGTCCAGGGTGGCCTCAGCCTTGCAGTCACAGCCCAGTGCCAACAGGAAGGCCTGAGCTCGCTGGCATTTCCAGAATTGCTGGGCACCAGGGTGGGGGCCAAGGGTTGGTACCCATCACAGCTCTCAGCCAAAGGCTAAGATGTCAATCCACCCTCCAAAGCCAGTCCAAAATAACTTAATTAGCCTGAAAGAGCTGCTGGCAGCCTGCCAGGATGGGGTGGGGGAAGGGTAACAGGAGGAGAGCCCCCCACACTGCAGGGAGGGACCCTGGCAGGAAGACAAGAGCACCCCAATTCTGTGGACTGTACCCTTTCCTCATCACAGGGACTCCACCCTCCATGGCTCTGCCAGGTCCGGCCAACTGAGCCCACTGGACAGATGAGGAAACTGAGGCTCAGAGGGGGCCAGGATGCGCTCTGCTGTATTCATGGCAGATGGGCACTTGGAAAGTGGGGTGATGCTAGTTGGGGGTGGGGAGAGTTCAGCCCTTGAAAAGCTGGTGGGGTCTCCTAGGGAGAGAAATTAAGGTGCCAGCAACTTGCCATCTAGCTAGAGGGATCCCAAGATGACATCGGAAGGGACTTGAGGCTGCAGGAAAGGACCTGAGCCTAATCTGGAAGGAAAGAGCAGGTGGCATGAGGCATAGAGGTATCCACCTTGAGAGTCCCAGCGCTGGGGGTCCTTGCCCCTCTGGCAGAGGGGCTTTGCCAGAGCCAAGTCTCTGATAGGGTGGCACCTAGGACCCCCTGCTCCCCGCAGCCCCCAGGACACTGGGAGCCCAGGCATGGAGGTGATCGGGGGCGGTCAGGGTGAGACTGCACACAGCCACTGCTCTCCAGACCCTGACGCTGCCCTGTCAGTGCCAGGCTGGGCACCGCCCCAGGAACACAGGCGAGGGATGGCTGTGTGTGCAGCAGCCCAGAGAGAGACATGGGACTCCCAGTGAGCTGGAGCTCTGCCCCCTGTGTCTGCTCCCAGGCTGAGCTCACCACTGGTCCCATCAGCTTGCTCCTCCCACCTCAGAGAATACGCTCCATCAACCACCCAGGTTCCCAAGCCAGACACTGGCTGCCTCCCTGCTGCTCATCCCCTAGTCCTGCCCAAGTCACCTCCCGAACCTTTGTAACCTATCTGTCCTGTAACCCTGTCCCCCATCCCCCCAATCTAGGCCACCACTGCCCCTCTGGATCGCTGCCAAGTCCTTGTCACCCATTCCCCTGGTCTGCACACCACCCTCACACACACACATATGCATGTGCCCCATGAATTGTCAAGGGAATCTTTCCAAAACTCAAGTTTGACCAGGTCAGCCCCATTGCCCTCCCCAACCTGGCCTTGGAGACTGGGGGGATTTTCCCACTCACTTCACTGAGGTTGGAACAGAGCAACTTAAACCCTGGCCTCCAGATCAGCCAGGTCTGGGTCTGCATCCCGGGTGGGCCGTTTGGTGACTGTGTGATCTTGGATGAGTCACACCACCTCCCTGAGCTCTTTCCTCACCTAGGAAGCAAGGCTGCCACGACCTTCATCAAGAAGACCCCATGGGGCACCAGGGTGGGGCCACGCTGAGCGCCCGGCTCAGAGCAGCCGCAACATGTGGCACCGACTGGCACTGGCCAGCTCCCACCGCCTCTCAACACCCGCCTCACAGGCTGCAGGCTGCCTGACCCGGCAGGGGGTCCTCCCTCTGGCTCCAATAGCCCCATAACACCTTGCTCTCCACCTGTCTGCTCTGGCCTGCCTCTACCTGTGAGAAGGAATAGAGCCTGGGACAGACTCCATTTACATTTGATGAATGAATGAGTGCAGTAGGAGGGTCTACAGAGGGACACGGTCACGTGGAGAAGCACGCGACACACACATGGCACCCTCTTAGCCATCTGTGGCTCAGATGGGCTGAGGGTCAGAAGGGAGCCCCTAGGCTGGTTCATCATTACACACCCCTCGGTGCAGCCCAGCTCAGCTTGAGCCTAAGAAGAAAGCTCAGGTCCTGTTTTCTAAGTTTCCAAGAGGATGTGTGTTCTGCGCCCATCACGAGGCATCTGAACCGAAGACACTCGGGACTGCAGGGAGCAGCCCAGGGGGCCACAGCACGCCCCGGGCAGGGCTGCCTAAAGTGGGGGGCGGTGTGGAGTGTGGTGGCTGCCGGCTGGCAAGCGCCTGAGCCTGGCAGTGCCGCCGATCACCCACTCGCATCAGCTGTTGGTTTCCAGGGCCTGCCCACCAGCTAGCGGGTATGCTGGGCTCGGGCTGCCCTGGGGTGTCCTGCCAGGAAGAGGCAGCCTCTAGGAGGGTGGTCTGGGCAGAGGGGAGGGCGGAGGAGGGGCAGGGCAGGGTGAGGATGCCAGGCTGGAGGCGGCCAGGGCCACCCTCCGCTCACAGTGTGGCCTGGAACAGGCTGCAGCACTTCCAGGGCCTCAGATGCCTCTTCTGGGCAGTCCACGCGGGGCGGGAGGTGGGGATGGTGCCCAGGGCTCCTCCCTCCGCTCAAAACACCCAGCAACAGGGATTCTGGACCCTCTGGAGGGGCGGCGCTCCGAGGTCTGCGGCCACAAGAGGGCGCCCGAGCTTCACCTTGCAGGGAGCCAAGGCCTGAGGCCCGCGGCGGGGCTGTGCCTGGGAGGGGGCCTGGGAGCTGGAACTGAATCCCGGGACGTGGGATGCAGCTCCCTGCCTCCGTCCCCAGGCAAGGCCCCATCCACACTTTAGCTCTTTTTTCATCTGACGACAACACTACCTGCTTCAGTATACGTCTGCAGAGTAAGCACACGAATACACTAATTGAATGATAATGATGATGTATTTTACCGATGAAGAGAAGGACTCAGAGAGGTTCAGTGATTTGCTTAAGTCACACAGCAGTAGGCATGGAGCAAGTTATTCCCTCTGGTGCTGGGTGCTGGCAGAGCTTTGGAGAGAGTCCTGGCATCAACTCACAGGGAGTTAGCCGCTCTCAAGCCCTCAGGGCAGGGACCAAGCCTGGTTCTGGCTCCCCCAGGTCACCCTCTGCCACAAAGACCAGACCCTTCTCTGGGCAATCACAACAGTGAATAATAAGAGGGCCCAGCCGTGAGCCCTTTACACACCCATGGGGCATCCTCCTTCTCTGACTCACAGATGAAGGAGGAAGGCATGAGAGAGGTTAAGAACTTGCCAGAGGTCACACAGCTTTGTTCCAGTCTTTTGGCCCCAGAATCCACCCTCCCCTCACCACACTATGTCTTGGGGAAATTGCTTTTCCCAAGGAGCTTCTGGCCACTTCCTTCCCTCTCCTGTTCACCCAACAGCTTTCCCACCTGTTCAGTTGGGGCAGAGGTGACTTAGCACCAGGCCCAGCCCCATGGACTGACCTCCCCAAGAGGAGACAGACAAGGTGCACACGACTCATTCAGGGCAGGAGGGCCCCTAACCAGTCAGGGGCGTCAGGGTCTTCTGGGGGGAGGTAACCACTGAGCTGAGTCGCAAGGAAGAATGCAGCACAGTGGCCCTTGCTGGCTTCCCATTCTGGGCCCAGGGGGAGCTCGTGAGTTGGGAGAAACTGGCCCCGTGTGGGTAGGAGGAGTGGGCGCCCTGTGGGCGAGTCCGGGCCGGTTCCCAGCACCCTGCAGCACCCGGTCATCACAGTCATGGAGGGGTCATCAAGGAATCGCCATTGGGTTGTGGTGGGTTATGGGGGTTCGTGGAGCCAAGCCCTCCACCAGGCTTCCTGCCCTTTTTCTCAGGATGGGTACCCCCTAGGGCTTCCTCGATTTTATGGGGACAAGAGACAGACGCCCCGGGGGCACCAGCCTCCGGGCACACCAGGCGCAGACCGTTGGGCCACCCCCCCAGCACCCGGAGCCCAGAGCTCACAGACTGGGCAGGGCCTGGGTGGAGGGTCCGGGGGCACCAGCCAGGGTCCCAGCCTGCTGCCCTCTGTGTCGCCAGCCTGGAGCCCGGTGCAGGGCTGGCACCTGTGCCTCGGGGCACCTCAAGGACCTGACTGGGCCCCCCTGAGACCCTCCTCCCCTAGTGGGGCAGTGAGAGGCCAGCCCCAGTGCTCCCCTGACCCTCCTGGCCCCTCGGGGCCCCTTGTGCAGTTCTAGAAGCAGGACTCAGGCCACGGCAGCCACCTCTCTCCACCAGCAGTCACTGACAGTGGGGTGCAGAGGGGGCCTGGGGGTGTGGAGGAGGCTTCTCCCCCACATTCGTGCCAGCAGTGGTGAGAATCAGACCTCCCCGTTCAAGGACCCCCCAGGTGACGTTCTTCGTACCCCTGTGACCCAGTCACCTCCTGCCCCTCAGTTCTGGGGTCCATCAGCACCAACAGCCCTCTCCTCCTCCACACTCTCCCAGCCTGATCATTGCCTGCCCCCAGAAACGCCCCCTGATATTCCCCCCCGCCTCCCACCAAGGACTGGCTTCTCTGTCCACCGTCTTCCAACCTTCCTGATAGGGCCAGCTTCACTCTCCTGACCCTGCTCTCTGACCTCATCTCACCCCCTTTTCCTCCTCCTGGACTCCCTCCCTATCCAGCCTACACCCCAAGGAACCTTTCTGCACCCAGAGTCTTGAGCGCACCAGCCCTCAAAAATCTCCCACCCCATTCTGCAAAGGCCCAGCCTGGGGCAGACCCACAGCGCTCCTCCTAGAGGATCCCAGCTGTCCCCAGTCCCCAGGGTCCCCCTCCCTTGCCTCATCTCTCCCCACTTCTTCCTTCCATCAACAAACACACTCACCTCTTGATAATGATCTTTCAAGCTACTCTCTTAGCCCTGCAGAGGGCTCCAAGTGGACCCCATTCCCTCTCCCCAGCCTGGTGGAGCGCTTCAATCATTACTTGTGTGCCCATCTCTGCCTCCTCCACCCCCTGCCCTCTGCACCACAGTCCACCAATACACTTCTCATCTGTCACTCATGCTACATCCTGAGAGCATTGGGTTCCCAGCTCAGGCTGGGGCCAGGTAGCTGCCCCCTGCTCCGGTCCATGGCCCCACGCCTTGGTGAAGGTCCTCCTGGCTGCTCCTTACCCCCCCGCCCAGTAGGTGCCTCTGCCATCCTGTCCCACAGAGTTCAGAGCTCTCTCCTAGCCCCACACGATCATCCCACCACCCCCACCCCAGGTACCAATCTCCCCAACTCACCAAGTCCAATCTCCATGCCCAGCGATCCAACTGCTTCTTCAGTGTGGATCAACCCCATCCAAGTCACTTAATCATGACACAGTAACCCCATGAGGGAAGTACTATTATTATCCCCATTTTGCAGATGGGGCACCAAGGCACAGTGAGGATAAGTGAGTTGCCCAAGGTGAACAGCTGATCAGCCTCTGAGCCAAGATCTCCTTTCTGAAGATCCCACAAGAGCCTCAAATTCACCATAAACAGAACAAGCTCATGGGCTCTGCCCTGAATGTCTTCTTCCTGGTCAAGCTGGCCTTTGGACTGGACAGTAACAAGCATCTAGACCGTGGGAAATTTTACTTTCTGTCTGCGAAGTACTTAACCCAGAGCTCGATCACAGTAAGTGGCCAGTACAGGCCAGCTGCCATTGTCACCATGGCCCAAACTTCAGCTGCTTCTAGAAGATGGGACTAATGGAGGAATGTCCGGCCCCAGGGCCTGGCCACACAGGAGAGCGATACAGCCATGGCCACTCAGCATGGGAGCCTTTTTGCAGTTAGTCAAAGCAGCATCGATTTTTAACACTTCACGTTTGGCATAAATGCACTATTTTTCTTAAGCCAAAATAAAGCTCCAATAAGCTGGAAAAGCCCTGGAGTTGGGAGGATTCTCTGCAGGGTCAATTAGGGTGAGTTAGAACCTGCAGCGGTGAACTCCTCAGCCACACATGGCAACCTGGGTGGGTACACCCCAGAATGCTAATGAAGGCAGTTGCTCAGGGTGGGGGAGCCAGCCTTGCCCTCGCTTCAGGCCCCAGGGAGATGGAAAGCCGTGTGGGGTTAGACAGGACAGGACCTCGGCCACCCTGGGCCGTGTGATCTGGGCCAAGACGGGGCCCCGCTCTGAGCTGCAGCTTCTTCCGATGGGGTTCCGAAGCATGACTCAGAAGAGGGAACTTCAGGGCCTGGGTGGGGTCTTCCAATGATGTGTGCAGACAGTTTCATTCCTTGGGCAGAGATCTCAGGATTTGTAATAGTGTTATAGGAAAAATGGGATTAAATTCACCAATATTTGCTTGTGTACACAACCGTTTCCATAAAGCAGGATTGTGCCCCATCTCAAAGGAAGCAACCCCAAAGTCCTTCTTGGTTGGGGCAGGCGAGCATGTGGGAGACTGGATCTGATCCCAAGCTCTGCCCTTAAGCAATCACGGCCTCCCCAAGGGAGGGTTTCCCCTTGCTCATTCCACAGGTGAGGAGACTCAGGCCTGACTCCAAAACGCAGCATCTTAAGTTGTGTATATGCATGTGACCCAGGTCCCAGTCTCTCTGACCTCTGGCTTGGTGAGGTCACACCTCTGCCCATGGCCCTGCACCTTCCCCCAATTCCCTAGTGCCCAGCAAAGAACACAGATCTTGAAACCCCAGAGCTCAGCTCTGCACGTATAGGTACACGATCAGGAACAAGCAGGTCCCCTCTCTCTGGGCCTCTGTTTCCTCCTCTGAGCCTCAGCAAAATGAGGGTGATGGCGGTAGCTACCCCAAATGGTTAAGATAATTCGTGTAAAACACCCGCACAGTGCCTGGCACAGGATAAGCGCTCAATCAGCATTCAATCCATGCAGGAGACAGGATCTATGAGTTGCACTCTGAAGATAAGTAAATAGAGAGTCCGAGAGGTTTGGCCGCTTGTCCAAGGTCACAGAACCTAGGAGCTGTGATGTCAGGGGAGGGTGTGAGGGGGGCACGAGCTGAGGCTCAAACCAGGTCTCCTTGCCCCCATGGGGTCCAGAAGGAAGAGGAGTCACTGAGCCAAAGCCCCCAGGGGCAGGGAGAGAAGGGAAGGAGGAGAGAAAGGGGGAGGCTACCAGGGCAGAGACGGGACCAGGACAAGCTACTGCCGAGGTCAGAGGGCCCAAGGCAGCAGGGGTCAGTGGGCACAGTGCCCGGGCTGGCAGCGGGCACTCTCACCTTCATCGTGTTCTCTGGTGGCCGGTGACCTTGACAGCTCAACCTGCATCACTCACATCCTGGTGAGGCCCTGAAGGCAGACGTTTGGGGGTGGCCCATCTACATGACAGCCTCCCACACCTTGGGCCAGAGCCAGGGTCCTGCCCCCTCCCCTGGAGTTCAGGAGCACCCCGCCCACCCGGGGGCTCCATTCTGGGCTGCAGGGGCAGGAGGTGAGCCGGAGCCCTGAGAAGCCAACAGCCCACCTACCTGAGGTGACCTCCAACCCACCTCAAGACCTAGGGTACCTGGAGGGTGGGGGGAGCCCCCACCCACGGCCGCCAGCCTCCATGTGCCCACCCACAGACCTCACCCATCTCTCCCGAGGCCCCTGACAGCTGGGAATTCCTGCCGCGTGACCCAGCCAGCCTCTCAGGGCTGGGATCCTGGCCCAGCTACCCAGACACGGTTACGGCTCAGGCCGCGAGCTGCCTGTGAGGCCAGGGCGAGTGATTCCCATCTCTGGGACTCAGTTTCTCCAGGCCATAGGAGGGGTGAGCTGCGAGCTGAAATAACTCTTCCCACCCAGAAGATCTCGGGATCCGGAATCCCAGAAGCCAAGTGTTGGAAAGATCTTGGGGCTGTGATTTCCTAACACTGGCCTGCAGCCTGACAAAGTCAGGGTCCCCGGGGAGTCCTGTGACCATGTACAAGCGGGGGCTCCCTTCCACCCCCAGCAGATCAGCAGATGGGGAGCTGGGTGTTCTATAGATTTAGCAAGTGCCCTGAGTCTGTGTCTTCCTGCCACTGCTGACTTCTGGGGGGTGGGGGTGGGGGAAGGAATGGGAGGGTGGGGCTGGGGGTTCTTCCCAAGACAAGGGGCCCAGGGATCCCTGAGCCTCCCCAAATCTTTACTGCTTCATCCCTTGAGTGTCCTCAGATCCCCTCCCCCTGCCCAGGGCTGGAATCCATCCTTCGCTCCCATCAGCAACTCCTCCATGGAATTCTCCCCCAGCTTCTCCACATCCTGACCCTCTTCACCCAGGAGAGGCCGCAGCTACAGGCCCTTCCAGCTTCCCTCGCACTCAGAGCAGGGGCCTGCTTTTTATTTTCTTCCTCTCAAGTCTGCATAAAGAGCGCTGGATTTATGTGAACAGCTCTATGCACAGGCCCTGTGGGACCCCGTGTAACTGCCACCCTGTTAAGCTCCACAACATCTCCTTCACCCCAAAGAGCCCCCAGTCAAGCCCCCCCCCCACTCACTGCATCTCCCCAGCCCCACGCAGCAGACGTCTAGCCCCACAGATTAGAAGGAGAGGCCTCTTTCTAAGCAGCTCTTCTGTGCTCATCAGGTTGGACTGAAAGCTCCTTGAGGACAGCAGCTGGGCTGTCCTGTTGGCACAGAGCAGATGTTCGGGAAGGGCTGTGGGAGGAAGGACAAGGTGGCTGGAGGCTGCACCCCTGCTCCAGCTGCTGCTGTGATAAGTCTCCTTGGCTCACCATTCCAGCTTCCTCCAATGTCTACCACACCCTCAGCCCCCAGCCCCCTGACACGTGGGCACGCAGGTGCAACACCCCCACCTCCCCTGGCCGGGCCTCTGTCGATGCTCAGACACCTCTTCCCCGCAGGGCTGCTGCCCCACCCCCAAGCCTCAGCTCCCAGAATCCTGGAATCACAGGCACACAGGATTCCCGGATCTGCACTCTCTCCCCAGTGCCTCCAGCCCCTACCCACTGTGGCCTCACTTGTCCTGGAAGGCTGTCTTCTGTCCCTGTCCCAGCACCACCTCAGCCCCCACAGCAACCCAGAGCCTCCGCGCTGAGCTCTTAGCAGGAGGTCAGCTCTCCCTCATGCCCGCAGGCTCCCCCATGTGACCTGCAACGAGCACCCTCCCCTCTCCAAGCCTCAGCTCCTCCGGCTGTAAGACAGCCCCATCAGGCTATGTGGATCCAGTGGACTCTTCTGGCTCTGCTGTTTCCTGCAGATCACTGCCCACGGTTAGTGTAAATAAAAATTTATTAGACAAATAACTAGCCCCAAAGAATGCGTCATCATTGATGGAATGGTAGACATCAGCTGCAGGCCATTTAGAGAGAATTCCAAGAGTGGTGGTGAAAGCTGGATTCAGACTGCCTGAGTTGGAAACCCTGGTTCACGACTTCCTCATCTGTAAGATGGAGATCACAGTAGGGCAGGGTGAGGATGAAGTGAGGTAGTGCACAGAAGCAGCCAGAAGAGTGCCTGGCACTTAATCAGCGCTCAGGAGAACTTAGCTCCCGTTGGTACCCCCAGCGCCACTGTCCCTCAGCAAGGCTCCAGAGTCCACATCAGCGACCTGCGGGTGGAGCCAAGCGTAGCAGCAGTGCCTGACTAGTGCCACCAGAGGGCGCCATGACGCAGCCAAAGCCGCCCAACTGAGCCGAGGGCTCCCTGATTCATCCAGAGCGGCAGTGCCAGCCAGCCGCCTGCCAGCTGGGAGGGCGAGGGTGGGGCCCGGATACCCGAGCAGTTCTTCCTGCAGGAGATGCCCGCACCACCTTGGCTTGATATTCTGCCCATTCCTAGCACAGTCTGTGACCAACAGCAACCCAAATGGTCCCTTATCCTTCCCTCCAGAGCCGTCAGACCCATGTAAAAGATGGGGAAACTGAGGCCTGAGAGAGGCCAGCTCCAGGTCATGAGATGAACTCCTGCCTTCCTGCTCAGACTGACCTCTTAGTACACCCCACTAAACCCCATGGGTGTGACGCCCACCCCCACAACCAAGGCTGGGAGCCAGCACCCCTGCCCATCTGACACTCCTTGGGCAGAGGAGGGACACCAGGGGAAGAAGCACATCTAATGGTGGGGAGACCTCAAGGATGGGGGGCCTGGAGAAAGTGCTGGAGGTGAGAGAAAGAGACAAAGAAACATGAGGTGAAACAGGGTGGGGCGGGCACGGAAGACAGGAGATGCAGGAGAGACATTTGAGAAAGTGAATGGGGTGGAAAGAGGCAGACAGGGGAAGGAGACACAGAGAATCCTGAGGGAGAAGGAAAAGAGAGAAGAAGAGGCAGAAGGATGGAGACAGAGGCAGAGAGAGTGATGGAGGAAAAGGGAGATGGGGATGGGGTCGGGGTGACAGAGAGAGATGGGAGAGAGACCCAGGAAGGAAGAACAGCGGGCAGGGGAGCAGACAGCCGTCCTCCTCCAAGGCCACCGGAAGCGGCTTCACTCTGGTCTGGCGCCCCCATCCCCTCCTCCAGGGCACTCAGCCAGAGCTCTCGCCCTTGCATTTCTGTCACACACCCTACCCCAGCAGGGCTTGCCAGACAGACACCCCCTCTTGGGGGTGGTGGTTGAGCCGGGTTCCCTAGGGCACCTAAGGCAGACAGGCAGGGTCCCTGGGGCCGTGTTGCTAAGAGATCCAGCCCAGGGCCCCAGCCTGTCTCCTGAGCCTCTCCTAGGGCAAGGCTCGACACTCACCTGGGGGCTCACCTGGGACCTGGATTCCCCGCAGCTTTCACCCCGCCTGGCCCTGGCCAGCCTCTGCCCTGCATCCCCTTGGCAGAGGGAAGGCACACCTGGTGACCCAGCCAGTTGCCAGGCCTCCCTGGCTCCCGCCCCAAGGCCCCGGGGCCTGCTGTGTTCCTGAAACGCACTGGATTCCCAGGCTTGGGTGCAGGTGGCAGGGAGGTTGTTCAAATCTCAGCCTGCCTTTTACCAGCTGTGTGCCCCTGGGCAAGTCACTCTCCCCCTCTGAGTCTCATCTTTAAACAAGGATAATAACAGTATCCATTGCATAGGGTCCCCTAGAGGAGGAAGTGCCATAATGAGGGCACAGCAGCCGGGATAGGAGACCAGTTTTACGCTCCACCCCTGAGCCACGCGGGCTGCAGCTGGGCGCATCTCCCTGCAGTCCCTGGCTCCCCTTTGCACCTCCTTGAGCAGTCTAGAGTCGGATTCACAGCAGCCTCAGGGGATGGGGCTGCCCAGAGTCCTCCCAGGGAACTCAGACACCAGGAGATATGAACACTAGGGGCCCAGGAAAAACCACACCCACATGGTTGTTCGGGCCTGTGTGCTGCTTTGGGGCCTTAGGTAAAAGCAACTTCAGGGCTTCCCAGGTGGTGCTGGTGGTAAAGAACCCACCTTCCAATGCAGGAGACATAAGAGACATGAGTTTGATCCCTGGACTGGGAAGATTCCTTGGAGGAGGGCACGGCAACCCACTCCAGTATTCTTGCCTGGAGAATACCATGGACAGAGAAGCCTGGCAGGCTACGGTCCATAGGGTCGCAAAGAGTCAGACATGACTGAAGCGCCTTAGCAGGCGTGCATGTAAAAGCAAATTAGCTTCCAGGCCCAGTTCCAGGCATCTTAGAAAACCCACTGACCCTCCCAAGGGCCCAAGGGCAGGTCCAACCATTGTCTCCATTTTACATATGAAGAAACAGAGGCAAGAGTTTTGCTTCTGCCCAAGCTCTCACCAACAGGTCTGACGGAGCTGATGCAAGTAGGTGGCTTCCAGAATCCATTTCTTAACTTCCAGCCCTGGTGTCAGGCTTCCCACAGGGAGAGAGAGGGAAGGCAGAAGGCTTGGGCTCACCCCTGATGCCCCCATCCCAGCTCCAGGGCCAGGCCAGTGAGGAAGCCCTGAAGGCTGCGGGCAGAGCCAGCTCAAGGCCAGGCTGCAGCTTGGGCCTCCCAGCTTTGATTGACTGCCTGCCTCCAGGCTGCGGCTCACCTCAGTCGTAAATCTGAGGCTGCAGTGCTGGCCAGGCCCCTGGCAGGCAGCAGGGGCAGCTCCGGGGAGCACTGGAGCACACCGGCAGGAGGAGTCCCTTCCCCAGCCAGCTGGAGCTCCCACTTGGGGGGGTCTAAGAACTGGGCCCCCAGCTAAGGTGGGGCTTCACCCGGATATTCTGGGACTCCAGGACCCACACACGGGGCATCCAGCCCAGAGTCCCTGACCCGGGGCCTCTTCTCTGCCTGTGTTGCTTCATTAACTCGGGCCTCAGCAGTGTCGGTGTGAGGTGGTGTGTGGGTTGGAGGGGGTGGGAGCATTTCTGGCTTCAGGCCTCCCAAGTCAGGCCCATGGTTTTGTGGAAATAGACGCTGGAAGTCGAGGCCAGCCCTCTCCCACCCTGGCCCCCTGAACCCTGCAAACTCCTTGACCTTTCACTTAAAAATGTGATGAGATGAAAGAGGCCAGCACCATGCCAGGCTGCCAGCAGGAACCCATGCACAGATGCCAGCTCCCTTCCATCCCCCTCTCCCCCCATGGGCACTGTGCACCGAGTCAGGCTGGTCAGGAGCCTTCTGGGTACTTTTCCAGGGACCCTGGGCCCTTGGCCAGAAGTGCCTTGCCTGGGCCTCGGGAGATGGGTCCTGGGAGCTGAAAGAGAACCAGGGGGGACCTTGGGTGGGTGGGGGGGACAGGGGGGCCACCTGGAGTAGGCGGACACATGTTGTCAGCCACGTGTCTGGATGGCTTCCTGGGTGAACTTTCTTTTTTTTTTTTTCTTTTTTTTCTGGGTGAACTTTCAACCAGCATTGCTCACCCTCCTGCTCCCTGGTATGTGGGCCCCAGGGGGCTCCTGATTCACCTTCCACTGCTTTGCCTCCCTGGCCCCCAGACAGGCACCCCCTCCAAAGTGAGCTCAAAGCCTGGCTCCAGCTCCTTCTAGCTATTCGACATTGTGCAAGTCACAGGGCTGTGCCTGGGGCTGATGTACGACAAAGGGGCATCTGAGATGCAGATATGGTCTGGAGACCGGTGTGGTCCTCGGTCTCAGGTTGTCTGTGAGAGATCGTGGGAGAGTGTGGGAGGCCGTGGGCAGGGGGGGAAGAGGGATGTGAGCATGCAAGTGTGAGTGCACGTTCTCACACGTGTCTCTGTGCACACTTGTGTGTGGTGTGCTTGTGGCGTGTGCGTTGCTCAAGTGTGCTCATACATGTGTGCACGTGCACACATGCGTTGCACGCATGTGTGTGCACACATACGTGTGTGGGCACACCGCATGCGTACATATGCTTGTATCCACGTCATATGAGTACACTCTGGGTGTGTTCTGTTCACACGTGTGTGAGTGCAAGCACATACATGTACGCATGCAGGAACGTGTTGGGGGGCACCGCAGGCGAGTCTTCCTGGTTACTCTGTGTCCTTCTCCGCTTTGATTCCTTGCCTCCTCCCTCCCTCCATCTTCCTCAGCCCCCACCACGTCCTGCTTCCTTCCTTCCTCGGAAGGCCCAGCTGCCTGGTCTCCAGACAGTGGCCTGGGCGGCAGGGAGTGGGAGCTGATCACACTGTGCACTCACGAGGACCCTCTAATCCTCTTAGCTCCCACTGAACCCCCTGGCCCTTGGGTGGAGGCAGCCCCTGCCCACACTCAGCTGGCCTGGGGGCACCACAGCAGAGGCTTGTGGGCTCCCAAGCCGGCCCTCAGCAGGTTAATTATTAACAATGAACCCCAAATACTCACTGGGGCTTGAGAGGGACACTTCCCCATCAATAAGGCCCTTTCCTGGCTGTGCTCCCTTTTGATCCCAACAATCTCTTTTGAGGTGGGGATTTGAATTGCACATTTGATGGTGAAGTGCATTGAGGCCTTGGAGAGAGAGGGGGCCTTTCTGGAGATCACACGGCAGGTCAGTGGCAGAATTCACTCAACTCAGGCCGCTCCCACACCTAAGGCCTCACAGAAAGCTCCTCCTGGAGCCCCAACGTCCCAAGAGGGTCCCTGTTCCTTGCCTCCTGCCTCCACCCACCATCCCAGGTTTCCTGGAATCTGACTCTTGGGAGGCCTACCTTGCCTCCGTCCACCCCTCGGGGCCACGGGTGCTGCTCAGAACCACCTGGGTATCAGTCAGCCTGCATGCCAGTCCCCTGTGTTGCCTTTCCAGAGCCCCAGAACTCGTTTGTTACACAGCAGTCAGACCTCCATCCATCTGCTCTTGCAGTGGGAGCACAGAGAGCCGGCATCACCCCGACACCCCACACTCCCGCGCCCTCCCTGTCCACGTCAGCACCTTCTGCCTTCTCTTCACTCCTGGCACCCAGACCGCTCTTGGTTTCTTTCTGACTTCTCATCACTCCCAGATCCCTGGGCCTGCAATGTCTGCTCCAGAAACTCTAGGCTGCCTGACCCCTCAGTTCTGGATCTCAGTGTCCCTGCGCCGGAGAACCTTCTCTGACTCCCAGTCTAATCTAAGCACCCCTGTTATTCGTCTCCAAGGCACATTTCCCAGTTTGCCTGAACACAGCCCTTTACGTCTTTATTTGCCTCATATAAGTCTCCCCACTAGAGCAGAAGCTTCTTGCCTGAGGTCATGGGAACCCATATGTCCGTGTATGTCCAACACGGGTCAGAGAGATGCTAGGCACATAGTAGGCACATAGGGTAACTTGTTGGTGAATAAATGAAGGGTGGAGAGATGAACGAGCAGGATGTTCCTCCTACATGCCTGCATGAACGAAGAGCTATGGGGTAGAGAGAGTCGGGAGAGCTTCCGGGTCTGGCAGAAGCAGCCCTGGCTTATTGCTCACCCTCCAGGGGGAGGTGGGGGATGGGGGTTCACACACACACCCCCAACCAGCTCTCAGAGAGGTCGCTTGGCCTCACGTCCCCACCCTCTGCCCCCAGCTCTGGGCTGGATGCCTGGCATCTGCCTCCTGAGGGCTCTCCTCCTTCCTCTGGGCACCCCCAGGGGACAAGGCCCCTCTCCCCTGGGCCTATGTAGACTCTGATTCTATCCCAGGCTGGGGTCCTTGCTTGCTGTGTGGCCCCAGGCAAGTCTGTGTCCATCTCCACCTCAGCTTCCTCACCTGCACTGCAGGGGAATTGAAAAGGATGATCTCTGGCTGGCTGGCTTCCAAGGAGGCCTCCAATTGTCACCTCCTGGTATTCACACCCCTGTGTAATCGCTGAAGAGACGGAATCAGTGTAAAAGATGGAGCGGCATGAATATGAGAGTAGGGCTCCTGAGGCACAGGACAGGGAGGCTACTCCTTCTCCTCTGATGGCAGAATCTAGCGAACCCAGTCGCCATGTGGGAAGGACTCTCAGGCAGCCCAGTGGAGAGGAATGGAGGCTTCCCACCAACAAACAGTACCAACCAGCCAGGTGAGGGAGTTAGGCACCTTAGAAGCAGATCCTTTATCCCCAGACAAATCTGCAGACGACCCCAGCCCCTGACCCCAGTCCCAGCCAAGATCTTGGCTACATAAGAGACCGTGAGCCTGAACCACTCCGCTAAGCCAATCCCAGACTCCTGATCCCTAGAAGCTCTGTGAGATAAATGCTGGTTGTTCAAAGTCACAAAGTTTTAAGGTTACTGGCTACACAGAATAAAGTAATGAATATACCTCCACCTTCTGCTGCCTACCCCAAAGTTCTGGGCTGAATCACTGGTCTTTCAGAAAAGCCCCAGATTGGTGTTACCAATATCAAACTCATAAGTTCAGGGAGGAGCTCATCATATCGCCCCCGTCTATTTCCACAATTAATCATTGCCAACTGACTTCCTCTAGAATCAAAGACAGACACGTGGTGTGTATTGCTGTTCAGTCGCTAAGTCACGTTCAACTCTGCAACCCCATAAACTGCGGCATGACACGGTTCCCTGTCCTTCACCATCTCCCAGAGTTTGCTCAAACTCATGTCCGTTGAGTCAGTGATGCCACCCAACCATCTCATCCTCTGTCACCCCCTTCCCCTCTTGCCCTCAGTCTTTCCCAGCCTTAACGTCTTTTCTAACGAATCAGCTTTTTGCTTCAGGTGGCCAAAGGATTGGAGCTTCAGCTTCAGCATCAGTCCTTCCCTTTAGGATTGACTTGCTGTCCAAGGGACTCTCAAGAGTCTTCTCCAGCACCACAGTTCAAAAGCATCAATTCTTCGCTGTTCAGCCCTCTCTGTGGTCCAATTCTCACAATCATACATATGGGAAACCATAGCTTCGACTAGACAGACCTTTGTGGTGTGCATTACTGCCTTCCTTATCCCCAGCATCCAGCCACTGATAAACCTGGCCTCTTTTATCTCCTGCCCATCTCTAGAATCCTGCCTCTCTTTACCAAGCCCAGGTGCCCTGCCTCAGCTCAGGCCACACCCTCTCTTGCCAGCTCAGCAGCCCCTCTCTGTTTTCCCTGCCTCCATCCTTGCCGCTCCTACCACCCATCCATCCTCCACACTGGCCGCTAGAGGGAGGGACTTCCTAAAACATAGATCTGATCATGATGCTCACCTGCTCATTAATCTTCCATGGCTCCCCTGTTGCCTAAGGCCCAAACTCCTTGGCCTGTCTTTGAAGGCCTTTTATCATCTGCTCCTACCCCTTACCTCTCCAGCCTCATCTCTAGTTTTTCTTTGTCTCAATGTTCCACTGATACTGAGCCACCTGCAATTCTTGGAACACCAGAGTTTCATGCCTCCACACCTTTGCTCACACTGTTCTCTCCACCTGGATTCCCCTCCCCTTCTTTACCTGGAAAATTCCTACTAATCTGTCAAGCCCTAGCCATCTGATTCTCCGTGAGGAGCTGGTCTCTCACTGTATCTTATTGGACTACAACAAACTGTTTATGTGTCTACTTGTCCACAAAGTGACAACCTCAAAAGCAGGATGTATCTTTTTCATCTCTATATTCCTAGTACCTTGCTCAGTTCCCAGCATACAGAATCCATAAAGTTCTTAAAATGGAAGACCTTTAGATTGAACTTTAAGGTCAACTCAATTAAAACCCACTTTGGATGGGAATATCTCTAAAAGGTATTACAGACTCCCCTACCTTTTTAAACTAGTTTATGGGACATGATTGGACCTTGCTTGAGTGTATGGTTTGTGTCAATACAGACCCAGGGTTTTTCAGAAGGAGCCTTGGAGGTCATCCAATAGAGGAAGGACCTCAGGTCTGGAAAGATCAAGTGACTTGCCCAAGCACTTTGCATGACGAACGTTAATGAACATCTGGGCTGCAAGACGGTGACCTCCTTGCTTTGCTGAAGGATTTCAAGCCCTTGCCTTGCCACGGCACTCAATGGCCCCTTTACTGAGTGTCCTATGAGGTTTCTGTATGTTTTAAAGTCATCCCATTTCGGCACTAGGCCAGTGTACCTGTCCCCCAGTTCACCCTTCTAGTTTGTTACTTCTGGTCCACAGGAGGCAGGAGGATCAGGTAACCAAACTTGATGGAATCACATGGAAAGGAAGAGTTACAGCCCTGACCTGAGACCTGGGAGCACTGCTCCCCGGGGGAGTGTGGTGGGACGATGGGACTTTGTGGCCCTCCTGCCTCTGCTGTGCCCCAGATATGACAGTTGTTGTGAAGAAAGACTGAAGGGTTGGGGTGGTTCTGGTGGAGGGAAATGTCAGCATAACCAAGAGATCCTGCAGGCAATTCATGCCCAGGCAGATGAATCCACAGGGGAGGACAAAGACGCAGCTCCTGGACCCTGGGCTCTGTAAGCTCCCTTCCCACACTCCGCTGTCAGAGACAAAGTGCATGGTGTAAGACGCAACAGGAAGCGGGACCCCTGGGGTGGGATGAGGAGGGGGGACTGGATAGGTGGGAATAGCTCTGTTTGCCTTATCCAGCGAGCAAACAGATGAGGGTGGAATGGGGAGCAATGAACTAAGAGATGAGGATTCTGGTCCAGCTTCCACTACTAACCGGATGCATGTCAAGGGGCAACTCAACTAGTCAATCTAGGTGTCAGTTTCAGAATCTGTGAAATGGGGATGTGTGTGAAAGTTTTAGTTGCTTAGTCAGGTCCAACTCTATGCCACCCCATGGACTGTACCCCACCAAGCTCCTCTGTCCATGGAATTCTCCAGGCAAGAATACTACAGTGGGTAGCCCATTCCCTTCTCCAGGGATATTCCCGACCCATGGATCATACTCACATCTCCCACATTGCAGGCAGATTCTTTACCATCTGAGCCACTAGGGAAGCCCTGAAATGCGGATAGTCCCTACATCATGGGGTTATAGTGGGATTAACAAAAATAATGTAAAAAATAATAATGTAAAAAAAGAACTTAGTTCTAAAGTGCTGCCCAGGGGAACATGGCCTTCATTCACTCATTGCACAAACACTTACTGCTCACCTACTACATGTCAGCTTTTCCAGGAACTGGGGCTGTGGCCATGAACATGACAAAGCCAGGTCCCATGGAGCTGACTTTCTGGGGCGGGAGACACATAAATGAATAATAATGTACTAAGCGGTATCTCAGTCAAAATGGGCACAATTATGCTGCCATCAATGATTCTTAAAGCCGCTAAGAGTCATTTCTAACTCACACTGCATGTTCTTGGAGAAAATCCCTATAAGCCCATTCCAAGCTGTCCCCATCTGGGGACCCAGGCTGAAGGAGGCTCCATCCAGAACTTCCACAAAAGGGCACATGGCAAATAGCACAAAAGTCCAAAAGCCCCGACCCTAGCCCTGAAAGTACACAGGACACAACTGTCCATTTCACTTCCCACCAGCTAGTCACATGGTTACGTTTGTCTTCTGCAAGGGGTAGGGGAGTGCAGTCCTACTCTGTACCCAGAAGATGTATGTAAGTGAAGTGTATTTGGTAGAAAGCACTAACGCTCATTATGGATAGAGTCTTGGCTAAGTACCATGAAAAAAAAATAGTGTAAAGATGTGTGGTTGGGGATGAGGGAGTCTGGGAAAGGTCTCCCGAGGAGGTCACTTTCAAACAAATATGTAAACAAAATCTGGAGCAATCCCAGAGGAAGAGGCCAGGAACACAAGGGAGGAGCTAATGTCCTGGGGCAGGTAGAGAGCAAGGAGGCCAGTGGGCTGGGACAATGAGCCAGGGGCCGTGTTGGAAAGAGAGAGGCATTCAGAGAAGGAAGCAGACCATATAGCCACTGTGTCAGCCAGGCCTTGGCCTTTCCTCAGTGAGATGGGATGTTCTTACAGGGGCTGCAGATGAGCAGAACCTTTAGTAGATAAAAGACAGACAGTCCCTGGTGCCAGAATGCCTGCGGCCAAAGCCCAGCTTCATCCCCTACTAGCGCAAGACCTTGGGCAAGTTACTTGATCTCTCTGAAGTTCAGCTTCCTCTCCACAATAGCTGAGGTTAATGCAAAGACCTGCTCCCAGGGTTATTGTGATGGTAAAATGCTTAAAACAGGGCCAGTGACAGGAAAACAGACTCAGACATAGACAGCAGACTAATGGACATGGTTGGGGGGGGCGGGGGGGCACAGAACTGAGAGAGTAGCATTGAAATATATACATTACCATAGGTAAAATGACCATGAACTCCTTATTGCCAAATTCACACTTAAATTGAAGAAAGTAGGGAAAACCACTAGACCATTTGTGTATGATCTAAATCAAATTCCTTACGATTATACAGTAGAAGTGACAAATAGATTCAAGGGATTAGATCTGATAGAGTGCCTGAAGAACTATGGACAGAGGTTCGTGACATTGCACAGGAAGTGGTGATCCAGACCATCTCCAAGAAAAAGAAATGCAAAAAGGCAAAATGGTTGTCTGAAGAGATCTTACAAATAGCTGAGAAAAGAAGAGAAGCTAAAGGCAAAGGAGAAAAGGACAGATATACCCATTTCAGTGCAGAGTTCCAAAGAATAGCAAGGAGCAATGAGAAAGCCTTCCTCAGTGATCAGTGCAAAGAAATAGAGGAAAACAATAGAATGGGAAAGACTAGAGATCTCTTCAAGAAAATTAGAAATACCAAGGGAATATTTCATGCAAAGATGGGCACAATAAAGGACAGAAATGGTACAGACCTAAGAGAAGCAGAAGATATTAAGAAGAGGTGGAAAGAATACACAGAAGAACTATACAAAAAAAGATTTTAATGACGCAGATAACCACAATCATCGTGTGATCATTCACTTAGAGCCAGACATGCTGGAATTCGAAGTCAAGTGGGCCTTAGGAAGCATCACTACAAACAAAGCTAGTGGAGATGATGGAATTCCAGCTGAGTTGTTTCAAATCCTAAAAGATGATGCTGTGAAAGTGCTGCACTCAGTATGCCAATTGAAAAACTCAGCAGTGGTCATAGCACTGGAAAAGGTCAGTTTTCTTTCCAATCCCAAGGAAGGGCAATGCCAAAGAATGTTCAAACCACCACACAATTGCACTCATCTCACATGCTAGCAAAGTAATGCTCAAAATTCTCCAAGCCAGGCTTCAACAGTATGTGGACTGTAAACTTCCAAATGTTCAAGGTGGATTTAGAAAATGCACAGGAACCAGAGATCAAATTGCCAACATCCGTTGGATCATAGAAAAAGCAAGAGAATTCCAGAAAAACATCTACTTCTACCTTATTAACTACTCCAAAGCCTTTGTCTATGTGGGTCATAACAACCTGTGGAAAATTATTCAAGAGATGGGAATACCAGACCACCTGACCTGCCTCCTGAGAAATCTGTATGCAGGTCAAGAAGCAATAGTTAGAACTGGACATGGAACAATAGACTGGTTCCAAATTGGGAAAGAAGTACGTTCACCCTGCTTATTTAACTTACATGCAGAGTACAGCATGCAAAATGCCAGGCTGAATGAAGCACAAGCTGGAATCAAGATTGCTGGGAGAAATATCAACAACCTTATATACGCAGATGACACCACCCTTATGGCAGAAATCAAGGAAGAACTAAAGAGCTTCTTGATGAAAGTGAAAGAGGAAAGGGGAAAAGTTGACTTAAAACTCAACATTCAGAACACTAAGATCACGGCATACGGTCCCATCACTTCATGGCAAATAGATGGGGAAACAACGAAAAGAGTGACAGACTTTATTTTCTTGGGCTCCAAAATCACTGCAGATGATGACTGCAGCCATGAAATTAAAAGACGCTTGCTCCTTGGAAGAAAAACTATGACCAACTTAGACAGCATATTAAGAAGCAGAGACATTACTTTGCCGACACAAGTCCATCTAGTCAAAGCTATGGTTTTTCCAGTAGTCAAGTATGGATGGGAGAGTTGTACCATAAAGAAAACTGAGCGCCAGAGAATTGATGCTTTTGAACTGTAGTATTGAAGAAGACTCTTGAGAGTACCTTGAACTACAAGGACATCCAACCAGTCCATCCTAAAGGAAATCAGTCCTGAATATTCATTGGGAGGACTGATTGCTGAAGCTGAAGCTCCAATACTTTGGGCACCTGATGTGAGGAACCAACACATTGGAACAGACGCTGTTGCTGGGAAAGAGTGAAGGCAGGAGGAGAACGGGATGACAGAGGATGAGATGGTTGGATGGCATCACTGACTTGATGGACATGAGTTTGAGCAAACACTGGGAGATGGTGAAGGACAGGGAACCCTGGTGTGCTGCAGTTTATGGGGTCACAAAGAGTCTGACATGATTGAACGACTGAACTGATAGGTAAAATGGACAGTTGGTGTATAACACAAGAAGCTCTACCTGGTGCTCTGTGACAATCTAGAGGGGTGGGAAAAGGGAGGGAGGTTCAAGAGGGAGGGAATATGTGTATGTGCAGTGTTGTGGGTAGTCACTTAATCATGTCCTACTCTCTGTTACCCCAGGGACTGTATGTAGTCCAGCAGGCTTCTCTGTCCATTAAATTTTCCAGGCAAAAATACTGGAGTGGGTTGCCACTTCCTCCTCCAGGGGATCTTCCCAACCCAGGGATCCAACTCGCATCTCCAACTCCGCATTTGCAGGTGGATTCTTTAGCACGGCACCACTTGGAAAGGGCCCCCACCAGCATCCGACTCCAACAGGGATTTCATCTTCCCCCTCTTGAGGCCCAGAGCCTGCCAGACACGAGTCTTTCCCCACCTCTCCTCAGACTCCACATCTGCTAGGAGGGACCAACCCTCCCCAGCTGTCTAGGCAATGGAGCCCGGAGCTCCCTGGTGAGGACAGCCTCCCGCCTGCCCCGCGCAGCAGGTGGGTGCTCCTACACTGCGGGACAGATTCCTAATTGCCTGCACCTTCTGCCCTCTATCCCAGGATGGGGGGCTGGGGAGACTCTGGGCCCCTCCCTGACAGTCAGCCCCCAGCTTCGCTCTGGCAGCCAAGCTCTCTCTCTGGCAGGAGCTGGCACCTCACCCAGGAGGGGAGAACAGCTGCGGAGATGGTGGGAGAATTCCTCCCGCTGCTGGATTTGTAAAACAATTGATTAAAGACAATGCAATTAATTATTCCTTGATGAAATAGTGGAAATTACCCCAAGAAAATGAAGATTTCAGCAGCAGAACATTAAATCCCTCTAATTATGTCATTTCTAAAAAAGGGGGGAGGGGGATAGAAAGGGTTGAAATGGTGGGCTGGAGGGAGGAAAAAAAGTGTAAACATAGATGGGGTGACTCTGGGGCTCCTGCAGAGTGAGCAGGGGCAATGGAAGGGGTCACTGCCCTGGCCTGGACCACATTGTTGGAGGGGAAAGTCGAGGTGACAGAGCTCTCGGCGGGGGACGGCAAGCAGCCTGGCAGGCCAGACACTGGGATACGTGCCTTGGGTGCATTAGCAAATTATCCTCACTCTGAATCCCGGTGCCTTATTCCCGTTGTACATAGGAGAGAATGAGGCTCAGAAAGGGCACGTGATTTGTCCAAAGATGAACTACTAATTAGTAGAGACAGGCCATGAACCTAGGTTTAACTCCAGAACTGGTGCTTTTTTGACCCCACCTGCTGGAGTCTGTGGCAGTAGCCACTGCATATGCCCTTGGCAGAAGTGGCTGTGACCACTCGCTCCCTGAGGGTCTCAGTGGCTCACTGAAGGGATGGGTGTGGCAGGGAGAGTGGCTGCCACGTGTTGACATCTCTGCCAATCGGAATTGGACTTGAGCTCCCCTGGAAAGGAATTGTTCTAGCCCTTCATCCTCTCTGACCCTCCTGGGTATACTTTTGGAAGCCAGGGAGGGGTGGCAAGTGGGATCTGGCCTCTTCCTGGGAGACCCAGACGCTCCACTAGGGCGCTGATGGCCTAGATTCCAATCTGGCCCTGCTGGGGTTGCCATGTGGCCTTGGGCAAGTTCCCTTGCTTTCCTGGACCCCAGTTTTCCTGTCTATATTAGGGGATACGAGATCAGTGGATGCATGGGTCCATTTGAGTGTACCGGATCCAGCCCTTCCTCAGCTCAGTTTCAAGAAGCCAGAATTGGCTCTAGAGTGGGCAAGGGGAGGAAACAGACAAGGGGAAGTTCGAGTACCAGCAGAAGAAGAACTGTGGGTTCTAGCTTCTGGGACTAGGCTAACAGGAACCAGGAGGAAGCCAGGAGGTCTGCAGGGGGCAGTGAGTGGGAAGCCGTCGCAGGAGCAAACAGTGGTCTGAGTGGGAGGAGAGAAGAAGAGGGGCCTGGATTGAAGTTAGACCACTACCCCCCATTCCTGCCTCAGGACACCAATCAAGGGGACTGGTTGCCTGGGATGGCTGGGCCTGGCAGGGTCTAAAGTAGAGGATAATTGATTCTCAGCATTGCTGAGGTTCTTTTTAGAGCTTGCTTTGTTGTTTCCCTCCTGTTGGACCATATCTGAGCATATCCCATAATTTTTCTGGACACTCTCAGGCACTATCAGTCTCATTTTTATGAGTTAAAATTTCCAATCTAATCTAGCATCAAAACTTCAATTTCTCATTCAGTCTGAAGATTTGCTCTTTCCCTCTCTAGCTCAGGCCCAACCCAGGCTAAGAAGCATTCAAAAGGGATGGAAGGCCTGGTCCTCCAGGAGATTGGGGCTTCCAGATCCTCTCCGTGGAGCATTTTTGGTGGGACTTTGGAGTCCCCCTTGCTGGGATCCTTCAGCTAGTAATTCCCTAACATGTGCAATGATGCTCCTGCTTCTGAGGCTCATCCCACTCAGTCTACAAGAGGTCACCTGGCCTTGACAGGCAGACCCTTCCTGCAGCATGCTTTTCTGTGGCCGCTCCGACCCACAGAAGAGCCTGGGCTTGCCAGACTCTCCCCCACCATCCTAGACAGCTCCAAGTCACCACCCCCTTCTAGACTCTTTGCAAGCCAGAGTCAGGCCTTGGCCACTGTGCCAACCCAATGCTTAGGGATACATCTCACCTTTTCCAAATGTTTCCCCTGAAGCTCCCACTGCTCACCCAATCAAGGTGAGGGTAGCAGGGCACACTCCTCACTGCCCGTCTCCCCCTGCCTCACCCTCCTCACTCTCACTTCCCTTTATGTAGCATGGAAGTGGGTACTGAGGGTCACAGAACCAACTTGGGGGCACCAACCTTGCAAAGCCTGAAGATATCTACATCCCCATTTAAAATGTGGGAGTTCTGGGCACTAGTTACTCTCCAAGCACTCCAAGTGCGCTGTGTCCCATTCGGACAGCCTATTATGAAAGCAAGCCCTTGCTCCTCCAACTGGTTCTGACTCCTTCTTTGGCCACACCCCTGTCCGTGTCACCTACCCCAGGTCTGGCCCCGACCCTCTCCCTGTGGCAGGACCCTACAGCCTCATACTGTTGAGAAGCACATTCGCTCCAGCCATCCTGCAGTGCTGGATGGAGACTGTGGCCCCAAGCAGGCTGGCTGCAGAGCCAGGCCTCAAACCCGGGTGCCGACTCACAGGCCAACGCTCCTTCCACCAGCTCAACTCTTGGCCATCCTCTCTCCAGGAGGGATGAGCTGACTGATGGAGTGGCTGGGGCAGGGAAGAATCCTTTCCTCTCTTGACAGCAGCAGTGGTTCCTACAAGAGCAAAGTTGGGAGTTTGAATCCTGGTGCTCCTACTTTCCAGCTGGCTGATTAGAGGCAAGCTGCCTCATATTTCTGCAACTCAGTTTTCCCCCCTGTAAAATGGTTATGATAATACTGAACCCAGAGGGTTGCCAAGAAGTGTAAGGCAGACGAGGTCCTAGTCAAGCACTGGCACAAAGCAGGCTAGTCCCCTTAGGACTCCTCCCTTGCAGTCAGGACACCAGGGTTCTATTCCAAACCCAGAGACCAATTTTCTGGCAGAACTGGGTCTTGAACTTCCCATTTGTGTCCAGGAAAGAAAGGCCACAGAGTGCTGAGGCAGAGGTGGGAGTCTGAGGGGTTAAGGAGAGGACCCTGGAAGAGAGTCTTTAGCATTAGGGGTGGTAGGGGCACAGCTCAGATGGGAAGGGCTGTTCCTCCCACCCATCTGCTCCCAGACCCCTCCCACCAGAGATGGCATTCTAGCCCCTCCCCCAGCTCCAGCACAGATGGCAGGAAGGAAATGCCAAGGCATGGAGGTAGGGAGGGGCCACCCAGCCCCCGGAGGCTCCAGCCCTTGCCAAGTTTCCCACAGGAGGAGGAAGCAAAAGCCCCCTCCCTCGCTATGGCACTGCCCTCCAAGAGCCACAGCCCACTGATGCCCTGGTGCCTTGTATCCCGTTGTCATGGTAACCAGGACTAGCTGACGTGCCGACAGGCAGACCAGGAGCCGCTGCCACATGAATCACTTGAACTTGATGTGACAGACACAGGCGGGTGGCCTGCACAGAGGCAGAGGGATGTGGTGCCCTGTGGGCAGGGACAGCTCAGGCAGAATCTCTTCAACTGTGACAGGTTTAGGGGCTCCAGAAGCTCATGAGACCCTAGAGGTCCCCACTGAAGGTGAGGCTGGCCCTTGAACCAGCCATGAGTTGCCTCCAAGCCCCTATTGCCTCATTTACAAAACTGGGAGAATAGATTGGATGATAAAGATCAAATAAAATAATGAGCAGGGATTTGCTTTGTAAATTCAAACCTGACACAAATGGATGTTTGGGAGAGCTTGAAGGCTCAGTTCTCACGCAGACTTGAGTTCCAGTCCCTCCTCTGCTATTTGCTGGTTCCATTCCAGCACCAACTTTCTATTCTGTACAATGGGGATAATAGTGCCTCCCCCACTGAATTCAACTCTTCACTTAGCCATTTAATATTTATCAACTCCATTTATGTGCCAAGCACCAAGTTAGGTCCTAGGGACACAAAAGTAAATGAGGCTGACCCATTTCCTGCCCTCACTGAGCTTATGTTCTAGTGGGAGAAGCAGACCCAAAACAAGTACACAGACCAACCAAATACCTCAGGTTGTGATGGGGCTCTGACGAACACAGACAAGGAACTGGGCTGCAGAGCAACTGGGTCAAGGGCTTATTTTAGGAAGGATGATCAGGATGGATTTTCTGAGAAGGTGACATCTCAGCTGAGATCTAAGTGATGAGCAAGGGCTGAACTCTTAAATGAAAAATTTCCAGGCCAGGGACAGCAAAAGAAGAATCCTGAGATGTGGTTGAAGTACAGGAGGAGGACCACTGTGAAGACAGTAGGGCAGACAGGTTAAGTATGAACGATGATTTTATCCCAAATGCAACGAACAGTGAAGTCAAAGAACTTTGAGTAAAGAAGCACCGTGATTTGATTTCCATGTACATGCTACAAAAGCTCTAGCTTCCCAGTGGAGAATGGGCCTTCTGCAGCCAGCCCAGGAAGAAGCCCACTGCAGAAGTCCAGAGCACAGAAGAGGATGCTGTGAATCCACGGGTAATAACAGAGAAGGAGAGAAATAGCCATCTTCAAGAGAATTTTAGGAGATAGAAACTCCAGGACTTGTTTCTGGTCCATATAAGAGAGGTAAGGGAAAGGAGAGAAAGAAAGATAACATGTGGGTCTCTGGTTTGAGTTTATGGGTTGTTTGCTGTTGTTCAATGGCTAAGTTATGTCTGACTCTTTGCGACCCCAGGGACTGCAGCACACCAGGCCTCCCTTCTCCTTCACCATCTTCTGGAGATTGCTCAAAGTCATGCCCATTGAGTCAATGATGTCATCTAACCATCTCATTCTCTGTCACCCCTTTCTCCTCCTGCCCTCAATCTTTCCCAGCATCAGGGTCTTTTCCAATGAGTTGCCTCTTTGCATCAGGTGTCCAAAGTGGGTGGTTAGTGGTATCAATTTCCAAAATCAGGAGAACTGATTAGTTTGTAGATCATCTGTAAAGACGGGGGTTATGTTCATGAGACAAGTCCAAGGAGCTGAAGTCCTCTTTCCAGGGTAGAAACCTTCAGGATGAGCCACTTCCTCTCCACTGTTCCCAGGCAGTGCCTCAGCCTTTCTGGAAGAAGTGTTTGGAGAGGCTACATGGCCATGGCCCTCAGTGAGAACTCTGTTTTGAAAGTGACAGAAACATAACTCTGAATTTCATAGGCACAAAGGAGGATTTAGTGGCTTGCAGAATGGAAGGAATTAACCCATGGGAATGGACCAGAGAGCAGTTGGGCCTGCCCTCTTCTCTGCCTATCCCCACATCCCAGCTCTTCCATCCCAACCACAAACCAACTTCTTCCCCAAGGCAGGAAGCACTGAATCCTCAGGATTTTTAACAAAGAGGAATCAACTTTTTAAAAAATTGTTTTTCTCTTCAATAAATCACCTTTGGTCTAAAAATATTAAGAAATATGACAATGAAGTTTGTGAATGAAACTACCACACAAATGGAGTAGTTTGTATACTACTCCAAAAGTACATTTAGTAAAAACTTTCACTCTTCTAAAAATGATTCACATACAAAAGTAGTAAAATTAGTCTAAAACAGGAAAAATATAATGTGAAAAAATTTATAAAAGCATCCTCCCAATTTTTATATCCTGTAACTTCCAATGACTTTCATTTCCAGTTGAAAAACTTAGAGAATTTTAATTGGCTAGTGTTGAATTATATGCCACTATTGGGCCAATCAGCTATGCCGGGGCAGGGGGGAGGTTTCTATAAGAACATGAGAGCTCACACTATGTCCACAGCTCACACTAAGGAAGGGCAATGATGCCCAAGAGACAGAGATGAGTAGATGATGCTTTCAATGTCTTTTACATCGTGTGGGTCAGCAGAATTCCAAGCCAGAGAGATGAAAGTGAACCATGAGAACAAGGAAAAATTTGCAAATTTTGGAGAACTGAGGAGTTGTTACTTGGAGTTCCAGGAAGGACAGCCAGAGCAATACCCACGCCCTCAAGCTATCTACTGAGAGCAGAGGATAAAAATCATTGTCCTGATGGAGTTTGTCTCTGTGTGTGAGAAGCCAGAGGAGCAGTGTCCAGACTCAAACTGGTTGGGTAGGGTTCTAATGATGCACAACTGTAATATCTGGTAAACCCTTATCTACCCCCCAGAGACTGGCATTGCCAGTCAAAGAGCCTGCAGATGGAACCTAAATTGGCAAAGCAGACAAAAGTGGAAGGTAGTTGCCTTCTAGTGAGTGGGAGGCTCTCGAGCCCCTCACTAGCCATGCAGTCTTGGATAAGTTAGGTTTCACATCTCTGAGCCTCGGTTTGCTCTGGTTTTAAATGGTGAATGTGCAAAAATTAAAATTAAGAAAATGGTGAAAGTGTAAAATTAAATAATATATGAAGGAGAGTGCCTCTCTCATATGGTCAAGTGAAGAGATGATGATATAATGCAAGGGAAATACCTGCTACAGAGCCTGGCACATAGTATGTGCTCAATAATATCATCTAATACTTTCATCACTGCTAAGAGGCAGTGTGTGAAGTGGGTAGGTCTGAGAGCTTTCCGTTAACTTTTTCAAAAATATTTATTTATTGCTGTGGGTGAGCTTTCTCTGGTTGAAACGAGCGTGGGCTACTCTCTAGTTGTGGTGTGCAGGCTTCTCATTGCAATGGCTTCTCTCATTGCTGAGCAAGGACCCTAGGGTGCACTGGCTTCAGTAGTTGTGGCCCACAGGCTTAGTTGCCTCAAGGCATATAGAATCTTCCCCGACCAGGAATTGAACCCCTGTCCCCTGCACTGGCAGACAGATTACCAGGGAAGTCCCTCCATTAACTTTTGAGTGCCTCCTAAAGGACAGTTTCAAAACAGGAGGCTTTCATTTCTGGCATTGACTCCACTCCACGCAATTGTAATAGCAACTTTACTCTCTGATTCACCTGCTAAGTGCCAGGCACTCAGCTAGGTACTTTACCTCTATTATCTCATTTTTGAGCATTATCAGCAATGACTTGAGACAGTGTATCAGTTAGCTTTTGCGGCATAATAAATCACCCCTACAGTCATAGCTTGTAACAGCAACCCCTTACAAAGGTCATGATTCTATGGTTGGGACATTCAGCTGGGCTCTTATGGTCTTGCCTGGGCCTGCTCATACATCTGCAGTCAGCTGCTAGTTAAGTGGCTCCACTTCTGGGAGTTGCCTGGTTGTCATCTGGGTGATGGGGATGATTGAGCCATGTGTCTTTCTTCATCCAGCAAAGTAGACCAAGCTTTTTCACAGAGCAGCTGGGCAGGGTTCCAAGAAGACATATGAAAGTGTGCGAGATCTCTTGAGTCTTGGGCTCCAAACTGGCACTGGCACTTCTACCACATTCAGTTGGCCAGAGCAGGTCACAGAGACATCCCAGATTCAAGCTGGTGAGGAGAAACTTCAAGGTTAGATTGCATTGGGTGGGCTCAGAAAGGGGTGGAGAAATGTGACTGATCTTGCAGTATCAGGCTTCCCTTGTGACTCAGCTGGTAAAGAATCTGCCTGCAATCCAGGAGACCTGAGTTCAATCCCTGGGTTGGGAAGATGTCCTGGAGAAGGGAAAAGCTACCCACTCCAGTATTCTGGCCTGAAGAATTCCAAGGACTGTTTAGTCCATGGTGTCGCAAAGAGCCAGACACGACTGAGCAACTTCCACTTTCCTTCCTTTGCAGTACACCACTGGTATAATACCAGATAGGCACTGGTATTACTTCATTTCACACGTGAGAAAATTGAGACTCAAAGGGGTAAAAATGTCTTGTCCCAGTGATGCTGCTAGTAGGCATGGCAGAAGCAGGATTTGAACTTGGGGCAGGGGGGATCTCCACACTCAACTGCACTGTGACATGCAAACTCCATTCTCTCAAGGGAAGGGCCCTTGTCTGGCACAGTCCACAAGGGCCCAATCTAACAGGCACCAGAGGACTTGACTGAGATGAGGGCGGGGCGGGAGCAGATAAAGAGTTGAATTGGAAGAAGGACAGGAGCAGGGGATTCAGACAGAGCCTGTGGCCATGACAAGGATGCCAGCTTGGCGACATGGACTTCAGCCTGCCTCCTGAAGCCACAGAACTGGAAAGGCCAGGCCAGGGCTGACCTTCTTCCAGGCAGAAACCCTGCCTGCACCTCATGCTGAGAGTGCCCTGCGGTGAGCCTGCGGTGATGGAGCTGCCTTTGCTGCCTGCTACCGAGGTCCCAGACCATGGGTGGTGAGAGTGCCGGCCTGGAAGATCAAAGAAGAGTCACAGGTGAAAGCGGAGATCTGTCCTCCTGGGAGCACTCAGAGCACGCACTCGGAGCTGGTCTGTGTCTGTGCCGAGGCGAGCAGAGGGGTACCGGGCTGGCCGTGAGGCGCCCCCCCACCACCTCCCCTGTGACCGGCCCCTCCCCCACAGAGAAACCCACGCCAGGAGCACAGCTGTGCCCAGCCAAGCCGCCGGGTGCCAAGCCGGGCCTGGCGGGCTCCCTCTCATCTGTCTCTCTTTAGCAGGAACAAATGGGAATGAGGGAATCAATTAACAAGGCTCCTTAGCCAAATGACTGCTGCTCCCTCCTTCCCCAGCCTGTTAACCCTTCGCTGCCAGGGCCGGGAAGGGCTGCCCCGGCTGGCCGACAGCACTCAGCCCTGAGGCCCCCAGCTGGATGCCGGGCTCCTGCCTTGTCTGTGCCAAGTGCTGGCAGCAGCTGCCAAGCTGAGCAACCAGAGCCAGAAACACAGACACCTCCATTCAACCTCGGTGGAATCTGGGGTCAGGCTCAAACGATCCAGGGCTTCTGGCCTGGCCCGCCCTTTTCTCTCCAGAGACCCGGGGCCTCCTCCTGAATCAAACACCACTGAGAAGAAGGTTCAGGCCGGGAGGGGGAGTCACAGCCAAACCTCCCCTGAGGCCCCCACTGGATCTAGGAAAGGGTAGGGGCCCAGGGGACAGGGCAGGACGTCTTGGGCCACACTCAGGAAGCCCTGACATCTTGAACATCAGAAGCAAGTCAGTCTAAGAATTCTCTCCAGGGAATTTGGATAGGCAACCTTGGGAGCCTGGTGGTCAGGAATCCTGGGTTCAAGTTCCGGCTTAACAGCTGACATGGGGTCTGATGATATTTTGAATGATTAATCAATAGGCCACTCTTTCTCCCACCCACTCTCACCAAATGTCTTTACTTATCCTCCAAGGGTCTTTCGTCTTTCACCATTCCCACTGCTCTCTTCCCCACCCCACCCCCAGCCGCCAGCCCCGCTCAGCAGTCAGGCTTTGGTTTGAGCCGCTGCGTTACGTTACGGATTCAGGACTGCCCTGCATAGCCTGACCCACCATATGCTGCGGCACTGGGGTCACAGAGAAACAGGTGTGTGCTCCTGGCCTTTTTTATATTCAAAAGATACTCGGGTTCTAAGTTCAGACCAAAAACTCAGATGCAGCTCACATGAAGAGAGCCACCCACACCCACCCCCTGCATTGGAAAAAAAACTCTAAAGGCTGGAAGAGGGTAAGGGACCAGAGAGGACAAGTTAGCAGAGAGGACTGCCTACCCAGCCCTGACACGAGAGTGAGCTCTGGGCCCAGCAAGGCCTGAGACACATTCATCCATCCAT
Source organism: Muntiacus reevesi (assembly GCF_963930625.1). NCBI lineage: Eukaryota > Metazoa > Chordata > Mammalia > Artiodactyla > Cervidae > Muntiacus > Muntiacus reevesi. The sequence goes on from NC_089249.1 coordinate 163,415,162, forward strand.
TCATTCCTTTCACAAATAGACAGTGACAGCTTTCTGTATGCCAGACACTGTTCTGGGCACAGTGGACGAGTGACAAGGACCCTGGCCTTGGGCAGAATGAGGCTGAGGACATGAGAGTCACTCAGTGATGGCCCTCAGCCATTTATCCAGCAACTGTCCAGCAGAAGGGAGGCTGTTGGTGCCCTGAGTTTTGCCTCAGCAGCGCCCTAGGTCACCCAATGGGCTAGGCACCATCCTGCTTAGCTTCTATCTCCAGGACACTTGTGAGCCACCTGAGTGGAGATGGACCCTAGACAACTTGTGAGCCCCCTGGGTGAAGATGAGTGGACCCTAGACAAGCAGGGCATAATGGAGGAAGGGAGGAGAGGCCTGAGAGGAGACTGCCAGCAAGTCAAGGTCATGCTGAAGCCACAGGGCTGCCAACCTCCCTGCCCCTAACACATTGGTCAGCCTCCCTTCTTTCTAAAACTTACCTTGGGCCCAAGTTCAAAACTCCAGACAGCACTCCGACTGACCCATGTGGATCAGAAGTCCATCACTAACCCAATCAGCACTGCCCAGGAAGAAGTAGGGATCTATAAACAATGGCAGCTCCCATTCCCAGAGCAGGGTTAGCATGGGCAGGAAATGGTTCCCTGAAGACAAAACGAGCGAAGTCCACAACACTGACCTTGGCTGGGCAGGTGGAGATAGGTTGAGCCTCACTTTTCTGACCTGTAAAATGAAGCTACTGAGAGTGCCAGCCTCACTGGCTGTCTTGAGGATTAAAGGAACCCATCCAGACAAGAGTGCTTTGCACACAGCAGGTAGAGAAGGAATGCGAGTCAATTCTCTGGCCTCAGTCACTCCCTCTCTAAAATGGGTGGGTGTCCTGATTCATCTCCCCAGCCCTGATGTCCCAGGATCCCACAGCCCCGAGCCTCCATGACAGACATGAGGGATCACAGACCCTCCTCTCAGAGGTGAAGATCCCCTTCTGTTCCTCAGGACTGGGAAAATCCTCTGCCTGCTCTTCACCTTCCCCTCTTCCCCTAGCCCCTGTGACTGTCCCCCCACGCCCCCCAAATCCTCTGAGTCTCTGCCTGGAGAAGAGGACGTGCCTCTGTGCAGAGCTTGAACCAGAGTTCAGATCCCAGTTCTGCTGCTGTCTTCAAGCCTGGGCGATCCTGGTCATGCTCCTTCACCCCTCAGTGCCTCCGCTTCCTCATCTGTAACAGAGGGCTTGATCACAATAGGCACTCCCCCGTGGGAGTGCTGTTTCTGTGTCCGGCCCTATGCACTTGTGCTAAGTCGCTTCAGTCAGGTCCAACTCTGCTACCCTATGGACCGTAGCCTGCCGGGCTTCTCTATCCGTAGAATTCTCCAGGCAAGATCACTGGAGTGGGTTGCCATGCCCTCCTCCAAGGGATCTTCCCAACCCAGGGATCAAAGCAGTGTCTCTTATGTCTGCTAGCATCACCTGGGAAGCCCGTAGGGCCCTATAAGTATCTGCTATTCAGGTTCTCATCTCTGCTGGTTCCTGGACCACCCCACTGGGAAGTAGCTTGGATGGTAAGAGTAAGCCAAGCACTGGGGACAGAGGAGTGCCCCAGACTGACTGCTGCCACCCTGGTCTCCTTGAGTTTCCCACCTGGTGGAGGCAGACACATCAACAGGCAATCTCAGTGCCGGGAGACCAGGGCCACTCTCTAGGGAAGCCCGGGGTGGAGGGGAAGTGTGCGCAGGATTGGCCCAACCCAAGGAGGGAGACCAAGGCCTGCTGCTGGGGCAGGTGACAGCTGGAAGCTAGTACAAGTGGGCTGGGTGAAGGGGGGATCAGGGTAGGGGTCCAAGCAGAGGGGGCAACTGTATAAGAAACTCAGTCATGAAGGCGGGCCTGGAGACTGCAGACTGCAGAGCCGCAGGGCCTGCCTCCCGCAGGACTGTGTGTCTGGGTGTGACTTTGTGTAACTGACTGGGGCTGTGTGTGTATGTGTGTGGCTGTGTGGTGGATGGTGTGTTTGGGGATTTGTTTCTGTGAGGGACCATGTGTGACCATGTGAAATAGCGTGTTTTGAAGAGGGCGGAGCTCGGCATGCCTATCTGAGATGGTTTAGGGGTTGATCACTGTGGCTGAAGGTGTACGTGTGTGACTGTGTGTCCATGGGTGTCCCTAAGCTGTAGATAAGTAGGCGGCTGACTGTGAGCAGGAGTATCTGCATGTGTGGTATGTATAGGTAGTTACGTGTAAGTTGCATGTGTGCATATCCTTGTGTAGATGTGTGTGTGTGTGTGTGTGTGTGTGTGTGGAGACATATGTGTACTGCTGTCTCTGGAGTCCAGGGCAATGAGAGCTGCTCCTCTTTCTTCCAGCCCGGCAGCACAAGACACGCGCACAGACACACACACACACACACACACACACCCGCTCACGGGGCTGGGAGGGGTGGCTGCCCGTGGCTGCCACAGCCAGTCAGAACTTGCTAATTTGCATGTTAATGAAGCTCGGGAGCTCTCCAGCTCGAGACTGACAGGAGCCCCCGGCGCCCCCCCACATCCTTCCCTGACGGGCCTGGGAGGAGGGGAGTGGGGAGGGCTGAGAACCGGCGGAGGGAAGAAGAGGCGGAGGAGGCTCTCACTGAAGCTTCCCTCTCTCTCCCTTTCTCTCTCTCCCACCCCTGTGCCGGCCCCAGGCCTTACCACGTGTCTGCCTGCCCCTCAGCCCCCCTGCACTCTCCCTCCTGGCCCAGCCTAGGGAGAGGGGCTGGGGCAAGACTCCCGGGGCAGTGGCAGAGGAGGCTGCCAAGGTTCCCCGGGAGGCGAGGCTGGGTTGCCTACCCCTGCCTCTCAGGGAGCACCCAGCAAATCACCCATAGGCACCCACCAGGAGCAGATACCCTGGAATGGGACACCTGAGAGTGGGTGGATGCCAACACAGCCAACAGGCGCCCATCCTGTCCCCACCCCCAGCAAGCTTCAGTGTGACCAAGGGGGTCACTATGAACTCTTCTGCCTGCACCCCCAGAAAAAGGGCCAGTCCATGTGAGATCAGAGCTCCTGCCCAGGAAGGGAGAGAGGAAGACGGGTCAGGGGTGTCGGGTAGGATGGGTATGAGGACTCTGGAGATAAGATGTGGGGGTGGAGGGACTGGGGTACACATGGAGGGTGCCTCCCTCCCCCCAGGGCTGTGCTCTCCGGGGAGGAAGGCTGGGTGGGGTGGTGGGTAGGAGATGGGAGCCCTCACAGCTTTGATCAACAGGTCAGTCCTGGTGCATGGCTATCTCCTGCTCAGTCTCTCCCCTACCACATTCTTGTCTGGTCCCAGTCCTTCACCCCTCCCATCCCCCTACCACTCCTGCCCCATCCCCGCCTTCCTTTCTTAATCAGCCACATCCCACAGGAGGCTGAGCTCTCTGGGGAGCCCTTGGCAGCCGCCTCCTAGAAACACTGTCTGGTTTTGTCTCAGAGGTGTGTCCCCTGCCTTGGCAGAGAGCTGCTCTGGGCTGGGGGTCCTGGCTCCTGCCCCCTCAGCCTGGCTCCCAATGGGCATTTTCTCCTTCCTCTGTCTTCCCTTCCCCCACGTTGCTCTGGGCACTGGGTCTGGCTCCCTGCCCCTCTGTCTCTCCATGAGCCCAGGTCTCTGTCTCTCTCTCCTTTTCCCCAGATGCTCAAATATCCATCTTCTCTCCCCACCCCCAGTCTCTCTCTCTGCCTTGCCCTGTAGGTCTAAGCACCCACCCCTGCCGCTCCTCCCATCTGCCCTGTCCCCCACGCCCCAGTGGCGGGCCTGGCCCCCAGGTGTGTCTCTGCCAGAGAAGGGAGGCAGAGAGGTGAGGCCCCCTCAGGCCCTGAATCTCTGCAGGTGAGAGGGGAGCTGGGCAGTTGCTGGTGTTAATTGCAGGGAGGATGTCTGGCAGAAATAAGGTGCTTTTTCTGCTTCAGTGACGACTGTTACAATCAAATTGTCCACAGACAATTAGCGGAGTGGGAGAAATAAGAATTAGATTTCTAATTATTTTCCCAGTAAAAGCTGCCCCGGACCCCGTGGGTGAGGGGGAAGGGCTTCTCGGTGGACCCAACAGGCTCTTTTGTGGCCCCCACTCCCTGGGGTGGGGGAGCCTCACAGGAGCTCCCCGGGCAGGCAGGAAGGGGCTGGAAAGGGCAGAGACTCAGGACACTTGGATCTCAGAACCAGCCGCCAGGGGACTTCCTGGCACTTCTTGTTTTTTTTGAGCCTTAGTTTTCTCATTCCAGAATGGGGGCATAACCGTTCCTAAGTAGCAGAATTGTTGTGAGGAGTCAAGGAGGTGAAGCAGCCCCCAGTACAACTCACGACTCACACAGGCCTCTGTGGACTTGCAAGCTCACACACTCACACACTGGGGAGGTCTCTCCTTGCACCCCCTCTGCTGTTCTGAGTCTGAGTGTGATACAGGGTGGGGACTCAGGGAAAGGGGGTCTGAACCCAAGTAGAGCCTCACTCAACAGCGTGTATCTCCCTGATCTGTGAGCCTCCATCTCCACAACTCTCAAATGAGGTTACCAATGGTATCTCCTGCCTGGGCTGAAATGAAGGTTCAGTGACACCCACGCTGGGGGTGAGCCTCAGACCTGACCCCATGCCAGGTGCTCAGTAAAGTGAAAGTACTATCCAAGGGGGCCCGCCTGGGCCTGCGGGGCTGGACAAAGGGCTCTGTGCAGTGTTCTGGGCCCACTAGACCCAACCTTCCTCTGGGGCCTAGTCACTCAGAGAAGCGAACAGAAAACCAAGCAGAGAAGGACACACCCTACGGATCAGATAGTTCTGGGTTGTGTCTGGGCTATGCCCTTTCTAGCTAGTCAGGCAGTGTCTACATCCCCTCTCTGAACCTCAGTTTTCTCTTCTGTAAAGTGGGACGACAGCAGTGGCTTCCTCTAGGAGTTGTTCTGAGGCTGTGACATTAATTTGCTCCTGGTAGGTGCTTTAGTAGCGGGAGGGGCTATAGGCACAATCGCCCTGACTAGAACACCATCCTCCACCCCCCACTCTTGTCCTGCACAGAATCAGGGACCAAGGGCGGGAGCCTCTGGGTTGCCCCGGGCCTTTAGGACCTACGTCCCCTCCATGGAGCAGAGGGAACACCCAGCTCACTAATGTCCTCAGGGCCCAGGCCTGGTGACAGTCAACACACCTGCCCACAGAAGAGCCCATGCAGGGGCCACACCTGATCATGCTCTTGCCGTCATGCTTGTACGGGCATCTCACACACTCACACGCACACATATACCCTTCCTGGTGTGGCCAGAATGTCCCTATGTGAACCGAGGGGGAGCTCACGGCCGCACCCACCAGGGATGAGCTGGGGGAGGCAGCTGCAGGCCAGCTGTGGGGTCTGGAGTGGGCGAGGGGAGCTGCTTGGAGACCCAGCTGGGAGTCAGGCAGGAGGGCTTCTCAGGTGTCTCTTGGCTTCAGGCTCCCTTCCTTCCTCTGGGGCCAGCTGGCACAGCTGGGCAGGGTGGAGGTCACCTGCCTGGAGGTGGCCAGAGCCTCTACCTGTATCTTTCCCCCTCCCCTGCCCTTCATTCAGCAACAATGCCTGGGACCACGCCCACCTTCTGCGCCTTCTCCCCACTCCCTTCCCGTCTCTCTGTCTCTGTCTCTCTGACTCCCTCTGTCTCTCCCTGGGTCCCTGGATTTTGTCTCTCTGGGCCTGGGTCTCCCCGCCCCGGTGCTGGGCTATGTAAATGTGGTATTTCCCGTGTCTCATCAGCAGGACTGCCTGCTTGGCTCACATTTAATTTGATCCGTGGCGGCGCCTCTGCGGAGCCACTCATCAAAGCGGGAAGACAATTAGGTGAATGTCAGGGTGGCCTAGGCCCCACGGGGTGACCAGGGCCTGGGGCTGGGGCCATGAAGGGTGAGGGGCAGGGGCCTGGCTGCCACCTTCATCTCCCTCGGGGCCTGTCCATACTTGGCCCGACATCTGCGGGCTGGCCAGCCGCCTGGACAGCCTCTGTGAAGACCAAGCTCCTCTCTGCCCAGGACCTGCAGCCCCGAGGAACTGAGGGGCATGGCTGGTGCTCCTGGACTTGACAGAACCCCCTCCCCATCAGGTGGACTCCTGGGCTGGGCCCTCGTCAGGTCTGGTAGAGGGTCCAAGCTCTGAGCTAGCTCAGAGTCCCCTGAGAAGGGAATACATTCTTTCCGCTGGCCCCGCCTGGCGCGCCCATGCTGGCTCCAAGCCAGCGGTCCTCTCCTGAGCCTCAGCCTGGCCTTTTATCCTCCCTGCTCTGTGTTGCTTCCTCTCTTTCTGTCTTTTTTCCTCTGGCTGTTTTTGTGTCTCTTCCCTCTTTCTACCTCTTTCCTTGTCTCACTCCTTTATTCCCAGCCTCTCCTTTTCTGTATCTTATACCACACCCACCCACCCGCATCGTGTCCTTGGTCTCCTGGGACCCTCCTGGGACCCTCTAGCCTCAGCTACTCATCTGTAATTCCTCATCCCTGTCCCTGGCTGATCCTGCCCCACCAGGCCACCTGAGGCTGACCTGGTAGGTAAATCCCAACTCCCTGCCCCAGCCTGACTTCCTCCCCACTACCCCCCACCCTCAGGGATCCCTGAATCTCTGACATCTCCCTCCCTACTAGCTTCTTCATGTTAGCTGTCAACACATTCAAATCTCTCCCTTTTAAAAAATGATAATAATAATAAAATGCATTTTAAAGAGATACTCTCCTTGATGACCCCACTGCTTCTACCATAGCTCCTCTCTCTCCTCGCCCTCTAGGGAAGCTTCTGGGAGAGCAATCTACTCTTGCTTCTTGACCCCCTCCAAGCTGGCTTTGGTACCTCCCCTCAAGCCCTAGAAACAGTTCTCAGGAAGATCACCAGCAACCTTCTCATCATCGGATCCACAGACAGTGTCAGAACAATTGACTTCTCCTCTCTTCTTGACTCTCCCTTATTCCCAAGATGCCTCTGGGTTTTGCCTCCACCCCTTTGGCCTGTCCCTTCTTGGACCCCACCTCTGCCCTGGCCTCACATCTGCCCTCCAGAGCTGTCCCAGGTCCTCTTCTCCGTTCATCCTTCGCACAACTCCTCAAGTAATTTAATCCATGCCCTGCTCCCCCGACCCAGGCTTCAGTCATGTGTGTGTCTACACCTCTGGCCTTCTGCTCTAGCCCAACTCTTTCTCCTGTGCTTAGGACGCAACTATTCACTGCCTCCTGGCCCCTCCCTGCATGATCCATGGCCCTCCTGAACCCAGAGCAGCCCAAACCCTGACCTTTCAACCGTGTTTCTCCTTTTGGGTTCCCCAATTGGATGACTGACAGTTTCATCTCCCAGTTTCCCAAGTCAGAAACCTGGAGGGCAAACCAGAGCCCTTTTCCCCCACCACTTCCACACAGCGGGTGATAACAGACGACAGAGTCTGTCTCCAAAATATTTCTCTACTATAAGGCCTTGAAAGTCCACCCTCACTTTCCCCACCCTCCTTAGGCAGACCTGCTCAAGCCAAGATGTTCTCATTGTTCCCTTGGAGGCATCTTAACGCTTTTCTACCTGCAGGTGTTTACTCCTCTTTATCCCCACACGGAATGCCCACTTTCTCTTCTGTGCCTAACCCATGCCAAATCCATCTTGCCCCTCTTCCTAACAGCCTAGCTCCAGCCCCCTGCAAGCAAGTCTCTTCCCTCTGCCCCAGCTGGCAGAAGCTTCTCCCACCCTAAGCTCCTGAACCCTTCTTGTCTGGTACCTGGACACACAGGATCATCTCCGCTCTTCCTCCCACATACATGGTCTCCTGCATTTCCCAGGCTCCTTGGTAAGTGGGCCATGTGACTGCTCCTGGCCGATGAGCTATAGATAAAGGTGAAATGGTCACTTCCCGGCCAAAGCATACAAGAGCTAGTGTGCAATCTTCTAGCTGCTACAGCAACCAACCTCTTTTGAGATGGTGGAGCCTCAAGATCAAAGCAGCATGGAAAGCTGAGTCCCCTAATGAAGGACAAGAGCCCTCAGACACCTGGTCCTGCAGCAGACTTTGTATAAGCAAGAAATAAACTTCTGTTGTGTTCATCCACTGTGATTGAGGGGTTGTTCGTTACCGCAGCATAGCCTTTCCTATCCTGACTAATACAGCCCTTTTGGAGTGTTATTTTCCCATCTCTTGTCTGAGGATAACCTTCTGCTCCTTACAAGGTGGTAGTGAGATTTAAAGGATTAAAACATCCGCATTCAGCTTCTGAGCGCCTGCTGCATGTCAGACTCAGTGTAAGTACCTGACTATGAGATCTCCTAGCTAGAAAAGTATTATGAACTGAATGTTTGTGTCCTGCCCCCGCCCCCACCCCCTAAATTCATATATTGAGACCCACTACTATGGTGTTTGAAGGTGGTGGGCTTTGGGGAGATAATTAGGTTTATATGCGGTCATAAGGGTGGAACCCTCCATGATAGTGTCCTCATGAGAAAAGGAAAACTTAAGGAAGCCATTGCAAGCCAGGAAGTGTTCTCACCAAAAATCTAATCTGTAAGCACCTTGATCTTGGACTTCCCAGCCTCCAGATGTGTGAGAAATAAATGTTTGTTGTTTGAGACACCCAGTCTATGGTATTTTGTTACAGCAGCGCAAGCAGACTAAGACAGCGGGGCTCCATTTATCAGAGAGAAAGAAGATAGCTACATTCAGCTGCTCAGGTTGGGTACTGAACAATCCCAGCGGGGCGGGGCATGGCAAAGATGATAATGTGGAAGTCACTCCCTGGAGCTGTGAACTGTAGTAACCCTGTTGTACTTCTAGTTACAGTGTTGTTTTAAATCACTGATAAACATTGACACTAATTTTGTAGTTATAAAGAGGAAGAATTGGGGGTGGGGAGGGGGCTTGAAAAAGGCACAAGAGAAACAGCAACAATGCTTATAATTTCATAGTATTAAAAAATAATAATAATGTCAGGAAAATTTCACATCATGCTGCTATGTGCCAGGTACTACTCCAAGCCTTTCATTTACATTTATTCATTCATTTCTCACAGCAGCCCTATGAGATAAACATCATCATCCCCCATCTTACAGATGAGGAAATTGAGTCAGAGATAAATTACCCAACAGCATGTGGCTTATAAATAGCAAAGCTAGGATTTGAACTGGGGCTTCCAAAGTGGTGCTAGTGGTAAAGAACCCACCTGCCAATGCAGGAGACATAAAAGATGTGAAATCAATCCCTGGGTTGGGAAGATGCCCTGGAGGAGGGCATGGCAACCCACTCCAGTGTTCTTGCCTGGAGAATCCCATGGGCAGAGGAGCTTGGTCGGTTGCAATCCATTGGGTCACAGAGTTGGACATGACTGCTAAGTGACTTAGCACACATCCACAAGATTTGAATTGGGGCATTTTGGTTTCAGAATTGCTCTTAAGCCCTCTCCTGTTTGGGCTCCTAAAATGAGGATAATGTGCAATCCCTTCCCCACCTAGGACCTGGCCTGGATTTGAGCCTCCAAGGTTAGGATGAGGGCAAACGCTAACGAAACTGATTTTATGGGGGTGTCTGAGAAGACATGCTCACAGCTCTCTGGGGCCCAGGGCACAAGGCATAGAGCCGAGAAGGAACTCAGCCCCCTTCACCACTTCCATTCTTGTAACCCCAACTTCCTGCTACCTTGACATTGGTACAGACCCCAGAAGCACTGTGGCATCCAAAGGGCAGGGCATTTGAAATATTCAGAGGCCACCCCTTTGGCCTGGCATTGATGGGAGGGACAGAAGGGAAGATTCTCCACACATGTTGAAGGGTGGCAGATGGGCATAAATAGGAATTTGGGCAGGACAAATTCCGAGCCTGAATCCTTTCAGCATAATAATAAATGCAAATGTGACCTCTCACCTTCTCAAAGGTCCTTCAACTTGACATATCATGCTACAGACAGGAACTCATTTAATTCTTATATCAACCCATTTCACAGATGAAGAAACCAAGCATCAGAGAACTTGAATGCCCAGAGTCATTCAGCCATTAGGTAGCAGAGTCTGGCAGATCCAGGTTTCACACAATGTCCACATCTCCAGCTGCCCCCAGAAGTGCCAGTCCTCTTGAGAGAATTCCCCATGTCCCCAAGGATACCTCCTGCTGGGAACCAGGGTATTCAGGTCTCCTGCAGCCTGGCAGGGGTCTATCTACTAGGGTGAGCCTCTGCTTCACCCGCCCACCCGTGTGCTAGGGACAGAAGGGGGACTTTATGTGCAATCTGCCTGACTCTCCAGAAAGCACTTAGGTTTACGATGTGCATGAAATTGATCGCCAGTTGGCGCGGCCCCCGCATGCTCAGTGCCAGCCCAGCGCTGGCAGGAGGCTGCCCCCCCACCCCCCTCTTTCAAGGAGCATCAAAGCCGCCTGCCAAGGCCCCTCGTGAGGGTCCTTCTCCACTAACAAGTGCTGAGTGGAGGGGGGAGCTGTGCCCAAAGACCTTTCCATAGCACACATATCCCCGCCCCACAGCAGTTAAATAGCTCCGTGTTTTATGCCAATTCCTGCCTCTCCTGCTTCCTCTCTAACGAGCTGATGCTTTCAAAGGCTCCACTAATTGGTGTTTGCACCTCACACAACACGACACTTTGATAGTCACTTAGGACATGGGTCCATCCATCACACCCTTGGTGCAGAGGGTGGCTCACCTTACTGCAGCAAGGTGCCCAGCCTGGGTGCTCCTGCTCCTGTGTGCACATGGGAGAGAGCCCACGTGCCTTATTTTATATGTGGAGGACATGTCTGCACATATATAGGCACACGGGTATAAAAACTCCTTTGGAATATCTCTTGTGTATCTTCTTGCTTGTATGTCAGTTCACGTGCATGGGTGAACACTACCATCTGTGCATGTGGGAGTATGCACTGTGTGCGTGTACGTTTCCTTGGGCGTGTTTGTGTACCCACGTAATAGAGCTTGTATGTGTTTATGCATGCACTCGTATGCTTTGCATGTTTGTGTGTGGATATCTGCTTGCAGGCAGGCCGGTACATGTGAATTTCTGCAAGTTGACTAACAGGGTACATGTTCACGTATCCACGGGTGCATGAGTTTGCATGCCTAAGTGCAGGGGAGGGTAGACACGTGCATCTGTGTGTATGGAGGTAGGATGCAGGGATGAGGGAATCTCTGGTTGGGCGATCTACATGGCATGCATGTACTTGGGCATACGCTATGTGAAGGAAAGGTGTAATACAATAGTCAAGGGCCCACAGGCTTTGGGTTTGATACCTGGCTCTGCCATTTTCTAGCTGTGTGACTTTGCAATGACCACTGAACCTCTCTAATCACCAGTCTGCTCATCTGGAGATGAGCAGAGATGATAAAAGCATCTATCTCATATTGCTGTTCTGAGAATCAAATGAGATAATACACGTAGAGGGCTAGTCCGATCTTCCCTCACTACTGGGGATACCCACAGTGTATAAACATACACACAACCCCGTCTGGCCTCAACACGGAGTTGACTGCCTAGGAGTGACCTTGTGGGCATTTGGGGAAGGAAATGGCCAGACCCAGACCACACAGTAACAGTTACAACCTCTGAGATCTTCATCACATCCAAAGTGATTTCACACTTTTATTACCTACCTTTGACAGGTGGGAAACTGAGGTGCAGAAGTAGGTGGGAGTTGGTGGCAGAGCAGGAACTTGCTGTCAGAAGACAGCCTACAGCTGAGCTGCAGGAAGCTGGGACGTCCCTCATTTCCAAGGGAGAGGAGGTGGCTTCAGAAGGATGGAGTAACACACACATCCGTGCATGCTATGCACCAACACACGACTCAGAGCAAAGGGGTTTCCTTACCTGTCCCAGCCTGGTGTGCCTGCCTTGGGGGAGCATCCCTGCTGGGGACTCAGGCTGAGTACTGCCAGCCTGAGTACTGGGCACCTTGCTGCAGTAAGGTGAGCCACCCTCTGCACCAAGGGTGTGATGGATGGACCCATGTCCTAAGTGACTATCAAAGTGTCGTGGTGTGTGAGGTGCAAACACCAATTAGTGGAGCCTTTGAAAGCATCAGCTCGTTAGAGAGGAAGCAGGAGAGGCAGGAATTGGCATAAAGGTGGCACTCAAGGTGCCCAGCCATGTCCCTTATGTAAACCCAGCTCTAGTTGTGTTTGATCTGTGTCATCTTCTCACCGAGACACTGAGGCACAGAGAGGGGAAGAGGCTTGCTCAAGGACACAGGACAGAAAAGAACAGAAGCCCCCAGCAAGCAGGCCAGGGTTCCCATCTCTTGCTTTCCTCCTTCACCACACGGCCTTCACTGGCACCAACCAGGCTGGGGAATCAGGGGTCGGGGCAAAGTCCTTCCCACGGGCAGGTCATAGGGCCTTCAAACCCACCTGGAGGTCAGCCCCTGGGTCCACGGTGTCCCCATTTGGGGGAACATCCCCTCTAGATCTGGGTTCCTGCAACCACTATGTATTACTTCCCCGCCCCTCATATTTTGCAGGGTGATTTTTTATGCTACTTTTTAAATTTTAAAAACATGAAAACTTAAAAAAAAAAAAATCACAACCAGTAGCAGCAGCAGCCCTCCTCCCTTGCCAGTCAACATTGCCTCTGTCATTACCACTGCCTTCCCCCAGAGCCATCACCATCTCCAGCATCAATGACTGTGCCCCCACCACCAATTCCCACCCCTTACGCTGTGGTTACCCCCAGCCCTTCATTAGTGTCTTGGACTTGGCCCCAAAACCAAGCAGAAATGGTATTCTGCCACCCTTTGCATTTCATTTCTCCTCCCACCCTCGGGGCTTATTCCAGGATCATCTGACCTGAAGCCTTTCCCAGATCTGTAACCCTCCCTGCTCCCCTGAGCCCCTGGCCTCGCCTGTCCTGCAGAAACTGCGGGCTGGGCTTTGGCCCTGAAGGCCTCACTGGGGGCTGGCAGCCAACAAGGGAGCCAGGAGGGGCAGGAGGGCCAAGCGGCCCCCTCCCCAGGCCTGGCGCCCCACCCACCCAGCCGGCGGCCTGTCTGCCTTCCTGAGCTCATTAACTGCAGGTCACCGTTCAGCAGGAAAGACAAGGCGTGGGTTCTGCGGGCGTTCATTAGCCGTGAGAGGAACAGTGTGTGTGAAATTAGCAGTCACCTGAGGACCTCGATAATTTCATAATTAGGAGGCCTAATGGCTCCAGCTCTGGATGCCAAATGACTTAACCCCTTGCCTGCTGGGTGCCTAACCCCCAGTCCAAGGCTGCAGTCCCCTCCCCTTGTGCCTCACTCCTGTTCATTTCTGCCACCACGGTGCCCAGCACCAGAGTTGGCACAAAGGGGCTGTGAGAGCAAAGTTGATGGAGCAAATGAATGAATGAATGAAGAAGCATCTGAATGGGAAAAGAGCTTCAGCCCCCACTGCAGGTGATCAGGGGAGGAATGACTCTCCATTTGTAGGCATAGATGTGTGGTTGTGCGCGTGACTGTGTGTTTGTGTGCATGCACGCACGCCTGTGTGGGCATAAGGGCACACACATGCGTGGATCTGTGCTGTCTGCTTCTAAGAAACTTGTGTGTGTCTGGGTGCACACTCACATCTATGATACTCATTCTGCTGCCTCCCCTGCTCTGCAGGTGCTCTGTGATGAGGCCCCACGTGCCTCCTTGAAGGCAGCCTCCCTTGGCACCACCTAAATACTGGTGACTCCATAATTTCTACATGGGGCATTTGGTAGGAAAAGCAGGCCTTGGGAGCTTAACTTGAACCTGAATTTGCATAGCCAGTACACCATTTTGATTTAGACTGAATGTTCATTTGGGGGGCTGGTGTTAATAAAGATGGGGGGCTAAAGCCATATCCTTTAGTAGGAGGAGCTATCCTGACAGCCTCCAAAAGCCCCCAGCCTCTCTCAGCCTGCTCTTCCTCCCAACCGTTCTGTGGCCCTGAAGAGGTGGGGGCTGAGGGGGAAGGCAGGTCACACTGGGGTCCAAAGGCTGGATCAAGCTCTCCTTAATCTGGGAGCCACTGATTCTGAGGTTCTGGTGACCCTGCCTCCCTCAGCAAACTGGGGAGTGGTGGTTGGGGAAGAGGTGAGTGTGGGGAAAGAGGAGGGGAATGAAAAGAGGAAGAGGAAGAAGAAGTGTGGGGAGACCAAGAAAGGGATGGAGAACAGAAGTGGAAGGGGGCAGAAAGGATGGGAAGTCCCAAGGAGGTGAGAGAGAGAAGAAGAGAGGAGAGAGAAGAGAGGAGGGGAGGGGCGAGGAGGAGAGGCAAGGAGGCTGAGAGCATTATCAGCACTTAAAAAGCGAGCAGCTCAGTTCTTCTTTGGCACAAATAATGGCTTTTTATGAATAAATCATGTGTCAGACGCCTCCCAGGGAGTGGGCATGGAGGGGGGTTCGTCTGCTGGGCTCCGAGGCTGGCGGGGAAGGGCCGGTTGCAGACCCCCGGCTACAGGGGTACTGCCCGCTTTCTCCTCATGGGGCCCAGCAGGACAGAGCTGTCTCTGGAATTACCACTGGCCTGAGCCAGGAGGAGCTCAGCCCTTCCTCTGAAGTGGTCCCGCTGCTCCCCGCGCAGGAGTCCAACCCATCCCAAGGCTGGGAGTGTCCCTCTGTTCCTCTCCCCTCCCACCGCAGAGCAGCCCAGAAGACGCTCCTGGCAGGGGACACCAGCTCTCCTCCACCCGGAGAGAGGGGTGCGCCGAGACAGGCAGACACACCCAGAGAGGGAGGTGGGCAGCGCACACAACTCACACAGGCATGGTCTCTACCACCCGGGGCACACATGTGGGCACACTCGGAGATGGAAATACTGTCATTCCTACCACACACATACAAATGCTCAGACATGTGCACACTCAGATAGGGAGATCCGAACCATCACTCAGCCCACCCCCTCTCCCAGCAAACTTACACACACACACACACACACACACACACACACACGGGCCCACACCGACAGATGCATGTGGGGCTTCATGGACACACGCAGACCTGCACACCACAGCAGCCGCCCACCCTCCATCAGCCTAGGGTGGGGGCAGTTTTGCAACCCATATGGAGCCCAGACCCAGCTGGGCTGTCCCTGAGTCTGGGTGTGGGGTGGGGCTCGGGCATCAGTCCCTGGAGAGAGCTCTGTGGTCTCCACCCAGCAAGGATGACACCTACCACACCCCACAGGGAGGTCCTGCCTCCCTGAACCAAGACCAGAACCAGTACAGGTTCTGCTGGCTCCGATCTCCTTTACTCTCTGCTCACAGCCACCGCCAGTCAGTGGGGGGTGGGGCTGGGGCACAGGACAGCCTGGGCAGCTCAGGGAATAATTTCAATTTCATATGCCCCTGAAAGCAAATCTAAGATAGGTGTTACTGCCCCATCTTCCAGACCTAGAAACTGAGGCTCCAAGAGTAAGCGCATTGGGCATTCCTTTCTAAGACCACTCCCTTTCACGCACTCTAGGAGCCCACAGTGTCCTGGTCTCCCTTCTCTCCCTGTGCTGCTCCTAACCAGCCAGTGCATTTCTCTTCCTGAGCCAAGGTGTTCTGAGGTGTTCATCTGAGCAGACCTGGGTGACCAGCTCCTCCCACTCTGCACCATCCCCCAAGCCACTCCCAAAACCTCGGTGACAGCCTCCATGCTCTTCTCTGACCTCCCTGTCCAACCCACACCTTCCCAGCTGGACATCACTGGGTCACCATGTTGCCCAATGTCAGGGAATGCCATTCACACAGTACATATGTTCCCAAACATCCCCCCCAAATCTCAAGGGTCTCCTAGGACGCACTGAAAAGTCAGCCCATGAGGCTGAGCGCACCATCTTCCCCAGGACACTTCCTGTGTCAGAGTTCTCAGAGGAAGAGCCCTGTCTGCCCAGGTGCCCAGCCAGAATCGGGCATCATTTGATCCTCATTCCCTATGTCCAACCCACAACCAAGTCTCAATGACTCGAGAGCCAAAATATATGTGTGAAATTATCCTTTCCCCTCCAGCCCCACTGCCCTCCCCGGTTCCTCCTGGTGTGAGTCACCACCAGCACCTCTGGCCTGGCCACTGGCCCTCCCCCATTGTTGCCCCTTCTGGTCCACTTGCCTCCCCATCTTTGGTCATCTTTCTATTTCTAAGCTCTGGCCATGCTAAATTGCTTTTTGTTCTGGAACCCAAATGATCTCTTGACTCTGGATCTCTGATCAAGCCATTCCCTCTGTCTGAATTCTTTCCTTTCCCAGTGACAACTCACCCTTTAAGGCCCAACTGAGACAGCATCCCCTCCAGGCACTTTCCCTGAGTCCTCAAGCCCAAGATGCTTGCAGCTGTGTCATTCGATTCTCCTCCATTCATTACATTGCTGATCTAAAACTGCCCATTAACTCATCTCTGTCCCCCTCAAACCTCTAAGTTCCTTCAGAGCAGAGATTGTGCCTATGCTGCCCTCTATGGCAGCCCCAGTGATTGGTATAAGACCTGGCACATGGCAGGTGCTCACTAAATCTCCCATGGATGAATGAATGGATGAGTGGGCACAGGATCTGTGCTGCCACTTTACATATCTCTTCTCATTTACTGCTCACGAGGTGTGCCAGCCAGGAAAGCAAGGTTACAGAGGTTGAAAACTTGCCCAAGGTCACCCGACTGGAAAACGGTAGGGGATAAATTCAAACAGAAGTCTGTGTGCCTTCAAGGGCCTCCTTTCCACCATCCCAGCCTTCCTTGCCAGGCCATTTTCCTGCTCTGACCCTGTTTTCTCATCTGTACAATGGGAACAAAAATTACACCTAACCCAGGATCTGACACAGACATGCTGTCAGTTAATATCTGTGCCTTCTCTTCCAACTCTAGCTTTTTTGGGACAGAATATCCCTAGACCAGAAACTTCCTGCAAGGCACATGTTCACAGCAACAGGTGCAGAGTCCACACAGGCACATCTCCAGCATCCAGAACTCAGTAGGCGCTTAACCAATGTGTGTTGAGCAGACAGGCATCCGTGAATGCTGACACAGATGCAGACACAGTCACAATAGGCTCAGGCACAGGGACCCCCGCCTCCAGGATCCTTGCCAATTATCTGCCTCCGCCGCCGCTCTCCTACTAGCCCAAGGCGCGGGAAATATTTAAAACAATTTTATTCATGAAAATATGCTGTACAATGCACTCTACACGGCCTCGACACGGCACACACGCACACGCACACGCTGACGGCACGGCCACGGTACACTGCCTACGATATGCGCCGGGGACACCGCGCCCACAGCCCGCCCCGACCGGACACTTATAAATATGGGAGAGAGGAGCCAGGACTGGCACGGAGAAAGGGGTGGTGGGTTGGGGGGTGGATCCAGAGCTGAGGCTAGCTGGAGAGGCTGAAACCAGTACTGGGGGATGGGCAAGGGTGGAAGGGGAGAGGGACTTCCAGCTGGGAGGGGAGAAACTAGGGCAGGCAGGATGGGTGGGAGGGGCTGAACCGTGGGGGTGGAGGTCGGAGGGTGGTTCAGGACTTGAAGGACAGCTCAAGGTGAACAGCCGATAGGTAGGTGTGGGTGTGTTTTCAGGAGAGGGGTTCCTGGCTTGGGGTGGGTGACGCAAAGACCAGTGGGAAAGTGTCAATAGGGAATCAGCTCCGAGTTTGGGTGGGCGATTAGCCACGCGAGAGCCCTGCCAATGAAACTGAGGATTCGGAGACGCCCCCCTGTCGCATCTCCCAGTCGGCCTCCCAGACCAGCGCGTCCCACCTCATTCCTCCCCACTCCCACCCAGCGGGGAACCCAGCTTCCACCCGCCAGGCTTCCCGTCTTTGGGAGCAGGTAGAGCGGGCCTCTGGGGGGTGGGCAGGAATAGTGGGGTGCTCCAGCGCCTCCCTACCACTTCCCTCAGCGGTCAGCTTCTGAGGGCTGTCTCTAGCTGGGTTGGGGCTGCCTCCTGGATCCCCCCGTGGAGCGGGAATGGGAGTGGGGACCCGGGGATCAGGATGGGAAGACAGAGGCCCCGGGGGGGCGGGGCAGGGCACCTGGGGCGCGCGGCAGGCGGCCCTCAGCCTGGCACCCAGCTCTGGTTGGGGGGCGGGGCCCCGGCCAGGCCGGGCGGCGGCGGCGGCAGGGCCGAGTCGAAGTTGAAGTCCATTTCGTCGCTGTCCATGAAGTCGTTGAGGATGATGGACTCGACGTCGCACTCGAGGCTCCCGCTGAACATGTCTAGGTCCAGGTCGGCCGGGAAGCGGTCGGGCGCGGCACCCAGCGGCCCGGCGGCGGCGGCCGCGTACGGCCCGGGCAGCGCGTCCAGCAGGAGGCCGCCGGGGGGGCCCCCGAAGACGGCCGCGTGTCCCGGCGGCGCCAGGCCCGTCGCGCCCGCCTCGCCGGGCAGCGTCATAAGGCTGATGGGGTGGGCTAAGGCACTGCGCGAGGGCGCCGGCGGCGCGTACGGGGCCACCCCTTTGCCAGGGTAGGTGGCGGCAGCGCCCGCCAGCGCCAGCTCCCCGGGTGCACCAAGCAAGGGGCCGGGCCTGGGCGCGGGTGGCGGCGGCGGCAACAGCGCGGGCAGCGCCCCCGGGCGGTAGGGCGCGGCGGCCGGCGCGAAGCTGGCCTGCTTGTTCTCTTGGATGGTCTGCATGGGCAGGCGGCGCAGAGCGCCCAGCGCCGGCGGCCCGAAACCCCCGCCCCCTCCGTAGGCACCGCCCTTGCAGCCGCCGAAGTAGGCGGGCGTCCCGGCGCGGGCCCGCGGCCCATACGCGTCCTGCGAGCCGTCCAGCAGCGCCTCGGGCAGCCCTGCGCTGCCGCCGCCGCTGCCCCCACCGTGCAGGCCCAGCGGGCCCCCCAGCTCGGCCAGGCGGGGCAGCTCCCCCGGGCAGCGGGCACCCAGCGCGGGCGATAGCGCGCTCGCCGGGCTTGGGTACATAAGCGGCGACGACGGCGCCAGGGCCTCCAGGGCCTCGTCGTCTTCCAGTTCAGCTGCCTCCCCGAGCAGGGGTCTCCCACCGCCGCGGAAGTCGGCCCACGCCTCGTAGTCGTCGCTGGCGTGCGAGGCTGGGCTCGTGGCCCACTTGGCCGCGGCAGGCATGGGCCCTGGGGCTGGCGCGCCCGGGGGGCTGTCGTCGGGGCTTCGCTCTGGTGCCTGCAGCTGCTTCTTCTTGCTGGCCTTGCCCTTAATGCGCAGGAATTTGGCCCCGTTGTCCATGGACACGGCCCTGCGCCGCGGGGTCTTGCCCGTCTTTCCGCCCTCGGGGTTCAGCATCCACCAGGAGCTCTTGCCTGTGCCCTCGTTCTGCACGCGGATGAACCGGGTGTGCAGAGACAGGTTGTGCCGGATGGAGTTCTGTGGCCAGAGGCAAGGACAGGGGTGGGGGAGTGGGCAGTGAGGGGACAAGTGACGGGAAGAGGAGTGGGAAAAAATCGAGGAGAGGAGGAGAAGGCGAGAAGAAACGCCAAAAAGCAGAAGGGGAGGAAAGAGGGAAGATGAAAGGGTAGAGCGGGGAAGAAGGGGGAACAGGTGTAAGTAGCAGGTAGGACAAACTCAGAATATCCATCCCCCACCCCAGAACCGCCCCATCCTCCCTGCTCCCAGCCTTCACAGGAACTGTCTGTAGGGTGGGGCCGGAGCTTTGGGTCTAGCCTTGCCAGGGAGGTTACTCTTGAGGAGCCGCCTGCAGCAGGGGAGCAAGATCCCCCCTATCCAACTCAGCCAAGCTCCGCCCGGAGCTAGCCAGGCTGCGAGGGCCCCCCAACAGATTATGTAAGGGCTCATGCCGCTGCGGCTCATTTGTCCGCCCCCCGCCCCCCCAGCCTGGCGTGGCGCCAGGAGCCCGAAAACCCAGGGCTCCAGAAATCAATCTCGCGGTGACTGATTAAGCCCTGTTTAGAACTAATTGCTCTTTCGTGTGTGGGGAGAATAAATTACCTGCTTTAATTTCGTGTCTTTAAAATGCAACTGCAGGTAGAGAAGACTGTTAACCCTTTGCTTGGAGGGTCTGGCCAGGATAAGCAGAATTGGTTGGGGGTCCCCAAGGTGGGGAGAGGCCCAGATTTTCTCCCAACTTTTTGGAGCTTCTGCAAACTCCACAGAGGCCTCCGATCCCAGTAAGCCCCTCAAAGCACATCCATCGGCCGTCGAGACCTCAAACCCCACAGCTGCTCAGTACCCACCTTCAGGTCAGCCCAGTTCCTTTCCCTCCCCACCCACCTGATGCAAAGTAGCGTTGCCCTCAAGCCCCTTCCTGGTGGAAACTGCACAAAATCCTCACAAAGCAGGTGACATCATGCTCATTTATAGACAAGAAGACTGAGGCTCAGAGAGATGAAGTGGCTTGCCTGGGGCCCCAAAGCTCTCCTGCTGTCTCTGGTCCTTCCACAGGCTTCACCTTAGCCACACCTACACATATCCTCTTGTAAATTTCTGTTGGGCTCCATATCACTGCCTGCTTTTGCCAGGCCTGGCCTGGGGACAGAGGGAGGCAGGGGAGTCCACAGCTCCACTGACCTGGCTCCTCACAGAGAACATAGAGGACTAGAACTACTGCAAAGCCTACCACGCCCCACCTCTGGGGCCTCCCTGCTGGTGGCCTGGACTTCCTGACTCTGGCACTGTTGTGGAAATAGCAGGGGTTTGGGTATCTGAAGGGCTGGGCAGGATGCCTAGCTCTTTTCAGCCACTTAGCTATGTGACCATGGCTGTTAACTCAATCTCTAGGAGCGCATGCCTCAGTGAGCTGCTCTGAAAAAAATGGGCAACATACAGTAACCACCTCGGAAGGCTATTAGATCGTTACCTGAGATAATGTTCGTGATAAGTGTTTGGTGAACACACCAGGTGTTCATAAATGTTGGTTAAATCCCTCACTCTGGCTAGAAGACCTCACTTCTTAGATCACTCCATAGACTTACTCCTTCTCTACAATCCTTAATATCAGGCCCCGAGTGTACCTGCGCTGGGCACAAACAACTCTGGGGAGCTGGCATTACCCCATCTCCTGTACCAGGGAATGGAGACCCAGAGGCATGATGCAACTTGCCCACGGTCCCACAGGCAGTCATGCCACTCCACGTCTGCCCAGAGAGGCAGGTACCACTCCACGTCTGCCCAGCATAGGGACCTGCTCTCATCCCCCCAGCCCCAGAACCTCTGATCCGTAAGGGCTCTCCCTCCTGCCTCCTTCCTACCTGATTCCAGAAGGAGGGGTCCTCTCTGCTGCCCAGGGTACCCACTCACCCCTTACCCCCAGCGCCAGGTACACACCTGACTTCTTCAGGGCCCTAGGTTCCTTATCTCTGGCACTTTCTGGTCTTGGGAGACAACAGCTGGGGCATCAAGGCCCCTCCCAGCATTGCCCTGCCTGGCTTCTCCTGGGGCCCTGAGAGGAGGGGAGCCAGACCCCCAGGGAGTGGTGCTCCCTGGAGTAGAAACCCCCTTTCCTGCTCCCGCCCCTGCACCTGGCTCCCCAGCCCCTCCCCCACACCTGTGTTCAGGGGCCTCTGAGGCCTCAGTTCTCAACCCCTGTGGGACTGACTGCCTAGCCAGAGGCTCCACCTCCCAGCCCCTCTGCTGGAGGTCAGTCAGGCCTCACCTCTTTATCCAAGTCACTACTTGCCAGCCCGGCTCTGAGTGCTGGAGGGCGGGGGAAGAAGGAAGGATATCACCAAGTAGGGCACCTCCTGAGTACCTGCCAGGTCAGCCCTGGCACTGGGAGTATTTGATCTCATTCTCAGTACTTTATGATCATTCTGTCAGTGTTCATACAACTCAGGGATCGTGAGCCCTATCTCAAGATGTTCTAGGGAAATGGCAACCCACTCCCATATTCCTGCCTGGAGAATCCCACGGACAGAGGAGCCTGGTGGGCTACAGTCCATGGGGTCGCAAAGAGTCAGACACAACTTGACAACTAAAGCACCAGTCATCTCAAGGTGAGGTGACTGAGGCTCAGAGAGGTTAAGCAAATTGTCAAGATCACACAGTTTAAGTGGCAGAGTCAGGCAATGATTTCAGGTTAGATTCACTCTGAGTCTAAAGGACCTCACATTCCACCATGGGAGAGAGAACTAGTCAGAGAATTTCCAAAAAATCTTAGGAAACCAGTCCTCCATTTTTCTCAAACTTTCCATGATGTAATCAACCCTAGAAGCTGGTAGCATGGGAAGTTGGGGGCATGTTAAAAGGTCAAAATTCCCTAAGAGTCTTGCACTTCCTTTTTAGAATTCAAGGGAATCTTGGCTTGCACTCCATGAGACTTCCAGATTTTCTGAATATCAATAAAAATGTTTTAGATCACCATCAAGAACACTCGTTCCAGGCCTATGAAGGTCTCTATCCTTCCCCACTCTGTTCCTTGCCCAGCTAGGTACCCCCGAGCCCCAGGCTGAAACCACAGCTGGTTGGACCCAGAGAGAAAAAAGGACTTGCCCTGCGTCACCCAGGACCTGGTGGCAGAGCTGGGATTCGAGCCCAGGCCTCCTGACCTGCAGCTCAATGCTCCTCCCTGTCCTCCAGCAAGCCTGACCTGGGGCCAGTCCCTCTTCCTCTCTGGCCTGTTTCCCTCCCCAGAAATTGACGAGATGGGCCACTGCACTCTAGGCACCTTTGCAGTTGACAAGGAAAACTTCTTGGAATTGTTCAGTCCAGGGGTTTCAAACTTTTTAAAGTAGTGGAACTCTTTTAGTAAATGGAATCTAACATAAAACATGAGTGTTCCACACTCAAGCCATTGAGGCTGGTGGGGGGGGGGGGCGGTAACCTGGAACCCTTTCTGCTCAGCACCCTCCCTTGGCGCTCACAGAAAATGGCCCTTGGCGAGGAATTCTGCAGGCCACCTGGATGGGGTTGAAGCTTAGAACGGTGCCACGCTTTGCCCAAGGTCACCCAGGGAGGTGGCCCAGAGCTAGGTGAGGACTTAGGCCTCGGTCTGCTGAGCAGGGCTCTTCACCAGGTGTGCACCAGGGCTGTGCCCCAGGAGGCCAGGCCAGGCCCTGCAGCTCAGGTCCTCAGGGCCCAGCCACCTGGTACCCATCAGAGCTCCCGGCCAAGATCCTGTGGCAAGCACTGATCACGTCTCACCCACAAGGCCTCCTGGGAGGCCAGAGGCCACGGAGGAGGTGAGGGAGGGAGGGCAGGGAGACGCCTCTGCCAGGTAGCAGTAACCAGGGTTCCCTCTCAGAGTTGCCTAGCAACCCGCCACCACAGCCAAGGCCCCGGCATGCCCAGGCTCCCCTGGTGCCCAAGCTGGGCTTCTGGGGCCTCACACCTCCCACACCTCCATGCGGGCCTGGGGCAGTTTCCCAGGGAAGATGGGACCTCCCTGACTTGGTGCCTCCGACAGATCATCGGGGGTGGGGGCAGAGGGAAGGGACAGGGGTTACATCCCAGCCCCTCCTACTGTCCCTCAGAACCTGGGTGAGAGGCCAGCCTCCTGGGGCCTCAGTCACCAGGGCGAGGAGGCTGATGCAGGACAAAGAGCAAGGGCTCTGGCGTTGGATCCAGATTCCAGTCTTGGCTGCGACACCCACAAACAATCGAATGCTTTGAACTTCCACCTCCTCAAACAGGTTACCTGCCTCCACTCTTGTTTCCCTCTAGCCTTCCACCAGGCAGCAGCCAAAGGATCCTATAAATAACCCGGATCATGGTCCAGTCCTGCCCAGAACACTCGGGCGCCCCCATCTCACTCAGAGTAAAGAAAAAAGGCCTTACCATAGCCCGCAAGCCCCTCTTGTGACCTCCCAGGTTCCTCTCCTGACACTGTCCTGCTTGATCCCTCCCATTCTTCAAACCTTCCAGGAACCTGCTGGGTACCATCCTACCTTGCCCAGATACCCACATCCCTCTCTCAGCTCCCTCAAGTCTCTGTTCAGATGTCACCTATGTAATGAGACCTATCCTGCCCAGTCTTAACAGATGTTCCTCTGCTTTGCCATTTCTTGGCTCCCTAACCCTGCTCTGAGTTTTTCTAAAACAATTAGCACTTTCTAAAGTACTGTATAATTTCTTTATATCATGTTCATTAATTTGTTATCTGGGTTCCCTTATATTAGAAACTAAGTTACATGAAGCATTTCTGTCCCTTTCTTTTTCTTACCAGACCCCATGTGTTTGGTATATGCTGGGCATTTCATAAATGTTTGTTGAGTGAATGAATGAGAGACAGCAAAGGAGGGTAACACAGTCTTGCAGGGAGAATGAATGAGATTGGCAGAGCGGCTTGCACAGAATACGGGCTTCTCCAAACTGAGAGAACACAGAACAGAATGGGAGGCAAGCAGGGGGTGGAGAAAGGCAGGAGCATCCTGGGCTCCTGGAAGCTCCTGGAAGCAGAGAGAGGAGGAAGGGCTTCGGTGAGAGGGAAAGTAGGGCTCCCAGGGTGAACAAGGAAGCTGTCCACCCTGGCCCCCTACGCTGCTCGCTCCTGCTGCCTGAACAGATTTGGGTAACCCAGGGCTTGCTGCAGTCATGGTCTCTCGCAGCCTGGACCATCTGAGCCAGAAGATGCTCCAGGAACCTCCAGGGGAACAGAATAACCTCGTCCTTGCTGATGGTGCCTCCCCCTGGACAGGGTCTGAGCTGTTTGGTGGCAGCAGCTCATCCATCCAACAGGACACCCTCATCTATTCCCAGGACACCCTTCGCCCACGAGCAGTAATGCATTCATCTGACAACACAACCCCATTTATCCAGCACACCAGTCCCATTTATCCAGCAAGTACAACCTCATTTGCTAACAGCACTCCATTCACCTGACGGGCCCCCTCATTTATCCAGCAGGACACCCTCATTTATCCTCCAAGTCGGAGGCTCTCCTTCCTCCTGTGGTGTGGCTGTGTTCTCTGATGGTGCAACCCGCCTGATCCAGCAGGACGTCATCGCTCCTACAAGTACACTTCATCCCCTGATAGTACAACCTCATTTATCTAATAATGCAGCCTCACCTTGCCTCCAAGTACCACCTCATTCCCTGACAGTACAACCTCGTTTATCTTCCAGCTCAGCCTCATTTCTCCTCCCAGCACAGCTTCATTCCCTGATAGCTCAACCTCATCCAATCTTACTTCTCCAGCCAGAGCCCAACAGATCTCAGGGATGGGGAGTGGGGGGAAAAGAGGAGGGCTTTGGAGCAAGAAGAAGGGTCCCACCATTTGCTGTTCCCAGCCTATGGAGGGCTGCCTGGCACTATGACTGTATCCAATCTTCCCAGGCCCCTGCACTTTGAGTTCTAGGTTGCATGGTCCAGCTAGTGCTCCACCATTGCCCCCCACCTCCTGTTTTGTCCCTTTGATGGCTAAAGAGAACCCACAGGATGGAATTTTTTTTTTTTCCAGCTCTCCAGCAAGGAAAAAAATCCACCTGATTTGATTTGTAGCATTTGCTGATTTCTGTGGCCTGGATATTCCCATCGTAGTCAATTTTAAGCTGGCAGCATGATGTCACTGAGAGCAGAACTGGGAAGAAGTTCTCCCTGATCAGCTCTCACGAGCCAGTGCAAGCCCACTCTTGCACACCACTGGCACACACTCACATACCAAGGCGGGAGAAGGGCAGCACCTACCATGAGCCAGACCTAAGCTAGGTTCTTTAGATACGTTTCTTCTGTGAGTTCTAAAAACCATCCAAACTGTGGGTAGGTAATCCTATTTTACAAAGTGGGGGTGGGGGGCGAACTAAGGCTCAAGTAGGTTAAATGACTCCTGAGACCACAAAGCTGGGAAGTGATGGAGCTAGGTCTGGGTCTCAGGGCTGCTGTATTCCAAAGCCAAGGTTCTTCTCACCCACATCCCCAATGAGGTGGGGAACGCTGCCCTGCTGCCTACCTCAGTGGCCATCCCTGCCTTGATTCTCAAGCCCAAGCTTCCTGGCTTTCATCGAAGACAGGAGACCCAAGTGTTGTGCTCCTCACCCATAACAAACCCTGTGCTACCCCCTGGCCTCTAGCACCAAGGGGATTCCAGGACCCTCCCAGTTCAGTCCTGGATCTCGTGTCCATCCATCCAACCTAAAACCAGGTATGGATGCCTCTCCAGGTTTCATTGCTGGCCAAGGTTCAGCCTGGCCCCGCCCTCAGGAAGCTGACCCCACCTACTCAATAGGGATGGTGACCCAGCTCCTCCTTTTGGTGCCTCCCAGAGCAGAGATCACCTGTGGGGCTGCATGAGTGCTCTGATTCCCTCTGTGACTCCTGTTTCCTCTCTCCCTCCTTCCTTCCCTCCATTCCTGCATGAAGAAGTACTGAGGGCTAGAGTTGGAATTCCAACCTCATCCATGTGACCTTGAGCATCTCCTGTAAAAGACAGTAACTATCCCAACATCCATGGGAAAGGGGGTGGGGCCAGGAACTGCATGACATACCACAGCTTATGGAGTCCCTGTCTCAGGACCAGGAGCAACCCTTGTACCACCCTAAATCCCCCACCCACCTCTGGCCCAGGAACACACCTGACTCAGACAGAGCCACAAAACTGGGTGGTGGGGGGGAACCTAGGCGAGGAGGGGGGTCGCTTGCTCTGCTGCCTGGAGTTCTCAGTCCAGACAGACTTCCTGGGAGGAGTGACCTAGATGACCTCAGGGCCCTGAGGCCACATGCAAACCCTTGGTACTAGGGTCTGCAGGGAAGGAGGGGTGGAAGGGCAGGCAGTGGCATCAGAGCCACAGGTGTTGACAGGTGAATGGCTTGGAGTCATTAGTGGGACAGAAGTGGGCAACCTGGGGCCGGGAGGAACCACATAGCCAAAGCAAGGCAGGAGGTCAAGAGACAGACCCTGGCATCCCCCACCCCTGCCACCCCAGAGACAACAGAGCCCACACACCCAGCCTGGACCGCAAACGAGCCAACAGCAGAAGTCCCAGCTCACCCCTACTCAAAGGCCCATGGCTCCTCATCCCCCAGGGCTTGGGTCCAACTCCAGACTGACAATCAAGGGCCTCTGATGCTCTCCACCCTCGTCACTTCCATTGCTTACACCTATCTGGAACTCCAGCCACCCTGCATATCTCACATTTCCTGCCTTTGCACACTCTGTTCCCTGTGCCCTTCTCTCTCTCTCTGTGCAACTGGGTCCTGATCCATCAAGGCGAGCTTTGTGGCATCTTACCCCTCTGCAAGCCCCAAAGATAACTGTTCCCTCCCCATTTCTACTGCAAAAATCCACCTGTGCACTAGAGTGTAATTGTGGATGAGTCTGCCTCCCAACTTGAACTTTGTGGGCAATCCTTGGCTCACAGTAAGTCAACACATAGGTTGGAACTTTCAGCAGCCATGAACCACTCAGGCCTGGCAACTCTGTGCCATTTCTGTTCCGCCAAACCTCAGGCTGAAGTTCCGGGTATTGGCTCCTCCTCCTCCTGGTTTTTCCTCCAGTTTCTGGTGCCTCTGCCACCTCCCTACTCTCTCTGCTGACTCCTCCGGAGACTTCAACAAGTGGAGAAGGAAAGACACTTCAACAAGTGGAGAAAGAAAGACACTACGATTTGCTGAGCATTCATGCACATGCTGGCACTCAACAGTTTAAGTCTTACTGAGTATCTGTAACAAACCTCTGAGTTGGTTTATTATTCTCATTTTAGAGAGGAGAAACTGAGGCTTCAGGAGACAACTGACCTGCTCCAGATGGTGAGTGTTGAGGCAGGAATTCACACCAGGGTCTGTGCTCTTCCACCTACCCTAAGACACCTCTCGGCAGGAGCCTAGGCCAGACAGAAACTCTCCTGGAGAAAGGGCGTCAGGAACTGCCACGCTGGCTCAGCAACCCCTGCACAGACCTCCTCTCTCTTCCAGGATTAAAGGGGATCCCCAATTGCCAAGCCATTCAGGCCTCTCCGAGCCCCTCCTCATTCTGATCCCCTCCCTCACTCTACTGGCAGCACCTCCCACACCCCTGCCCCAGGCCTTGGGAGCAGCTGCAGTGACCTCACCCAGCCCTGCCCTGGGCTCGGCTCTGGGGAGGGCTCAGCAGCTGTGCCCCAGCCCTGCAGGCTGGCTAAGGGGTGGGAGGTGGAAAGGAAGAGTGGGCATGGTGCCAAGAGAACCATCTGCTCTCCGAAGGGGCATGGCCACCCGCA
This sequence comes from Muntiacus reevesi, assembly GCF_963930625.1. Taxonomy (NCBI): domain Eukaryota; kingdom Metazoa; phylum Chordata; class Mammalia; order Artiodactyla; family Cervidae; genus Muntiacus; species Muntiacus reevesi. The sequence continues at coordinate 163,443,111 of NC_089249.1, forward strand.
CAGACACTGGCCTTACCCCCAGGGGCTGCCCTTGGCCCTCTGTCCCCATGCCAAGGGGCTCCAGGAGGCCCGAGCAGCCCACCCAGACTGGGGCACCAGCCCTCATCTGCCATCTGTCTTCTCCCGGAGCCTGAGAGGTCTTTGCAGGGCATGTTGGAGCACGAATGTCCGCCGAAAAATGAACAAGTGCTCGGGGTAAGTTCTCAGGGCAGAGGCCAGAGGCCAGGGCTGGGTGTGCTGAGCACTGCCCGCCCAGCCCAAGCCTTGCCAAGCCAAGAGCAGGCAATCCCCTGGGGGATGGGGGCCTCCATCCCCTCACATCTGCTCAGCTGGCAGGTGCTGCTGGCAGAGGGCAAGCCCCTTCCCCCACAGCCCCAGCTCAGGTTACAAAAGGAGGCAAGGCCAGCTGAGGACAGGGGGAGGGGACAGGAGGGGTGGAGGAGGCTTCCCAGAGTGTTGGGGGAGGGGAGCTCGGATCCCTAGATGGGACTTAGAGCCAGAGAGGGAAGTACCATGTCCAAGGTCACACAGCCTGCCAGTGGGCAAACAGGAGCCAGCATCTAGGGGCAGGCAGCCCTGAGTTCAAGGGTGACCTTGGGTAAATCATTGCCCTCATCTGTAAAGAAACAGGGCCTGAAACCTGCCTGCTTGCCCTCAAGGCCTCAGGGAAAGCTCTGTAGGCTAGAGAGCAGCATATGAAACCTCCTGATTCCCACACACCCCAGGGACAGAAAGGGAGGGACTAGGAGTCTTGCCCCCAGCCCCAACACACATATAAGTCAGTGTCTTTCAGGGATCAGGGCCCAGGACCCCCACCCTACACAGCGCATGGAGAGTTATCTCCTTTCCTTTGCCAGAGTGATGAACAACAGTAACGGTATTTGCTCAGATTTCACTGGGGACTTTACATGTAACTCTCCTCAGATGTAATTCTCACAGCAAAGCTTGGACATGTCTTATTATTATCCCATTTTGCAGAAAGGGAAACTGAGGCTTGGATGCTGAAGGCTACACAGAGGGTGAGTGGCAAAACTAGGACTGCTCCTCCCTGCTTGCCTCGAGACTCTTACCTGCACCTCTGAGATCCTCAAGGCACTAAAGGGTGCCGCCTGGCACTTCAGGCCTGGCATCTTGGAGTCTTGGAACCTCTACTTTCTCAGATTCATCTTCTCTCCTGGATCCCAGTATGAGGCCCACAGTGGACCCCTGAGCCAGTCTCTTCTCCGACCCCAACCCTCCATACCATCCTTTCTGCCCATGTCATCCCTCATCCCCCACAGCTTGGAGTGCCAACTTTTTGGTGTGGCATTCAAGGCCACTCACCAACTGGCCCCTGCTTGCTTCTCCAGCCTCAAGTCCTGCTGGGCTCTGGTTAACATAGCCAGACCCTGTGAGGCTCCCAAAGAATCCTGAGGGTTTAACTTTTTTGCCTCATTCTCTTTCCTCACCTCCAAATATACACAGCGCATTATCTGTCCCTCCATCATGACCCTGGGTCATTTTTATCCTCATCTTCTTTCCCCAGCTGGACCTGCAGGCATTTCGAGGGCAGGGAGCCAGTCCAGTTCCTCTGAGCAGCGCTCACAGTGGGTGCCCAGTGGGTGTAGGCCTGAATTAAAGTGAGTGGAGGAAGTAGCCATCAGCCTTGGGGCCTGCAGATGGAGAGGGGGCCGATGTCAGCTCCCTCCCTCTGGGAGCTCTGGGTTGGAGAAAGGGAGTCAGGATCCCAGAGCCAACACCCCAGACTGGCAGCCTCAGGGCCAGACTCCGAGGGAAATCAGAGAGACAATGTTGCCGGTGGAGGCCAGCCTGCACTAGCCTGGCCAGAGCACTGGGTTAGGGAGGAATAGCCCAGGGGAGTTTCATTTGTCACTGCCAGTGGGATACTATGAGAGCCTACTTTGTGTCTCTCGGCCTCACTTTCCTCATTTGCAAACTGAGGCCTGTCATGGCACATGGTGGTTGAATCTCCAGCTGGAAGAGTTCTGTGAGTGGCTGAAGCAAAGGTCAGAAGACGAGAGGGGTGAGTGATGTGGCTGGAGAGGTTGACTGGGGCCAGGAGGCCAAGACCTGAAGTGGCTAAGGCCCCAGGACTGGTCCCTGTAAGCTGAGCACACGTGGTCTCACCTCCCCCACCAGACAGAGAGCTAGCAGAGAGCAGGGACTGCAACTTTCCAGTTCCTCATGGGCCAGCGCCAAAGAGGCCTGCCGAGGATTCATGCCGATGACCATTCCCCTCCCTCCTGCAGCCAAACGCTCTGTTGCAGAGCACGTGAGACACGGAGGGTGGGTGAATGTATTCCGGGGTGGCTGGGTGAGAGTGGTTTCAGTCCCTTGAAGCTGACTGCATGGGGCTCAATTCTCTGGAGGACCCAGAAAGAGTGAGGAAGAGAAGTGTGGGCTCAATCTGGGCAGCCTGCTTGGAGGAGAAGGTGGTCCACCCTGGGAACAGAAGACGGGAGGGACAAGCAGGAGTCAAGGAAGATACCATCTGAGGCATCAGTTCAGAATCTGACCTGTCAGCCCACATCCCAACTTTAACAGACAGACCTGTTAAAATATAGATTTCAAAGCCCACCCACTGGCAGTCTGACACAGAGGGTCTGAGAGAGGGGCTGCAGACCGTACTACCTAAAAGCTTCTAGGTGACTCAGATCATCAGCCAGCTCTGCCAACAACTAAGGACTTAAGGCAGGATTCTCAGAAAGACATACTGGATTTCAGAATCACCTAGTAGGTAGGTTTTTGTTCAAACTACCCAAGCACCCGCCTAGTTTCTGAAGGGTGTCCCCAGGGATCAGCCCCTGAGAGTCGACAGCAGTTTTGGCAAGCAGGTGACAACTTCAGTGTTAGGTATAAAGATGGCAGCGTGAGGGCAGCGTGGGATCAGAGGCAGCAGGGAAAATGGGAGAGAGGGCAGGGCCTGGACAAGGCCAGCAGAGGGCCCAGGGGTTTGAACAGAGTAGTTTGGGCTTGGTTGGCTCCCAAGGGAACTGAGTAGCCCTGGAGGGTTCTGAAGTGAGCATGAGAGAGCCCTGGGGCAGGAGGACTAGTTGGGATGTGGGCTGACACTGCACTGGCATTGGGAGATGGTGACACATGGTAGAAACAGACAGGTCTGCATCTAAACCCAGGCTCAGCCTCGTTCAGCTATGCTGCCTTGGCCAAGTGACTTCGTTTTTTCCTCAATTTCCTCAGTTGCAAAATGGGGCTATTATCACATACCTGGCAGGACCCAGAGAGGAAGAAATGGGAAGATTTATGTGAAGTGCCCAACTGACTGCCTAGCACCCAGGAGTTAATTCCCTTAATTCTTGCTCCCCTTCCCACTAGAGGCAACCCTCTTAGAGACCAGAAAGGTTTCTCTGCAAAGATGGAGGCCCTGGGGGGGGAGGGTGTGGGAGGCCCCTCCCCCACATGCCACCTGGCCCCCCTCCCACCTCCACATATGGGTTGGGGGGTGGGGAGAGGCAGCAAACAGCCAAACCCTCCCAAACAGGAGTTGGTTTCCATGGTAACCAGGGTGCCAGGAGGAAGGGGGGCGCTCTAGATCCAGCTGTCCCCCCTGAGCGCCCTACCCGGGCCCCAGAGCCTCTGCTGATGCCCACCTAACACCCTGGAACCCCCATCTGCCTGCTCTGGGGGGAAAGCTGGGAATGCCATGAGCACTCCCTTCACTGTGCTCAGAGTATGTCTGCCACCTGGGTCCCGCCAGGGGCTGGGTAGGCAGCCCCGAGCAGGAGTCCCCAGTTCGAGTGCATCCACACTGCTACTCACCTACTTCCACCCATGAGAAGCCCCATCAGCACTCTGTGCCCCCAGGTCCAACTAACCCATCACGGCTCCTAGAACCAGAGGGTTCGTCCAGTTACAGCCCCCAAAAGGGCCAGAGAGTGGGTGAGTTAAGGCCCTTTGGCTATGGAGAACACAGAGGACCAGATCGGGAGAGAGCTTTGCTCCAGTTCAACACACTCGAGATCAGGGTCCCCTACAGGGGCTCTCCCCACCCCTCACCCACTCCCAACTCCGCATAGCTCCAACAGACCCTGAAGGGCTGAACTAGGACACCTGGAGCAATGCTCCAGTGAGATGGGTCATGGCCAGAGAGAAAGAAGAAAGGCCTAACAACCCAAAGGTCTGTCTAGCAACAGAATGGGCAGTGCTGGAGCTTGCAGCCTCCGGCACCTAGGAGTGTGTGAGAAAGGGAGTAATCTAGGAAGGAGGCTTGACAGCAGGTGATGGGCTCCATGACTCCCCGTCTCTCCTGGAGACGGAAGTCAGACTCGGATGTGAACGGAGTAGGCCCCAACGTGAACCTGTTTCTTGGGGACCCATCCACAAGATGGCAGGCAGGCCAAGGTTCAGATAGGGGAGGGGTGCTGAGGAGTCAGCTGCAAGGTAAGGGAGACAGTTGGGAGGCTGCTCCTTGCTACAGCCATACCCCAGAAGCCCGCACCCCAGCCCGAAGCCCGCGACCACACCTGCACTCCTCACAAGACACAGAGGGGCTTCCATAGCTCTTTGGACCCCGTTTAGTGGCCACCACCAGCTGCCACTCAAAGATGAGAGAAGGTGGGCTGCTAGAAACAAGCCTGCCCCCTTTCCAAATCCCTCCCCACCCCAGCCCTAATGGCACAGGAAGAAACACGTGAGTTTGGGGTGTATAAGGGGGTTCAGTTCCCAGGTCTGCCAGTTCTTAGGGAGGTGATCCTAAGACAAGTCACTTCTCCAGCTGGGAAAGTGGGATGCTAACACCAGCCTGGACCGGTGGGCGCTTGCTCCCCAGCCCTCTGAGCCCTTCCCCTTCTCTGGCAGAGCCCCTCCACGCCTCAGTCCTGAAGCTGGGTCCTCGGGGCCTGCAGACAGGGGAGCCCCAACCCGCAGAAAGTGGGGGCTGGGGGGGCGCTGAACTTTCGAACCTGCACACCCCCCTCCCCGCGCCGTTCATTACCTTAACAGGAGTTAAAAATAACCGTCTCATCTCTTTAAATTAGTCTGTCTGCAATTACCGCCTGGCACGGCGCTGCCCGCCATCGTCCCGCTGGAGCGGCGCCAGGTGGCAGGCGGGGGCCCTCACCCTGTCTGTCGATCTGTCTGTCTGCCTCCGGGTCCGCCCCTCCTTCTCGCCGCAGAGGTGCAGCTACCCCTGGGGCCACCTGGCGGCCCTGCCTCTCGAGCTCCCCAAGTTGCCGGGGAGGGGCGGCCGGGGGGCCACGCACGCGGCTGGCAGAAGTGAGGGGCCTTCGTGGAGCAGAGGACTGGGAGGGGATGGGGGGGCGCGGTAGCGGGGGAGGGGCGCCAGGAGGCCCGGGAAGCCGGAAGGGCCCGCCGCGCGCCAGCGCTCGTGGGTGGGTGTGAGCAGGTGGCCGTGGGAGTCTGCCGGGCGTGCCAGCAACTGTGCCAGGAGCGGCTGGCACGGGCTCGTGCCCAGGAGGCGGGCAGCTGCCAGCCCCCCGCTCGTGCAGCGCGGGGGGTGAGGACACCCCCCAACCCGGGCTCACACCGCCTCCTCCCACACCCCCACCAGCCCTCGGGGCTGGGGATCCCCAGAGGACAAAGAAGGAGGAGGGAGCCCTGCTGGAACAGGCTACAGGGAGGAGAGAAGGGGGAGCCCTGCAAGCAAACCACTGCTCAGCCGGGCTGTCTCAGGACCCTCAAGGAGCAGCCCCTCCCTTCTAGACCCCACCCCACCTAAGACCTACTGGCCAGCCTGGGTGGTATTGGGGGGGCACCACCCCTCCTGATCCCACCTCACAACAGCCAAGCTGCTCCAGGCACTGAGGGAGAAGGGGAGTGCCCCTCCACTGGGCTCCAACCCCACCTGTCCTGGGGACAGGAATGGGAGGCACCCAGGCCTGGCCTGAAAGCTCCCAGGGGAGTTGGCAGCCAGGAAACACAAAAGCAGGCAGAACAACTCCAGGGGTGCTAAGTGGAAGGAGCACCAGGATCCAGAGCAGCCTGGAAGGCTTCCTGGTGGAGTCCAGCACTAGGGAAGGAGGGACAAGAGTATCTGAGAGGAAGTGGGAGACCCTACTTGGATGGTGAAGGACAGGGAGGCCTGGCACGCTACAGTCCACGGGGGTAGCAAAGAGTCGACATGACTTAGCGGCTGAACAACAGTAACAACCTGGACGTGGGACAGCCACGCTTCCGGACCCTGCAGAGGGAGGGAGACTTCCTGTCCAAGCCCTCACCTCAGACCTGGAGACCCTACACCCTGACGGCAACTCTTCCAGCCTCTCCGGCACCAAGCCCAGTCTGTCTTCGGGCTTCAGCCTGCTGGGTGCCCTGCGCCTGCTGTTGATCTTGCCTCCTCCACTTCCTCTCTGCAATACCTCTGAACTGTCATCCCACAGCCCAGGTGGGGCCACAGGGCAAAGGTCAAGCCCTTCCTGATCTGGCCCACTCGGCCTTTCCCATGACACAGCCCTGCCACCTCCAGGAGCTCTTAGTTCCAGCCTGGCACGCCCAACAGTCTTCCAAACCCAGCGTATGAATTCCACCTCCCTGCCTTTGCATACGCAGTCAGTATCCCTTGGAAGACTTTCCCCCAAATTCTACCCGCCCTTCCCACCCAGTGAAGACAGACCAGATCGCATGCCATCTTCTCTGGGAGGGCTTGCCTGGCTCCCCAGGGGATCTCCCCGCCTTCACCACACCCCTATCCCCCCCACTGCCCACCCCCCAGCCCTTCCTGCCTGTAAAGCACAGGGCTTGGGTAACCCTGATGCATCCTGAAGGTAGGTCCAACGCCTCCCCCACTGGCCCCCCCATTCCATCAGTCACAGGGTTCAGTACACCCCAAGGGCTGAAGGGCAACACTTACGTGGGGGAGGGGAGAGAGGAAGGAACAATGGTCCCTGGCCCCAACCCTGGCACCTGAGGTGTCCCACAGGCTCTGTAACCAGAGGGTGGCTGGGAGTTGGGAATGGCCCCTCCACCCAGCCCCTGGAGGGACTGATTGGGAATCGGGGAACAGGTGGTGGGAGGGGTGGGAATGAGAGGGGGAGGAGGCTCCCTGGGGAGCTGGATGCGGGTGGGATAGGAGGACAGCCATTGAGGGGATGAGACGGGAAAGGCCAGAGGTCTCTCTGAACAGCCCTCCTCTGGTGCTGTGGGGGTCTCTGCCAGGTCTAGGTGAGAAGCCTATGCCTGAGGACCCCTCACCAATGCCCCAGCCCAGGGCAAGCCTTCCTGAGCCCAGGGACAGGGAGAAGCAGTGTGTCCCCAGCAGTGTGGTGCAGAGGACACCGCATCCAAAGGGCAGGCGGGAGGCCTGGGCCATCATCCAGGGCCTGCCGCTCACTGATGACCTGGGAAGAGTCCCATTCCCTGCCAGGGCCTCAGTCTCACAGTCTGCAAAATGAACTCATGGGACTATATTATCTCCACGTACCTTCCCAATCCCACTCTCGGGTTTAGATCCATCCCTGTTTGAAAGCTGTCAGTGTCCCCCTTCCACGCCCAGGGCAAGCAGGACACTATTCCAGAGGCTCTGGGTCCCTGGAGGGAGACACACCTAGATTGGAATCCAGCTTTCCCATCTACTGACTGTGACCTTGGGCAGTTTGCTTCTCCACTCTGTGCCTCAGTGCCCAGTTCTGTAAGTGGTGACAGTAAAACCCACCTCAGGCAGTGCAGAGGGCATTAAAGGTGACACCTGGCACAGATGCCTGAAGCTGCCTGGCAGAGGGCTTGGCCCTGAGACCCTCAGTGCACTGTAGTTTTCTCTCGGGTTCAAGCCTTATGTTCCCTCTTGCCATCTTCCCCATCATCCCTAACCCTTCAACCCCATTTGGAGCTCCATCTCCTGCAGGAAGCCCTCCTGGCTTGCTCTTACTCACAGTATCCTCCCTGGTCTCAGCACCCTCTGCACCATCCACTCACTTCTTTACTTTTACCAGACATGCACTGGTAGCTCCTGGTGCCAGGCACTATGCTTGGTGTTGTGGGGACAGAGATTGAGCTAACACTGCCACTGTTTTCCAAAGGGAGTGGGGAAGGGAAATGAGACAGGACACAAAAGACTAAGACTTATGACAGGTAGGGAGAGGACCAGAGATGAGGGAGTCCTGAGCTAGCCAAAAGGGGTTAGGGAAGGCTTCCTGGAAGAGGTGTCTGAACTCTATGCCCTTGAGGACAGGGACAATCTACAAGGAGAAGTGAAGGGTGGGACAGTTCAACAGGGGGAGGTGGGAGCAAGACACAGCACCCACTTAGGAGGAACAAGTGTCCTGCTGAGGGCTGAGCCCAGGGGGACCAGCTAAAGGATGCAGAGGAGGACTCAGGTCTGCTACTCCAGCCTGCGTCCCCACCCAGTAGTGGCCAGAGAGACAGAGGAGCTGCCAGCATAAAGCCTGAGAGCCATGGGCTCCCAGGTCAACGCACTGTGGCCCCTACAACGCAGCTGCCGGGCACCTCGTGCTGTTCATGTCCACAAGCCTCCCCTCCTCCACCGGCACACCTCCTTCCCCTGACCCTGCCTACCACCACCAATCGCAGCCCCTTCCCTCCATTTAGGCATTTAGGTCCCTCATAGAGACCCCCCTCTTGCTGAAAGCTTACAGGCCCTAGGCATGGCCTGACCACCCCCCCCGCCCCCAGCCTCCTCTCCTCCAAAGGCATCAACTATCCCCATTCCCCAACAAGTTAGCCAGGGGAGGGTCTGGATGCCACAATCCAGTCAAGACCCCATCCTCTCCCAAGATGGTTCCCCTCTTTCCAGTGGTTGGTACTGAGACCTCCCTGGGGTGCCCCTCCCCCTCCCCCCACCCCCAAATGCATCTGGGCTCAGAAAATCAGGGAAGTGGGAGACAGACAGCCTGGGGTGGGCACAGACAGATGCCCGGGTCTCAACACCCTGCCCTCACACCAGCAGGGGTCATCACCAGCCCCCTGTGCTGATCCGGGCAAGGGGGGACAGCAGCTGCCCCATGGAGGACTCAGATCACCTGACCCCACCTCAGACTGGCTGGTGCCCTAGGGTGCACTCTTGGCACTACAGAAAGAACTGTGGGCCTAGGGTCGCATTCCTCACCCTGAGGCCAGCTTCAGGGAGGGCAGTGGGAAAGATCTGGGAGGAGAGCAGCCACTCGCCCCAAGTCATTATTTCAGCTCTTTCAGGAGGGTGCCCTGGTGGAGAGGGTAAAAAGAGAGTAACACAAAGCAGACCGGGGCGGGTAAGAGAGGGATCCCCAATGTCTGAGGCCTGAGGACAGGTTCTTCCCCTATGACCCCAGGGATGGGGTGAGGGTATCCCTCATGGGTGCCTCAAAGTGGCAGTCCCTTGTCACCCCACCAGACCTCCCACCCTGCATCCAGAGCATGCACACAGCTGCTCCCAGCACGCCCCCGCCTGTCTGCCGGCCGGCCCCACGCCCTGGGCACACACTCTGTGACCCCTGGGGGTGCCCCAGGGTCTCCCTCCAGACCGCCCACCGTTTGCCCAGCGGCATCTAGCAGCCCTTGGAAGCCCCAGCCGACGGCTCCAGCACCCTTCCCCAGCCCGACGCCCCCACCTTCCAGCCGGCCGAGCTGTTGCTGTCGCCTTTATCCTTGAAGTAGGGCACGTAACGGACCATCCAGTCGTAGATCTGCGAGAGCGTGAGCCGCTTGTCCGGGGCGCTCTCGATGGCTTTGGTGATGAGGTCGGCGTAGGACAGGTTCCCCCACGCGTTCCGCCGGGAGCTCTTCGCTTTCCGCAGCGGTCCGACCTCCGCGCCCAGCGGCGGCGCTGGGGCCATCGGCGGGGCCGTGGCCCGGCGCTCCGGCCCGCAGTCCTCGGCGCCCTCGGCCACCCCAGAACCCAGCGCTCCGTCCTCGTCGCCGACCAAGTCGGGCTGCGGCAGGGGCCAGGTACACGAGCGCGGCCGGCTCTGCGGCGCGAAGTCCGGGTCCACGTCCACCTGATGCGCTCGCAGCTTCGCAGCCATGGTCCCGCCCGGCTCGGGCGAGGAGGGGAGGGGGGCTCCGCGGAGGGTGGGCGGGCGGCTCCGGGATCTGCGCGCCCCTGGGAGGCCTGCGGGAGGGGTCCCTGGCGGCGCCGGCTCAACCGCGGGGCGCCATGGGCCAGGTCGTGGAGACAGGGGTCTGGACGCGCTGGGAAGCCCGAAGGGAGGAAAAGAGGGGGGCAGTGAGAGAGCGGCGGCCCCGGAGCCCAACGGGCACACACCTCGCCCAGCCCCGCTTCTAGCACCTGCCGCCTGTTTGTGCCTGCAGCCACCACCGCCACCGTCGCTGCCGCCGCTCCCCCGGCGCCGACCCCGCACGCGGGCCCCGCTCTCCCGGGACGAAGCCGGACTGCACCATGCCGGAGCCCGAGCCCGTGCCGGAGCCCGCGCCGCCGCCGCCGCCCCGTGAATGCCGCCGCCGCCGCCGCCGCCGCTCCGGCTCCAGCGCCAGCTCCCGCGCCTGCCGCGCTCAGCGCCGGCTGCACCTCAGATGGGCGGGGGACAGGGAGGGGGGCGGGCCCGGCGCGGGAGAGGGCGGGGCGTGCCCGCCCGCGGCCGCGGAATCCTCTGGCGGGCCGGGTGCCCCGCCCGCGGGCTGGAGGCGGAGGCGCGGGGCTCCCGGCCGGGGGCGACCCCGCCGCAGCCCCTGCATGCAACAGCGCCGCCTACGGAGCAGGGAAGACGCGGCGGGCGCGACCCCGCCCCCTGCTTTGCTCTAGGGGAGGGGGGCGCGGGGGGCGGGGCCCGAGCACCCTCATTGGTCCGTAGCAGGGCTGTCCCGCCCACGGACTCGGCAGGATCCCTCCCCTAAGCGCGTCAGCGGGTTATTGTTACAACCCGGGGTTTCCCGGGGCAACAGAAATGAGGCGGGGCTCAGAGCACATGGCCCCGCCTTCTATTCCCGGGAGGAATGCCCCGCCCTCTGTTTCTAGACCCTTGGTATTTCCAAATCTTCGTTCCAGAAACCTGGTGGGGTGGATGATGGAGTTGTTCTCTTCTTTCTGCCCTGGGCTGGAGGAAAGGAGAGGGTCAAGAACACCTGGATTCTGGGTCAGGTTTGGCCACAATTTTGGCTTCTCCATCTGCAGGTTGTTTTTCGTAGGCATTCAGAATGCCTGGTTTAACGTGTAGTAAAATTAACCTGGAGAGGTTGTTAAAACGTTTTACTGGGCCCCAGCCAGGTTAGTCTGGGTTGCGGCTTGAGACTTTGCATTTCTGACAAGTTCCCAGGTGATGCACCCTGGACCACACTTTGCAAACCACTATTTTAGAGTCTGTTGGAGGCTGTTGCCAGAGTTGTTGGAACACTTCCCTCAAATTTCATCCTGTTTGGGGAGAAGTTTCTCGTTCACTTAACATATTTATTGAGCACCTTTGATGCATGTGCACTGTTTCGGATACTAAGGCAAGAGCAGCAACGGAGACAGATGAGGTCCCTACAGCATAGGCTGTGGAGAAGTCAGATGTTGTCAGATCACTGTATGGCCTCAGAAGGAAGAGAGGCCAGCTGAGCAGTTGGGCAGCCTATGATCTCATCCCACAGGGCCCTAGGCTAGGTTTCCAGCCAACACTCCACCTGCCAGCCTTTGCTTTGTGTATCCCCTCTGCCTAAAACACCCTTTCCCCTGCTCAGATGCTGTCATCAGAGATCCTCGCATCCCTCAAAACTCAGCTTAACTCATCCCTGATTCCTTCTTTAACCCAACTCCCAGCACTGTCCTTGTCCCTTGCTTGCGCAGATCACTATCTTCTCTGCCAGTAATTTCTGTGTTCCTCTTGGACAATATTTCTCTTTTGCCAATCAGGAAACTGAGGTCCAGAGTGGGCAAGTGAGTTGCCCAGATGGAATGGCCAGGATTAGACTCAGGCTCACCAGCCAGTACCACATTCCTGGAGAGGCTGGACACTGCAACTTGCAGAAAGTTCTCTGTGCAGGACTGGGCCCAGGCCACAGGAGACAGCCCTCTCCAAAATTCCTTCCTTTCAGCCTAGGTCCCAAGGAGTAGGGCCAAGGGTGAGGATGGGGGTGGGACTGGAGAGGCCCCTCCTTGCCAACCCCCCCAGGGTGGGAGCAGGTCCAGCTTGCAAATGCCTGGCGTGACATTTGCCTGAGTCACATTCCGAAGGCAAGGGTGGGCATGGGAACCATTGGCTGCCCCCCTTCTGCTTACGTATACACACCCTCCAGGTGGTTCAGTTTAGAGACACAAGGGCCCTGAAATCACTGCTGGACTCCCTCCCACAGTTCTCATATGCCCTCCGTGCCTGGCAAGCCCATGCTGGGGGCTGCCCCCTCAAGTTCCCTGGAAGCCAGGCAGGCCTCCTGCTAGTCTTCAGCTCTGGCTTAGCCTGCTCTGTGAGATGGGGCCTGCTGGGGGTCATACCAGAGCAGGGAGGATCCTTAGCTGGGGGCCCTGGCACAGGCTGCTGCGGGGCTGGGAAGCCAGGTTGGCAGAGATGCCCTAGAGGCTGACTCAGGCTCTGCTCTGGCGCCTGCTCTGCCCAGTGTCCACAGCTTCTGCCTGGACTCTAGTCTGGGTCCCACACTGGCACACTCAGTCCCCACTCCACATGACACACACACATATCCACTGTGCACACAGACACTCATTTTTCTCTACTCACAACTTGGTTCCTGCTGACATGTTCATCGTGAGGTCATCTAATATTACTGATTAAAGTATGGACAAGTTCCTTAACTGCCCAAATCCAAATAGATTATTTCCTAATCTATAAATGAGTATCATCATAGCACAAATTTCAGAGGCTATTTGGAGAATTCAGTAAAATCACGAATGTTAGCATTAGGCTCATAGTAAGTGCTCAATAATCCTAGCATTTTTTTTATTACTGTTTGGTGTTACCTTCCCTCCCTGTTTGTCCCCGGTCAAACTGTCCCACCTGCTGTCATCACACACATGATCGTGTCCATTCACACACTCGGGCTTGCTCGCAGGCACACCTGTCTCTGTCCCTCACACATGTGTCCCAATTACACAGACCCTCAAGTTCCTATGGTCCCAACCCCAGGTCTCTCTCCCACTCCCCTCCCCTCCCCCACACCTGCTCTCAAGCTCCCATTCACCTTCCCTACCACTCCCACATTCATTTCTGCTCACAGACAAGCCCCCACTTGCTCACACTCGCTCTCCTCCCCCTTCCACGCACAGGCACGTTTGCTGCTTCCCTTGGACTTAACTCACTTGCATTCCAGTGCACACACAGTCACACTCAGACGCCTGCTTTACCGGGTCAGCTCGTACTTGGATCACAAAACTTGTGTACATACACCAAACAATCCCAGGGCATGTCTCGTACCTTAGCGGGTCCATCCCTCCCAGCGATGAACACTACCCAGCTCACCCAAGGCACACTGCCCTTGGCAGACCCCTTCTCAGGCCACACAGTGACACTCCTGTCACCCCCACAGGACTGTGTCTTCCCAGCTGCTTCCCCTCCTCCAGTCTCAGCTCCCCATGCCCTCCCAGCTCTCAGAATAGCCCCTGCGTCTGTGGCTACCGCCACCTCCACCGCTGCCACTGCTGAGCTGTCAGGGCCGGCCGGAGCCTGCTACCCTAGCGCAGTGCCAGCTGTCCTGGCTCACTCAGGGCAAGTGAGGACAGAAGGACAGGCTTCGTTGAGGTCTGACAGGCATAGCTGCTCTGCGCCCCCGGAAACCCTCTTCCAGAACCCACCTAGAAGACAGTCAGCTCTCTGGAACCCACTGCCACTCACCCAGCACATTCCCAGTCCCTGAAGGATTTTGCCTGTGTCCCCTTTTATCCTTAAAAGCCCAGAGAGGACTGCCTCCCCTTCGTGGCTCAGAGAAGCTGGGGTCTGGGGAGGAAGGAGTTTGGTCAAGGCAGAGCAGAGAGTTGGGAGCAGAGCCAGACCAGGACCAGCCCTTCCTAGCCCCTCCTGGGGGACCCCCTCCTAAACCACACAGTTATCAAGAACTACCCCCCTGTCCCCGCCGGCTGGTGCTGAGCAGAGCCTGGTTGACATCTGATGCCACAGTTGTCAGGAAAAGAGAATAGCACAGGGGTGATGTCTGGGGACGCCTCTGGAGGGGGTGGGGCTGGTGCCCAGCTGAAGCCTCCAGGGGTGGAAGGGGGAGAGTCTGCAGAAGCCAGAGGGGACATCAGGACAGCTGGGAGAGCCTCCAGGGCAGGCTCGGGCCTGGCCCAGGGACGCGTCAGAGAGTGGGTGGGGCTGAGCCGAGGCTGTGGCCGAGGGGGACAGCGTATCTGGGCCGGGCTTTGTGACAAGACCGAGGCTCCTGCAGTTGCCTCCACGGTGCCGGCCTGGGGCAGAGAGTTCTGCTGACTTTAGGGAGGCCACTTAGACCAGCTCAATGCCCCAAAACATGAGCCTCCTACCAAGAGGACCTTGTGTCCTCCTGGACCAGGGGGCTGGACCACCACCAACAGTGGCAGAGAAGTAGTGCTGAAGTGAACTACTCTTATAGGCCAAACCTGTCCCACCCACCGTCCCCCTTCAATCCTGTATCCTTATCCCCATCAATTTTTTTTAATTTATTTTTTTATTGAAGGATAATTGCTTTATAGAATTTTGTTGTTTTCTGTCAAACCTCAACATGAATCATCCATAGGTATATATATATATATATATATGAGCCTCTGTGCCAGCCCCTGCAGACACCCTGCCAAGCATGATAATCCTTGAGGGCAAGAGCTCTGCCTATCTTGTTCTCGGCTGTACCCCCAGGACCCAGAGCAGGGGCTGGCACAGAGGCTTTCAATAAACATTTGTTGAATGACAGGATAAACTCATTTTATTCTCACAAGCACTTGAGGGGCAGACACTGTTATTCCCATTTTCTAGATGAAGAAAATGAGGCTCAGAGGAGGGAGGTGAGTAGCCTGCTTCCTTGGAACTCAAACTGGAGCCTGGATTTGCTCCTCATCATGCACTAGAGATAGGGGAAAAATGAGCTTTGAGGCAAATCGTTTCCCTTCTCTGAGCCTCATTTTCCTCATCTGTGAAATGGGACTATATTTACATGTTGGGGATGATTAAGTCCATCTGTGTAAAGTCAAATGTCAGACAAATATATGCTCCTTTCATCCTCTCCTCCTTGGGTTAGCCTTGATATTCTAAACTTCCACACAACCACACCTGGGACCCATGATGATTGCAAGTCTCCCCTCTTTCTGTACAACAGGAAGGAGGTGTATTTGTTTGCTGGGGATGCTGCAACAAAGTGCCGGAGCAGCTTAAAAGAACAGGAATTTATTGTCTCACAGTTCTGGAGACTAGCAGTCTGAAATCAAGATGCTGGCAGGGCCACACTCTCTCTGAATGCTCTGGGGGTGAGTCCTTCTTCGCCTCTTCCTGTTTCTGGGGCTTGCTGCTGATCCTGGCAGTCCTTGTCATACAGACACATCACTGCAGTCTCTGCCTCTGTCTTCACACAGCAGTCTTTTCCGTCCCTTCTCCCCGTCTTCACATGGCGTTGTCCTCTCTGGGGCTGTCTCCTCCTTACGATGACACCAGCCACACTGGATTTAGGGTCCACCCTACTCCACTATGACCTAATCTTTACTAATTACATCTGCAAAGACTTTGTTTCCAAAAAAAAGGAAAAAAGATCCAAAGCTAAGGTTTCAGGAAGAGCGTAAACTTCGGGGTGGGGAGCACTATTCAACCCACTACAAGAGGTGTACTAGGAAAGGTGGGGGGCTCGGAGACCTGCGGGAATGGCTTCAGATTCTGCCTCTTTCACCAGGAGGCTGGACTGTAGACTCCTCTGAGTCTTGTTTCTTACCATGTAGGGTGAGGACAGCAACTCTGACCTCCCAGGGATGCTGAAAGGAAAAGATGAAGCGAGGACTTGACAGCAGTGCCCGGCAGAAGACCCCAGCATCTCACTGTGGCCTCACTGCCCGGGCCGACCCCTCCTGCCCACGTGACCTTCCTCGGGATCGTCCTGACCTGGCCTGTCATCCTCCTGGCCCAGTGATCTGATCAGACCACTGGGCGACAGCATTCTGCTCCTGGCCCTGCTAAGTCACTGCTCTGTTCCGCAGATCAAGCAGGTGAGAGGCCTGGATCAGATGATCTCGAAGGTTCCATTGGAAGCCGATGTTCACAGTGCCCTGATATCTCCTCACAAAATACTAAAGTAGTCTGGATTTCTGTAGAGCCATGGCTGGTCAGAGGAGTCCTCGGGAAAGGAATGAGGTTTCTAGGAACTTCCAGCTGCCCCCTCTCACCAGGTCCCCCGAGGCCTACCAGGCAGGCCATGGAGGCAGCAGAGTTCCCAAGCCAGTGAGCCTCTGCCTGTGAGGAGCCCCCAGACATTCACCCAGAGCCCCCTGGGTTGGCTGCTTCTGACCTCGGCTGCAGCCCCAGCCCCAGCCCCAGCCTTGGAGAACAGGGAGCTGTGGTCACAGGCAGTGAATGCCAGCTCCATCATGGACTCCCTATGTGACCTGGGCCTGGTCTCTTACCTCAGTTTCACCATCTGCAAAATGGAGACACACCTACCCCGAGTGGGCAGGAGAATGAAAGAAGATGACACGGAGGAGGAACTGCATGACCTCTGGGGCACTGGAATGAAGTCTCTCTCTCTGGCCTTCATCATGGCCTTGCCCTCTGTTTCCTGGGCCCATGGGCCCCTGGACCCATCACTGCCTCCCCAGCCTTACTCTCAGACTGAGGCCCCTCTGGAATGAAAGGCCATAGACTCCCAGCAAATTAGAATAGTGAGAGCAACCAGTCCCATTGATGTGCCAGCTAATACGAGGAGGGGGGAAGCTAAATAACAGAAGGCCTCCTGTGTGCCAGGCACTGGGCCATGTGCACCTGCTCATTTCATCCTGATGGCCACATTCTGGAACCATTGGTGTTATTCCCATTTTATAGATGGGGACACTGAGGGCATCTGCTGAGGAAATTGAGGCAGTATCTGCTGGAGAAACCTTACGGGGTTGTTGTGAGTATGATAACAATAATAATATTTAATAAACATCACCCTCATCATCACCATCATTATTATCAAGTGCTTCCTTTTCTTACTTATTTATCAAGTGTAGCCTCTATGCTAATTGATTTCATGGTTCTCTCTTGATCCTTACTTAATCCTAAGAGGTTGGCATTATTTTAGAGAGGGCAGCAGAGGCTCAGAGAAGTCAAATAACTTCCCCCAGGTCGCAAAGGAAAGAGCTAAGCCAGAGTTTTCCAACCCCAAAGCTGATGCTTTCCCCACTGCAACTGTTTTCTCTGGAAAACAGTTGCTGCCTGCATAGGTGAGTGATGTCACATGGGTGGTACAGACTGCCCAAGCTAAGTGTGGCCAACACGGCAGCAGATGGGATAAGCCATCATCTGCATCCATGTTTTGTGAAACGTGTTCAGTCCACACCCTTAATTTCTACTTATTTTTTGGCCATGCTTCATGCAGCATGTGGGATCTTAGTTCCCTGTTGAAGGAGCAAACCCTGTGCCCCATGTAGCAGAAATCTTAACCACTGGATCACCAGGGAAATTCTTTAATTTTTACTTTTTAATCATTGTAATGTGATACTTAGATAAGAGTAAGTGAGAACAAGTCAAAAATGTGATCCATGCAAATGATAAAGCTCTCCTAAGCTCTCATCACCCAGGTACCAAGAGATGGGCCCTTCAGGTGACCTGGCTGTTCCATGCCCAGCACCCTGGGACCTGGGTTCAGCCCCAGTCTGCCTTGCAACTTGTCTCTACTGGTCCTCTGGGTACTCTGCACGGCCTGAGCATGGCCTGCATGAAGTGGCTGTGACTGTGGCTATAGGCCCAGGCCAGCTGACTGTATCCATGCTCTCTGCACCTGCCTTTCAGAGGCCTCCTCGCTCAGTAGAGGGACCTAATGCCATACACACTTGCCCCAGGCCTGGCTGCCTTCTGTGTGCTTCTTCTGAGCCTTCATTTTTATCTCCTGGCCTCTCCTTTATATGAAAAGAGCACAGCATGAAAAGAGCACAAGAGCTGAGCCCAACAGTCCTGGGTTAGTGTCCCGGTGGTGACCTCAGGGGCTTCTCCCTGAGTCTCAGTTCCTCAGGGATAAGGCAAATTTGGCAACATCTACTTCACAGAACTACTGTGAGAATGGTGATAATAATGACAAAGATAACAATATTTATCAAGGGTCTGACAAGGGCTAGCTCTGTGCTAAGTGATTCCATGGCTATCTTTGATCCTTCATCAACTGGAGAGGTTGCTTTTATTGTCATCCTCATCTCACAGGTGAAGACATAATAACAGAAGCTTCTGGCACATAGGAGACATTTGACAAGTACTAGCTCTGTCTCACAGCGTTGTGGTTTTTTTCAAACAGGTGAAATTCATAAACTAAAGCAGCTACACTCAAGTCATACCAGGGTTCACAGCCGTTGTTCCCACTTGGGATATCTATATGTGTCCAGCTTGCTGTGTGATTCCTGCTTAGCAAACTTCATGTCCAGGCTGCTGTCTTGCTCTGAAGCATACCATTCTCAGGCCAGCTTAGATGAACCTGTGAAGAGGGTGTGCTGGGATCAGGAGACGTGGTCCCAGGGCCAGCCCTGCCAGTGTTTCTTTGAACTTTTCTGCACCTCATTTGCTTTGTTTGTGTCTCAGAGGGGGGTAGTTGGAAAGGAGTGGCAGATAGTAGATACTCTGAAACTGTTGGTCCACAACCTCTCCATCCAGTTTAGTCATGTGGATGAGTCAGAGTTAAAGATCAATCCCAAATCCTGACCAGCCCAATATACAAGAGAATCATAAGCACAGGGAACCAGCCAAGGGTCAGGTGTGGAGAGGAGGGAACATGGGCTCTGCTGATGGGGCTGGGCAGGTCTCCCGTCGCCACGCTGCAGCAGGTACGACCCTCTTTGCCTGCCAGGAAGCATAGTTACCCCTTGTATTCTGTTGCAGTAACTGACTATCCTCAGTCTAGGTTTATGGTTCATCTCTTCACCCATTTTATAGCAAAACTCTTACTCCTTTTCTTCAATTAATCATGCTGTTGTTGGCATATGAGCCATTTTATAAATATGGGGATATCCCCCAAGTCCCTTTTTTGGAATCAAGGTGATATGAATGGTGAATGAAAGAAGAACAGATGCAGGAAGTAAGTCACATGAAGGGTAAAGACAGCACTGGAGCATCATCCACACACACCTGACAAACTTCCAGCATTCCTCCTCTGAGGAGTCTCCCAGACCCCTGAAGCCATATCAGTCCTTCCTCTCTGTTCCTGGTGCCTGTTTCTTGTTTTATTCACCCTGGGCTGTAATTATGAACATTTGTTCCCACATCTGTTTACTGGTCTGTGAGGTCCTCTAGCACTGGGTTTTATCCCACTCATGTCTCAGATCCCGCACAGGACCTGAATGGGGGACTGGAGGGGGTGGGGAAAGAGAGCAAGAGAGGCTTCACGAAGGTGAAATGCTTGATCTGGGTCTCCTGATAACTTCCTGAGCATTTGTTAGATGCCAAGCGAGGTTTCCAAGAATGAGATATTCAGAAAACATGTACCTAAAGGGCCTCCTACAGAGACAGGCACGTGACAGTCACTGAAGTCACAGCCATGGTTTTAATAAGGAAACACTGGAGGCCACCTGGAGGAGATTATGTTATGCCTCAACCACGCAGAGGAAAACTACGCAGCTCTTAAAAAGAGTAAATAGACCTCCGTGTGCTAACACAGAAAGGTGTCCATGATGTAACATTAAGTGAAAAGAGAAGTGACAGAAAAGTAGTAGTGCCTACAGCATGCTGGGCATTGTGTATAATACATGATTCTGTTGCTGTCAATGCTACACATGTGCATTATATTTGCATGTATGGATCCACGTGTATAGAAGTCCTATACATATGTATGTGTGTGTATATATGTATATGTGTGTGTGTGTGTGTATGAAGGATTTCCCCAAACTGTTAAGATTAGTTAGTTCCAATCAAGAGCTAATAATGAAGGTTAGAGAGAGCCTCCTCTTTTACTTTATACAATTTCGTATTGTTGAATAGCTTTACAACACATGAAGAACAATAAAGGAAAAAAGAGGTAAATGCTGTCATGAGTAATGAGTGCCCTGGGAAGAGTTCAGCTGACAAGCTCAGTGACTCAGTAAAGCAGTCCAGCGACCTGGTCTCTTTGCCTCCACCACCCCAGGATAGGCCTGATGAGTGCACAGCCTAGGCAGACAGAGTCTGATGGGGAGACCCTTGGCAAAGGTTCCAGAAACCAGGAAAACCAGGTGACTTAGCCCCCACTGAGGAGGGATGACTGGTGACCCCTCTGGAGACATAGGGGTCATCTCCGATCCCTGAGTATTGGGACTGACCCTGTGCTGGAGCTGAGCCCCATTCTCTGTGTGGGCCTTGAGACGGACTCATGTGGACAAGACCCCATGCCCTCAGACCAGGAAGAGCCTTAGAAATCATCAAGCCCATTGCCACCTCGTCCTATTGGTCTGGGACTGGATGGGAACCAAATTCCTGAGACATAGTGAGACATCTGGGTAGGGGCAGAGCTGGCCAGAATGCAGACATCATGATGCCAAGTGGGAGATTTTCCAGGCTCCCTCAGAGTCTCCCGGATGGGAGAGTCATGGTGAGTAGAAAGAACATGGATCTGAAAGACACGCAAACCCGGTTCTAGACCTAGATGCCCACCCTTGAGACCCTAGAGCCTCAACCACCTCCTCAGGAAAATGAAGACAATACTACCAAGCTGAGGGTGATTGTGAGAATTGAAGACTTGGTACAAACAAGCCCCCAAGTTTAGTAGAACTTTATCTGTGGCATTCAGGCTGAGTGGTATCTTTAAGAAGAGATGGGAATTTATGTATAGGGACAAGGGTAGTTGCAGATTTGGACTCTGGTCTTTAGGGCTTCATATATCTCAGAGAGTGAACTTGACACTAGTCCAGGCAAAAAAAGGTGGAGGAAGGTAGCAGTTAAGAACTCAGGTCTGGAGTAAGTCGCAGATACAAATCCCAATTTTCCTCATTTCTAATCATATGCCCTCTCTAGGCCTAACATTCTTCATCACAAAAATGAGGATAACAGTAATTCTAACCTTTCAGGATTATCATCAGGTTTCAATGAAATAATACAGGTAAATTACCTAGTACAGTGCCTGGCACTCTTTGGAGTTATAAGATAGAGGCATTCAAGGCCTTTTTACCTGTGAGAAAAGGATCCAGAGTTCCTAATGGACTTCAGGGTTATCATCGGGAGAAGAGACCATCAGAAAGAGGAGGTATGTGGTTTTGGCAACCACAATGTGGAGTGGAGCAGAGGGCCATAAAAGTCAGACAGATCTGAGTTGAATACCAGCATCACTACCTTAGCTGTGTAACTTCAAACAAGTTATTGCACTTCTCCAAGCCTCAGTTTCCTTATCCCCCCCAAATGGATTGGTATACCTGTTCCTGCTCTACCAGAACATATTAAAGTAAACCTCCAGACTACTTTGCCTAAGGCTCCCTCTCTCCATCTGCTTCCTCCCCAGCTTCTCGCTCCTGACCACCATCTCACAGTCTCCAGAACAGAGCACTGGACTTGGAGTCTCAAAGACTTTCCTTCCAGACCCAAAGCATCACCTGCCTGGGTTATCCCACATGTGGGACTTTGAGCAAATCACTGTGCTTGGCAGAATCTCTCCCCATGTTTGGGTTGGGGAGATTCCTGCATCCTCACAAGATTGAGGCAATTTTGTGACAACTTAGTAACAACTAAGGCAATAAATGTGAACATATGTGATGGAGCTTTATCCACTACTTTGAGTAAATTTCACTGACTGAATCTTAACAGTCTTTTTTTTTAAATACCTACATTTAACAAGTCCTTTTAAGAACAAGTCAATCTTACTCTCCTTAACCAGCTAATCACCTTGAAACTGAACATAGAAAGAGCACATATGTTGAGTCCAGGACCTGGTTTAGATTTTAGCTCTAACCCTGTAGCCTTGGGCAGGTCACTTCATCTCCTTGAGTCCCAGATCTCTTAGCTATAAAGAGGCATTGAATTTATCTGAGGGAAACCAAAGCACTGTTTTGAAAAGACATCTGCTCTCCCGGGGCTTCCCTTGTGGCTCAGATGGTAAAGAATCCACCCACAGTGCAGGAGACCTGGGTTCGATCCCTGGGTTAGGAAGATCCCCTGGAGACGGGAAAGGCTACCCACTCCAGTATTCTGGCCTGGAGAATTCCATGGACTCTATAGTCCATGGGGTCGCAAAGAGTCAGACATGACTGAGTGACTTTCACTTCACTTCACTTCTGCTCCCCCATGTTCACTGCAGTATTATTTACAATAGCCTAGACATAGAAACAACCTTAGTGTCCATAGATTGATAAATGGATGAAGAAAAAATGAGACATACACATATAGAGTGGAATATTGTCCATAAAAAGAAGGAAATCCTACCATTTGTGACTACATGGATGGATCTTGAGGGCATTATGCTAAATGAAATAAATCTGATAAAGACAAATACTGTGTGATCTCATTTATGTGTGGAATCTAAAAAACCTATCACAGATACAGAGAACAAACTGGTGGTTTGCTAGACGAGGTGAGGGTAGGCAAAATGGATAAAGGTGTTCAAAAGGTACAACTTCCAGTTATAAGATAAATAAGTCCCGTACATGTGATGTACAGTGTGGTGACTATAGCTAATACTACTGCTGTATATTTTTAAAGTTGCCAGGAGTAGATCTTAGCAAGTTGCTAAGGGTCAATCTGTCAGCAAAGAGATGTCACTTCATTGACAAAGGTCCATAGAGTCAAAGCTATGATTTTTCCAGTAGTCATGTACAGGTGTGAGAGTTGGACCATAAAGAAGGCTGAGTGCCAAAGAACTGATGCTTTCAAACTGCAGTGCTGGAGAAGACTCTTGAGAGTCCCTTGGACAGCAGGGCAATCAAACCAGTCAACTCTAAAGGAAACCAACCGTGAATATTCATTGGAGGGATTTATCCTGAAGCTGAAGCTCCAATACTTTGGCCACCTGATGCGAAGAGACCTTGGACTGGAAAAGACCTTGATGCTGGGAAAGATTGAGGGCAGGAGGAGAAGAGGGTGACAGAGGATGAGATGGTTGCATGGTATCACTGACTCAATGGACATGAGTCTGAGCAAAATCCAGGAGATTGTGAAGGACAGCGAGGCCTGGCATGCCGCAGTACAGGAGGTTGCAGAGTTAAAAATGACTGAGCAACTGAACAACAACAACAGAGAGTAGATCTTAAAATTTCTCATCACAAGAGAAAAATTGTAACTAGAGTGGTATGGATGGTAACTAAACTTCTTGCAGTAACCATTTTGCAATACATATAGATATCAAATCATTATATTGTACACTTAAAACTAATATGTCAATTATATACTGTTTTTTCAAAAGAGGCATTAATAATACCTACTTCACGGGGTTATCATGTGAATGATAATGACAACAATAGTAACAGCAGACATAGGGGAGGACAGGGACCTGGCCCCACAATCACCCACTAGCTAGACCCACTCTGGAGGGGTAGACCAGATACTCCGGCAAATGGAGTCACTTCCATCAAGCAGACTATCTTATCGCCTGCAAACACACCTGAAAACATTGCCATCACCTGTGCCTTCACTGTAACTTGAGGTGAGAAAGGGAGCAGGCTTGGGGTCTGCCTGGCTAAAATTGGGTTCCTGGGTAACCTTATGCAGTCTCTTCACAGACCAAAGCTTACTCTTGAAGAAAGGTCTGGGGCTTTGCTGGTTGGATCTGTGGATGAGATATTTCAGGACAAGGAAGCAGCCCAGGCATGCGGTTTGCCAAGCTGGAATCACAGAGCAAGTTGGACATGTGAAGATGTCCCAGGTGGGAACAATGGCTGTGTACCCCAGCATGGCTTGAGCATAGCTGATTTAGTTTATGAACTTAGATGGCTGAAAAAACAAAAGCTGTGAAAAGGAACCAGCAGTTGTCAAGTGCTTACTTTGTGCCAGAAACTCCTATTACTACATCTTCACCTGTGAAATGGGGATGACGATAAAATAATGGCAACCTCTCTCGGTTGATGAAGGATCAAGAAGAGCCATGGAATCACTTAGCATGGAGCCTACACTCTGTAAGACCCTGATAAACAGAAGCCCGTGTTTTCATAAAGCATAGCATAGCAGGGAGGGGGGTCACTGAGCCAGGGATCACAAGAGGGTGTGGGCACTTGAGAGGAAGGGATGGATTTTGGTTTGGAGGTACTGACTTGGAGGTGTCTGTAGGACAGCCAGGGAGGACATCTGCTTGGCAGACATTGATATGAAGTCCAAGGCTCTGAGAAGAGGTGTAGACAGGAAATGTGGTCTTGAATCCTTGGCACCAAGATGCAGAAACTATGGGAGCGGCTAAGACCCTGAGGTGATGGGTGATGTGGAGCAAGATGTGAAGAGAGCAGAGAGTCCAAGGCAGTGATGACGGACACTAGCACATTACGGAGAGCAGAGCATGAGCAGACTGCAAAGGATTCCGGGAACTTCAAAGGAGTCTGGGAAGGAGCAGCCAGGGAGTTAAGAAATGGTGGACTCTGGAAAACCAAGGAAAAAGAGAGGTTGAAGAAGAAGGAACTGGTAAACAGTGCAGATATAGCACACAGGTCAAGAAAGCCAACTTAAAGCATGTCTGCAGTATATACTTTTTCAGACCAGGGCAGGCCAGAAAGCGAGGCAGCAACTATTCCCAGCATTCACCACCAGTCCGCAGCCAGAGCAAGGCTAACCTCTAAAGCTCACGTAAGAAATCCTAGGCATTCAAGGACCTCCAAGTGGAGCCCAAAGGCCCTCTAGGGGCAGTGTAGACATAGGATGGCTGAATCCCTCTGCATGAGGCCCCACCACATCTCTAAACAGCCGTGAGCCTCCATTTCCTCATATGCGTAAAGGGGATAATATGCAAGCTTTATATTCAGGGTTGTAAGAATTGGATGACATCATTTTACGAGAGGCTTGGTAGAACGTGGCCACTCAACATAAGTTCATACTCTCACTCTTTATTTTAATATAAAAATGTCTATCCCTGATGATGATCCCAAATCAAGAAAAAGTTAAATTCAAGTCAAGTCTCCTCTTTTAGAGAACACAGGGAATACTTGACAAAGACTCACACTGTCACACCTGTCTTGCTTTTGAAGACTTGGTGATGGGCTACCCCAGGCATGACCTCCAAGATCCCCTTCAGCCCCCTCATCCCATGCTCTTCCAAGAGAAGTGGTCATCCGTATATGACCTCTCCTTTCAGAGAAGAGTTGGGAGCCTGCCTGGCCAGGCCAAAAGGCCCAGTGGCTTGAGGGAGAGGGAAGAAAGCCATGCAGAGTATAACAGAGGCACTCAGGCGAGGACAAGTTTGTGAAAGTAAGTTAAGTCATTCCTAAAATGACCTGTAAAGTTCGGTCACAATTAACACTTACACCTCTTACTGAGAGAGACACATTACATATGTTATCTCAGCCATTACTCCCACCAACTCATGAGGAAGGGACATGGAAACTGAAATTCTGTCCAAAAAAAGTGATTTGTTCAAAGTCCCACAGATGATAGATGATGGTTCTGGGACTGGAAGGTGAGTCTGCGGACAGGAAGGTGGAGCCAGCTGGATTTGAGAAGCTAGGAAGGCAGTGGATGAAGGGAGGGAGCCATGGGCGATGTGGTGTCTGGGTTTTACCCTAATAAATCCTGGTGGAGCAGGAATAAGCACTGAGAGGGGCTGGGACCTGACCACACAGACACCTACTGTTGGTGGGACAGCTTTGCAGAAACGGACCAGACATCAGAGCAGATGGAGGCTTTCCATCTAGCAGACCGCCACCTGCAAACACACCTCCAAACACTGCCATCACCTGTCCTTCGTCTGCTCCTTAGGGAGGGAGTCATGACAAGGAAGGAGGCAGGGCTGGGAGCTGCCTGCCTGAGACTGAGCCCTACTGGTATCTATGGTGGCTAGGAAGCCAGGAGCAACCAGCCCACCAGTCAGGTGAATACACAAGGTCTCCAGAGTGGGGAAGAGGTCAGAGCTCTCTGAGCTTCAGTTTCCTCACTAGGGAATCAGAGATGAGAAAACCTACACTGAGACTTCCCAGGAGCTCCAGTGATCAAGACTTCTCCTTCCAGTGCAGAGGGTGCAGGTTTGATCCCTGGTCAGAGAGTT
This sequence comes from Muntiacus reevesi, assembly GCF_963930625.1. Lineage (NCBI taxonomy): Eukaryota > Metazoa > Chordata > Mammalia > Artiodactyla > Cervidae > Muntiacus > Muntiacus reevesi. The sequence continues at coordinate 163,469,229 of NC_089249.1, forward strand.
AAGATCCCACATCGCAGCCAAAAAATTAGGACACAAAACACAAACAATATTGTAAAAAATTCAATAAAGATTTAAAAAATGGTCCACATAAAAAAAAATCTTTTAAAAATAATAATAATAAAAGTAAGAAAGCTCACACATCACAAGGTTTTCCCAAGAACTATGTAAGAGAACACATAAAGGGCACCTGGAGACTTGCTGGCACAGAGCACATGATTCTCCTTCCTCTTACCTCATACCTGTCAGATGAGGAAACTGAGGCTCAGAGAGGGGCAGTGACTTGTCCACAGTCACATATCAAGTGAGCTGGTGATATAGCCAAGGTTGGAACCCAGATCTCCTGACAGCCAGAGGCCCTAGCCCTTGACATTCTTTCCTCCTGGGTGGGGGTGATGCGTTAGATACAACACCCAACCCATTCAAACCACATTAATAGAGGTGAAGTCTAGACCTGCCTCACACCTGTCTAACACCACAGCCACTAGTCACAGGCAGTTACTGAGTACTTGAAACATGGCTTTTCCCAAATGGGATGTGCTCTAAGTGTGAAAACACCAGATTTTGAAGATTTCTTTATTTTAAGAAAAATTTTAAGATACCTCACTAATGATTTTTATGCTGAATGGTTTATGTTGAAATAACACTTTGAATATATTAGGTTAAAAAATATAGTTTGAAGTTCATGTTACCTATAGACATTACTTTTTTATTTGGTCTTGTGGCTTGTGGCATCTTAGTTCCCCAAACAGGGATTGAACCTTTTAGCAGTGGAAGTGAGGAAATGCAGAGTCCTAACAACCAGGGGACCTCCAGAGAATTCCCACCCCCTCCTTTTTTAAGGTGGCTACTAGAAAATTTGCCCACCTTATACTGCTGTTGGACCACACAGGTCTCTAGTGTAGGAGGAGATGGGTTGCTTCTCTCTGTGCAGAATTCTAGACTGCACATCTCAAGAGGCACGAAGGCAGGGAGGGGCATATCCAGAGAGAGCAGGGGCCACAGGAGGAGGCCACAGCTTTGCACAACCCCAGGGGCATCGTTGATGTCACAGTCTGGTGCGGCTATATTCAGTGACCCCACAAAGTATGTCACAGAAGGGACAGTTGAAAGACCTGGACTGGTTCCACCTGGAGAGAAGACTTAGAGAGGGGACCTGATCCCTGTCTCCAAATAGCAAAGGACAGTCACGGGGCCAAGGGAGCAGATGTGTTCTGTGTGGCATGAAAGAGGAGAGCTGAGGTCTCAGGAAGAGCTCCAGGAACACAGACTTCTCCTCCCAGGCAGGTCAGGACCATCCTCAACTGGGCTGGATGGCCTCTTCCAGGGATGCAGAGGGTGAAGGGAGCCTGGTGGATTTTCCTAGAAGCAATTTAGCATGCAAGAAAGAAATGTTCAGAAAGAAATGTGTCCTTATACCTGGAGGCTCTGGAGCACCTCTGGGCTGGGTGGCTGCGCCAGGGAAGTCAGGACAGAGGGGTTCCTGGGCTCCCAGCCTAATAAACAAAGCACTGCAATAACGGCTTATTGAGCATCTACTATGCACCAGGGGACTGTACACACGTTATTACTTTCCCTCTCACCCACCCTGATGAGGTGGCTACTACTTGCCCCATTAGGAGGGTAGGGAAGCTGAGGCTCAGAGAGGAGGAGTGGACAGGAGCCTTGTCCAAGGTTACACTGCCAGGGTGAGCTGGGATTTGAACCTGGTCTGGCTGACAGCAGTGCCCACAGGCATGGGGTGGCCCCCCTGGGGAGCCAGAGGGGCAAGGGCCAGCGGAGCCGGGGGACTGGCTCCTCGTTCACGGGAAGCCAGGGCCCCACTGGGCTCTCCAATTAGTCAGAGCAGAGAAACCGGGAGGCAGCAACAAGCTCTGCTAATGAGCTGCCACATTAAACAATGAGTCACACTTCCATACGGTGCCGCTCCAGCCCTAACCCGGAACAAACAAGCTGTGAGAAACAGTTTACAAAACAGCGAGGTGTGACTGTCTCCCTGCTGCCGCCCGCCGCTGCCACCACCACCGGCCCTGCAGCCACCGCCGAGCCCGCCGCCCACGGGCAGGCTCAGGCGCAGAGACGGGCCTGGGAGGGGCTACCAGCCCGCCCTGGCTTCTGAGCTCAGAGGAGTCACCGTCTGCAAATGGTCCCAGGGCACACCCCCAGGCCCAGCTTCCACCACCATTCTAGCCGTTTCCAGAAACACCAGGGGCTCTGTCATTGGCCCACTCTGTGACCTAAGGCAGAGGACTTAATCTCTCTGGGTCTCAGTTCCTTCATCTGTATTTCGGGGGTAATAATAACATTCAGCTCATTTTCCAATTGTGGTGCTTCAGTGTGATCATCACATGGACTGCCTGGCACCCAGTAGGTATGCAGTAAATCCTGGATCCTTCCTCTCTCTTCTCAGTGTAGGGAATCCAGCTCAGAGCGAGCCTCACAGAAGTTAAGATGTTAAGTTGCTTGGTCATGTCCTACTCTGTGACCCCATGGACTGTATGTAGCCTGCCAGGCTCCTCAGCCCATGGAATTTTCCAGGCAAGGATACTGGAGTGGGTTGCCATTTCCTTCTCCAGGGGATCTTCCCAACCCAGGGATTGAACCCGGGTCTCCCACACTGCAGGCAGCCTCTTTACCATCTGAGCCACAAGCATTTACATAACCTCACAGAAAGTTCCCAATAATAGTGACTGCTTTCCTTGTCCTACTCCATATTATACTTCTTTCTGTCCCTGGCCTACTCCCTCCTGAACTGTGGGGAGGAGCTACTCTGCTCATTTCCACACCCCCAGGTCCAGCACAGGTGAAGTTGAAGAGCAACAGGCTTTAGGGATAGATTATGCCTCCAGCAGTTAATAGCTGTGGGGTCCTGAGCAGCTATGGTAAGAACCATTCCTTGAACCCCACCCTGTGAAAGACAATGTGCCCAGTGCTGCATGTGCATTTTCTCATTTCATGCAGTGATGAATATTATCCCATCTCACAGGTGAGGAACTTGATTCTCAGAGAAGTTAAGTAAACAGCTTGAGGTGGTAGCTTTGCAATGCATCAACTTGGCTCAGCTGGACTACATTTCCCAGAATCCCCTTTCCTCTACAGTCCTGGTTCGAATCTTTTAATGGTTCTGCTTCTTTAGTTGAACCCTGACTGATACACATGGCAAAGGTTCCATAGTACATAGCAATAGAGCTGGAATTCAAAATGTTTGTCTGTCACTCAGCTCTAGATTTTTAACTATTCTACTTGATAACAATAGCTTTAATACTTACATAGTAACTATAAGCCAGTTTTATCTCATTTAATTCTCATAACAATGCTATAAGGTAGCTTTTATTATTATCCTTTCATTGTTACAAGTGAGGAAACTGAGGCACAGAGAGGTTAAATCATTTGTCCAATATCACACAACTAATAACTGGGTAATCTGAGAGTCAAAGCCAGAAATTTGGTTACATAATCCATCTTTTTATCTATTATATTATTCTATCTCTCAGCTCTACCATAACTCATTCTTTAAGTCCCAATTCTCCTCAATCTGTAAAATGGGGATAATCATACTTAATATATAACATTATAGTGATAATTAAATGTGAAAATGTAATTATAGGGCTTCTGGGAAGATGAAACAACAGGGAGTGGATTTACCCTCTGTCTCGAGCAACTGAAAAGATAGATAAAGTAAATAAAACCACAGTTTTCAGACACTGAACATCAGGCAGCGCAAAATAGCAATCCCTGAGAGAGGAGAAACTAATGAGGTGAGCCCTACGATTGCCAGCTTCTGCCTGGGGAGTGTTTCCAGGCTGCAGCAGAGGGAGCAGGGTCCCAGCTGTCTCCTTGCTTTGAGGAGGCAGAGCAAGGAGTCTGGGGAAGCCAAAGCAACCAGAGTTCACAGGGCAGAGAACTGCAGAGAAGAGAGCTTCAACCATCTGAAGAGAGTGCCCCTCAAGCCTTCAACTGAATACTTAATAGCACTTGTATGTGAAGAAACTACCCGAGTTGGAGGAAAGAACATCTCAAAGAAGCAAAGCAAACAATTTCCAAAGTACACACAAGACCTGGAATGGTTTGTATTCCTACCAACCAGAGTGGAAAGACTCATAAATTGTGGGGCATCAAGTTGATTCCGCAGAAGAGTATTGCTTCAGTAGTGGAAAAAAAGGTAATTGTCTTGCCTGATAAAGTTGAAAAGCAAGTCTCAGCAGAATTGAACTCTTTTTTAGTAACTACACTGTATCCTAGAACAAAGCTCAAGAATACTGAATATACAATGCTAAAATGGCCAGCACACAACAAGGTAAAATTCACAACATCTGGCATCCAGCCGAAAACTACCATGCATGCCAAAAAGCAGGAAAATGCAACCTATAATGAGGAGAAAAGTTAATCAATAGAAACAGACCCACAAATAACAGGAGATAGAATTAGTATACAAGGACATTAAAACAATATAACTTTATCCCACATGCTCAAGAAGCTAGAGATTGATCATGTTAAACAGACACTAGGAAGAACAGCCCAAATCAAACTTCTAGAGATGAAAAAATACAATGTTTGAAAAAATATATACACAGGATGGGATTAACAGCAAATTTGATCACTCAGAAAAAAAAAAATTAGTAAATTCATAGACATAGCAATAGAAAGTATCTAAAATGAAACATAGAGAGGAAAAAAAACTTTTTAATGGACAGATTATCAATGAACTGTGGAACAACTCCACATTTGTAACACAAGAGGTGTTACATTACATGCTCCCTGATAGCTCACTTGGTAAAGAATCTGCCTGCAATGCAGGATCCCCTGAAGAAGAGATAGGCTACCACTCCAATATTCTTGGGCTTCCCTTGTGGCTCAGCTGGTAAAGAATCTGCCTGCAATGTAGGAGACCTGAGTTCAATCCCTGGGTTGGGAAGATCCCCTAGAGAAGGGAAAGGCTACCCACACCAGTATTCTGGTCAGGAGAATTCCATGGACTGTATAGTCCACGGGGTCACAAAGAGTCGACCACAACTGTGTGACTTTCACTTTCATTTTTCAAAGGAGGAGGGGAGCAGGAGAACACCCAAGGAAATAATTTAAATTTTTTCCAAATTTGATAAAAGCTATAAACCATGGATTCAAAAATCTCAGTGAAAATCAAGCACAAGAAACATGAATAAAACTTTGCCAATGAAAGTTTATTATTATAACTTTATAATAATAGAGTTTCCTAAAATGAATGACAAAGAGAAAATCTGAAAAGCAGTCAAAGAAAAAGACACAAGATATACCAGGGAATAAAGATAAGAATGACAACAGACTTCCCATTGGAAAGAATTCGAGTCAGAAGACAGAGGTACAACTATCTTTATAATACAGAATGTAAAAAAACAAAATCAAACCAAATCCATTAATCTAGAATTCCATATCCAGTGAAAATTTATCTAAAAACAATGGTAAACTACTCTTAACAAAATGAAAAAAATTAATTACTAGCAGATCTGCACTGTAAGAAATATTATAGGAAGCCCTTGAAACAGAAGGGAAAATGATACCAGATGGAAATATGAATCTACACAAAAGAATAAAAACCTCTGTAAATGGTGAGTATATGGGAAAATATCAAATACTTTTCTTATTTAAAATAAGAAAACATAATTTATTGGTTTAAATTTAAACCAATACATAAATATAATTTATGGTTAAAACAAAGATATTTTTATATCATAAACCCAAAATACATAGAAATAAAGTGTGTGACAAAAATAGCATAAAGGCTGGGAGATGGGAAATCTCATACTGTCATAAGATTCCTATTCCAAACATGAAGTGATATAATATTAACTGAAGGTAGAGTAGGATAAGTTAAAGATGTGTACTATAAACCCCGAAGTAACCACTTTAAAAATACAGCTAATTAAGCCAGTAAGGGAAATGAAATGAAATTTTTAAAAAAAATACCCAATCAGAAAAAGAAGGAAAAGGGATTGAAGAACATTGAGACACATAGAAAACAAATACTAGAAGACAGATTTAAATTCATCATATCAATAATCACACTAAATGTAAGTGGTCTAAAAACCACAATTAAAAGGCCAAGATTATCAGACTTTATCTAAAGCAAAATCCAACCATATATTGCCTGCAGAAACCCATTTATAAATTTAAGTAAAATATAAACTTAAATTCTGTAAAAGCTGGTAGAATTGCAAGGGAAATTGGGAAAATACACAATTATATTTGGGAATATTTCAATATCCCTTTCTCAATAAACAATAGAACAAGGAGACAGAAAATTAGTAAGGATACAGTAAACTAGAACAACCAATTTAGCCTAATTGACATTTATAGAAACTTCACCCAACAACAGTAGAATACATATTTTTAAAGTGCATATAAAATATTTATCAAGATAGGTCTTATTCTGACCATTAAAAAAGTTTCAATAAATTTACTACTAGTCAAAGTATGTTTTCTGACCACAATGGAATTAATTTAAAGATCAGGCTTCCCTGGTGACTCAGTGGTAAAGAGTCCACCTGCCAATGCAGGAGATACAGGTTCAATCCCTGAGTCAGAAAGATTCCCTGGAGCAGGAAATGGCAACACACTCCAGTATTTTTGCCTAGGAAAATCCCATGGACAGAGGAGGCTATAGTCCATGAGGTCGCAAAAGAATTGGACCCAACTTAGTGACTAAACAACAGCAAAAAGCACTTAACCAGATTCCTTCTGAAGTGCCTTCCTACAATATCTCATGTCTCTCATCAACCATTTAACGAGAGGAAATTAAAAGGGGCTTCCCAGGTGGTGCAATGGCAAAGAATCTGCCTGCTAATATAGGAGAGGCAGGAGACACAGGTTCAGTCCCTGGGTGAGGAAGACCCCCTGGAGTAGGAAATGGCAATCTACTCCAGTATTCTTGCCTGAAAATTCCATGGACAGAGGAGTCTGGTAGGCTACAGACCATGGGGTGTCAAAGAGCCAAACACAATTTGAGTACACACACGCACAACAATGTGATATCTGGAAAATCCCCCCAATATATAGAAACTTCATAAGATATACCTAAATAACCCATTAGTCAAAGAAGAAATTAGAAGGGACATTCATATCATGAACTGAATGAAAATGAAAATACAATATATTAGATTTTGTGAAATCACAGTTAAACAGTAGTTAGGGGGAAATTTATAGGACTAAATACCTATAATGAGAAAAAGAGAAAGATTTCAAATCAGTGTCATTAGCTTCTACCTTAAGAACAATAAAGAGAAGGGTAAATTAAACCCAAATCAACAGAAGAAAAGGATAACAAAGAATAGAGCATAAATCAATAAACTAGAAAACAGAAAAATAATAGAGAAAATCTATACAAGCAAGAGCTGTTGTTTTTAGAAGATCATTTTTTTAAATGATTGTTGGAAAAATACCAAATGAATAGGGTACAACAGAGCACAAGCTTTGGAGTCTGATAATCCAGATTTCACCTACAGTTAGGATACTACTAGTTACGTGATCTGGGATTGTCCATATCACAGTATTATATACTTGAGGAGTAAAATAAAAGAGATAATAGCACTTGCCTTACATTTTCATGTCCAGGTGTACCTTGATTTGTTGTGTTTTACATTATTGCACTTTTCTTTACAATTTGAGGTGTGTGGCAGTGCTGTATCAAGCAAGTCCATAGTCACTATTTTTCCAACAGCATTTGTTCATTGCATGTCTCTGTCATATTTTGGTAATTTTCACAGTACTTCAAAGCCTCCACCAACAAAAAGGTTATAATTAGCTGAAGGCTCAGATAATGGTGCAAAGAGTCAATTCATCAGAAAATACCCAATGCTGGGAAACACTGAAGGCAAAAGAAGAAGGGGACAGCAGAGAATGAGATGGTTAGATAGCATCACCTACTCAATGGGCATGAATTCGAGCAAACTCCAGGAGAGAATGGAGGTCAAAGGAGCCTGGTATGCTGCAGTCCATGGGGTCACAAAGAGTCAGATAAGACTTAGCGACTGAACAGCAACAACAACAGATAATGGTTAGCATTTCATAGCAATATTTTTAAATTAAGGCATGTACATTATTGTTTTGACATACTAATAAACTACATACTTAATAAACTATAGTAAAATGCAAAAATAACTCATATGCACTGGGAAAACCAAAACAACATTCATATGATTTACTTTATTTCAATATTCACTTTATTGTGGTGATCTGGAACCAAAGCCATAATATCTCCAAGGTGCACTTGTATTGTTAGTGGTAGTCAAAAATGTAATATGGTTGGCTCTTCACAGCTTCCAATCCACAGATGAAACAAACTGCAGAGCCTGTTTATGTTTATGGTCTGTGATTGGTTGAATACACAGATGTGGAACCAGCAGATAGGAGGTCCAACTATAGGACTTGAGCATCCTCAGATTTCCAGGTGGGTCCTAGAATCAATTCCCTGCTGATACTGAGGGACAACTGTAACCTCATAGAGCCAAATTAGTCAGTATTTATAAAAAAGCTTAAATGCATTTATCCTTTTGCCCAACAATTCCAGTTCTGGAACTCTGTTTTTCAAAGGGTTTTTTGAGATGTAATTCCTGTATCCCACAGTCACCATGTAACATGTAAAATTCAATGACTTAGTTTATTCACAGAGTTGTGCAACCATTACCACAATTTATTTTGAAAGATTTCTACCTCCCCCCAAAGAAACTCTATGCTTGTTAGGATGTTCAGTGCTCAGTTAGGTCCATCTCTTTGTGACCCCATGGACTGTGGCCTGCCAGGTTCATCCGTCTATGGGATTTCCCAGGCAAGAATACTGGACTGGGTTCCATGCCCTCCTCCAGGGGATCCTTCTGAGCCAGGGATTGAATCTGCATCTCTTGGGTCTCCTGCACTGGCAGGCAGATTTTTACCACTAGCGCCACCTGGGAAGCCCATACCTATTAGTAGACACTCCCATTTCCTACCAGTTCCCTCAGCCCTAGATAACCACTAGTCTAATTTCTCTATACATAGATTTTCCTATTCTGGACATTCCACATAGGTAGAATCATGTAATAGGTGAGCCTCTGTAACTGGCTTCTTTCAATTACCATGATACTTTCATGTTTCATCTATGTTGTAGCATGTATCAGTACTTTATTGCTATTTATTGCTGAATAATATTCCATTGTGTAGCTATATGACATGCTTATCCATTATCACTTGATGGACATTTGGATTATTTCTCTTTTGGGACTATTAAGAACAATGTTTACTCTGTAATGGCCTATATGGAGAAAAAATCTTTTAAAAAAAGAATTACTATTCGGTTGCTAAGTTGTGTCTGGCTCTTTGATACCTCATGGTCTGCAGCATGCCAGGCTTCCCTGTCCATCACCAACTCTCACAGCCTACTCAAATTTATGTCCATTGAGTCGGTGATACCATTCAACCATTTCATACTCTGTCATCCCCTTCTCCTCCTGCCTTCAATCTTTCTCAGCATCAAGGTCTTTTCCAATGAGTTGGCTCTTCATATCAGGTGGCCAAAGTATTGGAGTTTCAACTTTAGCATTAGTCCTTCCAATGAATATTCAGGATTGATTTCCTTTAGGATTGACTGGTTTGATCTCTTTGCAGTCCAAGGGACTCTCAAGAGTCTTCTCCAGCACCACAGTTCAAAAGCATTAATTCTTTGGTGCTCAGCCTTCTTTATGGGCTCTCACATCTGTACATGACTACTGGAAAAACCATAGCTTTGACTAATATGAACCTTTGTTAACAAAGTGATGTCTCTGCTTTTTAATGTAATGTCTGGGTTTGTTGTAGCTTTTCTTCCAAGGAGCAAGCGTCTTTTAATTTAATGGCCATGGTCACCCTCCGAGGTGCTTTTAGAGGCCAAGAAAGTAAAAGCTGTCACTGCTTCCACTGTTTCCCCTTCTATTTGCCATGAAGTGATAGGAATGGATGCCATGATCTTAGGTTTTTGAATGCTGAATTTCAAGCCAGTTTTTCACTCTTCTCTTTCACCTTCATCAAGAGGCTCTTTAGTTCCTCTTCACTTTCTACCATTAGTGTGGTGTAATCTGAATATCTGAGGTTGTTGATGTTTCTCCCTGCAATCTTGATTCCAGCTTATGCTTCATCCAGCCCAGCATTTTGCATGATGTATTCTGCATATAAGTTAAATAAGCAGGGTGACAAGATGCAGCCTTGTCATACTTCTTTCCAAGTTTGAACCAGTCAGTTGTTATATGTCCAGTTCTAAATGTTGCTTCTTGATCCTCAAACAGTTTTCTCAGGAGACAGGTGAGGTGGTCTGGTACTACCATCTGTTCAGGAGCTTTCAACAGTTTGTTGTGATCCACACAGCCAACGGTTTTAGCATAGTCTCTGAAGCAGAAGTAGATGTTTTTCTGGCATTTCCTTGCTTCTTCATGATCCAATGAATGTTGGCAATTTGACTTCTGGTTCCTCTGCCTCTTTGAAACCTGGCTTATACATCTAGAAGTTCTTGGTTAACATACTGCTGAAGCCTAACTTGAAGGATTTTGAACAAAACCTTGCTAGTATGTGAGATGAACACAATTGTATGGTAGTTTGAACATCCTTTGCCATTGCGCTTCTTTGGGATTGGAATGGAAACTGACCTTTGCCAGTCTTGTGGCCCTTGTGGAGTTTTCCAAATTTGTTGGCATATTGAGTGTAGCACTTTAACAAGCAGCATCTTTTAGGATTTGAAACAGCTCAGCTGGAATTCCATCACCTCCACTACCTTTGTTTGCAGTAATGTTTCCTAAGGCCCACTTGACTTCACACTCCAGGATGTATGGCTCCAGTGGGGTGATCACACCATCATGGTTATCTGGGTCATTAAAACCTTTTTTGTGTAGTTCTGTGTATTCTTGCCACTTCTTAATTTCTTCTGCCTCTGTTAGGTCCTTACAATTTTGACCCTTTATTGTGCCGATCTTTGCATGAAGTACCCCCTTCATATCTCCAATTTTCTTGAAGAGATCTCTAGTCTTACCCATTCTATTGTTTTCCTCTATTTCTTTGCACTGATCACTGAGGAAGGCTTTCTTATCTCTTCTTGCTGTTCTCTGGAACTCTGCATTCAGTTGGGCATATTTTCCCTTTTTCTTCTCTCCTTTTCTAAACTACTTGCAAGGCCTCCTCAAACAACCACTTTCTCTTCTTGCATTTCTTTTTCTTGGGGATGTTTTTGGTCACCACCACCTGTACAATGTCACAAACCTCCATCCATAGTTCTTCAGGCACTCTATCAGATATAATCCCTTGAATCTACTCATCACCTCCACTGTAAAATCATTAGGGATTTGATTTAGGTCATACCTGAATGGCCTAGTGGTTTTCCTTACTTTCTTCAATTTAAGCCTAAATTTTGCATTTAGGATCTGATGATCTGAGCCACAGTCAGCTCCTGGTCTTGTTTTTGCTGACTGTATAGGGTTTCTCCATCTTCAGTTCCAAAGAATATAATTCATCTGATTTCAGTATAGACCATCTGGTGATGTCTATGTGTAAGGTCATCTTTTGTGCTGTTGGAAGAGGATGTTTGCTATGACTAGTGCATTCTCTTGGCAAATCTCTCTTAGCCTTTGCCTTGCTTAATTTTGTACTTCAAGGCCAAACTTGCCTGTTACTCCAAGTAGCTCTTGACTTCCTACTTTTGCATTCCAATCCCCTATGATGAAAAGGACATCTTTTTTGGTGTTAGTTCTAGGTTTTGTAGGTCTTCATAGAATGGTTCAATTTCAGCTTCTTTGGCATAAGTGGTTGGAGCATTGACTTGGATTACTGTGATGTTGAATGAATTGCCTTTGAAATGAACTGATACCATTCTGTCGCCTTTGAGACTGCACCCAAGTACTGCTTTTGGACTCTTTTGTTGACTGTGAAGGCTACTCCATTTCTTCTCAGGGATTCTTACTCACAGTAGTAGATATAGTGGTCATCTGAATTAAATTCACCCATTCCCATCCATTTTAATTCACTGATTCCTAAAATGTCAATGTTCACTCTTGCCGTCTTAAAAAGGAGTGGTTATATGTATATGCATAACTGATTCACTTGGCTGTATACCTGAAACTAACTCAGCACTATAAATCAACTCTACTCCAACAACTATTTCAAAATAAAGTAAGTAAAAGCAAAAAAAAAAGAGAACAATTCTGCTATAAACACCCATGTAACAAGCTTTTGTGTGGACATAATGTTTTCATTTCTCCTGAGTATATATAGCAGCAGAATTTCTGGGTCAAATGATAATTCCATGTCTAGCACTTTGAAGACCTTCCAAACTGTTTTCCAAAGTGGTTGCACCATTTTACTTTCCCACCAGCAATGTATGAGAGGTCCAATTTCTCTACATTTTCACCAACTGTTAGGGATTTGTCTCCCACCCCCGCCCAACTCCAATTCCCAAGTTCATATGTTGAAGCCCTAATCCCTGCTGCTGCTGCTGCTGCTAAGTCGCTTCAATCGTGTCTGACTCTGTGCGACCCCATAGATGGCAGCGCACCAGACTCTGCCGTCCCTGGCATTCTCCAGGCAAGAACACTGGAGTGGGTTGCCATTTCCCTCTCCAACGCATGAAAGTGAAAACAGAAAGTGAAGTTGTTCAGTCATGCCCGACTCTCAGAGACCCCATGGACCGCAGCCTACCACGCTCCTCTGGCCATGGGATTCTCCAGGCAAGAGTACTGGAGTGGGGTGCCATTGCCTTCTCCAGCCCTAATCCCTAGTATGGCTATATTTGGAGACAGTCCTATGAGGAGGTGAAAGGTTAAATGTGGTCATAGTGAAAAAGTGAAAGTCGCTCAGTCATGTCCAACTCTTTGCAACCCCATGGACTATACAGTCCATGAAATTCTCTAAGTCAGGATATTGGAGTGAGTAGCTGTACCTTTCTCCAGGGGATCTTCTCAACCCAGGGATTGAACCCAGGTCTTCGACATTGCAGGCGGATTCTTTACCAGCTGAGCCACAAGGGAAGCCCAAGGGTAGAAGACTAATTATTTAAGACTGGTAAGTATTCTTAGAAGAGACAGCAGAGTTTTCTCTGTGTGTATGTCTATGCATATGTACAGAGTCCATGGGAGCACACATGAAAGACAGCAGCTATCTACAAGCCAGCAAGAGAGGCTCTCCAGAAATCAAATTGCCCAACACTTTGATCTTGGACTTCACAGCCTCGAGAACCCTGAGAAATAATGTCTATTGTTAAACCAACCAGTCTGTGATATTTTGTTAAAATATCCAGAAGGACTAAAACACCAATGCTTGTTATTGTCTGTCTTTTTTTAATTATACTATCCTAGTGAATGTGAAGTGATAGCTCATTGTATTTTGATTTGATTTCTCTTATGACTAGTAGTGGTAAACATCTTTCCATGTGCTTATCCGCCATTAGTATATCTAATGCCTATTCAATGCCTATTCAAATACTTTGCCCATTTTTAAAATTTGGTTATCATTTTATTGTTAAGCCTACAGATACTCTTAAATGAAATGATGCATACAAAACCTGTTTGTTGTAACAGTTTAGAAATAATCTTCGGTATTCATCATTGGGAATAGTGTAGTTCATCCACATTATGGCATATTATGCAGCTATAAAAAAGAGAGGGTCACAGAGTAATTAATGAATGGTACCCTAGGATATATTGTTAAATTAAAATAAACTATATATATATATATATATATATATATATATATATATATATATATATCTTATTTATATCTATATTCTTTTTTAAAAGAAAAAGGAAGAAATAATAATATATATATTCTTAGCTTATACTGCAATAAAGAACCACTGGAAAGATCAACTAGGAATTTTTTAAGTGATTACTAATATGGTGGAAGATGGGTAATGTGGTTGAAAGGAACATGAATAAAACTGATACTTATTGTATAGTTTCTATATTATTTTGACTTTTGAAGCATTTAAATGTGCTGCTTACACAAAACAGTAAAGATTGAAATACAAAAAGTTAAAAATTTCAGTATAGAATCCGGCCCTTAGCAGGTGTTTTCTTGTGATGTAGGCCTCATTCTGTTCCCTACAAATGGACGTCTTTTATAAATGGGAGGAGGGTGAGGCATGGCCACACAAAGTTCCTGGCTTATATCATTCTGGATTCTAGAAAAAATAGAAGCATGTTCTCACCTAGCATTTTTAGATAAAAAGCCAAAAACCTCAAAGAACGCTATCTGATTCGGCTTCAGTCACATGCTCATCCTGGTGGCAAGAAGCAGGAACTGCAATTTGATGTCCCATCAGAAAAACGAGTGGAGTTACAGTGGAAATGTCATTTTTTCAAAGATGCTTTCATCTAATGAGGCAAGGGACACTGTACAGACCAAAGCAACAGACGTCCACCTGAGCAGGGGACACAAGCAATATAAAAGGACAATTCTTAGAGTGCGGTCCTTGCCGTGATGTAGGCAGGCAGAGTGTGTTATGGGAGCCCAGAGGAGGCAGCAGTCTAACCAGGAAGACTTCTTGGAGGTGGTTATCCTCTGGTCGAGTTTTAGATGATGAGTAGGATGTCTTCAGTGAGTGGAAGAAAGAATGTGAACAGTGTTCCAGGCAGAGGGAAAGGCAATATGAGCAAAGACCAGCGTAGGAGGAGAGTATTATGAGCTGAATTGTGTTTCCCCCAAATTTACATGTTGAAGCCTTAAAACTCAGTACCTCAGAATGTGGCTGTATTTTGGAGACAAGGCTTTTAACGAGGTAATTAAGTTAAAATGAAGCCATCAGGATGGGCCCCAATCCGACCTGACTGGCTTCTTATAAGAAGAGGAAATTTGGACTCACAAAGAAGCAGCAGGGATGGGTGGACACATAGAGGAAGGACCATTTGAGGACACAGAAAGAAGGCGACCGTCTGCAAGCCACGGGGAGAGGCCTCAGGAGAAATCAAATCTGCTGACACCTAGTGCTTATCTTGGACTTCAAGCCTCTGGGACTGTGAGAAAATTAATTTCCAGTGTTAAGTTAGAAGCACAGCTTTGATCTGGGAAGCATATATTTAGTGGAATAAAAAGGGCTCATGTTTCCTGTCTATTCTGCCAGACTTTGTGCTCAGTTCTTTACATGCATTCACTAGTTGAATTCTCCCTATAATCCTTTAAGAGCTATTATCAGCCCCTTGGTACAGTACAGAAAACTAAGGCACAGAGAGGTTAAGTGACTTGCCCAAGATCACACAGCTAACAAGTGATGAAGCTGTAACTGGGACCCAGGTTGGTCTGATTCCATCCCTAAGGAGCAAAGATACTTAGAATCTGGTGCCTGCCTGAAGTGGTGGATGGTAGAGGAGGATGTGGATCATGGCAGATTTTGAGCCATAGTGCCCAGCATATGGTAGTGTCCAGGCTTCCGAGACCTGGGAGGAAGTGGGCTTGAGATTTGGGAAGTAGTATAATATGAATAGGTCAGTAGATCAAACTTAAAACCAAAGCCCTGGGTTCAAATCCCAGCGCTGCCTCTACATGGGGCTTTGGGCAAGTGCCTTAGTCTTTCTGCACCTCAATTTCCTCATGTGGGAATCATCTAGCGTAAGCATGCTCAGTCATATCTGACTCTTTGTGGCCCCATGGACTGTAGACCTCCAGGCTCCTCTATCCATGGAATTTTCCAGGCAAGAAATACTGGAGTGGGTTGCCATTTCCTTCTCCAGGGATCTTCCCGATCCAGGGATCAAACTCAAGTCTCATGCATCTCCTGCATTGGCAAGTGGATTCTTTACCACTGTGCCACCTGGGGAGTGTGGGCATCACAGTGACGTTTATCTCAAAATACTCTATAAATGATATCTACCATTAGTGTTTTCTGAAAATTCACAATAATTGTAGCTACTGTTGCCATTACAACCACAGAGAGGGTGTAGGGGGTGATGTGCTCTCTTGGATATGCATTTGACCTCCAGGAAGACTTGCTGCTTCCCCTCCCCCTCACTGGGGCAATCCTGTGCCTCAGGGCCCAGGCCTGCCTCCTCCAGGAAGCCCTCCCTCCTCCAGGAAGCCCTCCCCACTGCTGCTGCTCAGGGCCCTCTGACATTTCAAAAACTTGTCTCCAAGTAACTGTTCTGCCCTGGTTGGTTACTGACGCAAGCAACAAGAGAGTCTCCATTCATGTCCACGGTCTCCCTCTCTCCCTCTGGCTCTTCCGTCCCTCCTTCTTGGTCACTCTTTCTCTAGAAACCCAAGGCATCCTTGGCATCAGGTTCTGCAAAGTGATCACCTGGGTGACAAGAAACCCCAGTCCTCACTTCTAAGCACAGCTCCTTTCCTGAAACCCCATGACAAACTGCAGTGATGGGGAGCAGTGAGTGTCGGAGGTGGGCCACCAAGACTTGGTTGGGGCACAGAAGCCCTTCCGGCACATGTACTGGCCCGATTAGCCATCTCAGCCTTAGCTCGGTCCCCTTCAGACACTGCATCCTTCATTTCTGGGGCCTGACTTCTGCCCCAGAAGTCAGGGGCTCTCATTTCCTTCATGGGAGCTTTACAAAGTAAGGACCAGATGAGCCAATGCAGAGAAGGCTCTTAGGGTCTGCCTTGTCCTCTGGGGAACAGGGACTGATCAGGCACCCATGGAATGCCCAGCCTTGTACTAAGCGCAGCCAAGAGAAAAGAGAAGACCTGGGGAGACTACTCATTCTTGGGTGCTGAGGGTAGGGCAGGGAGGTGGGCTGAGAACCTGGGGAATAGCTCCCGACCTTCACACCCCTTACCTCCAACAGTCTCCAGAGGGTGAGAAGCTGGAGGGCCCTCTGCTGGGGTCGGGGGAGGTGATATGCACCAGGGCTTCCAGGCAGCAGCCTCCCAACCACCCATCCTTCTGTGCCTGCCTCCCGCACCCTCTCTCACACGCTGTCACACTTATTAAATGAGATAATCTGAGCAAAGCACTTAGCATCCTGCCTGGTTAACACTGCACCCTTGATAAATGCCTGTAGTCACACCCCTTCCCCACACCCTTTCACACGCAGTCTGCCCTGAACACACTTCGTCCATCAGCACTTTCAGGGGCTCTGACACCGGTGTGCCATTTACTCTCTGATACATCCCGCATCTTCCAACTACACACACATACACACAAGCACACACTCACATCTATACACACCCTCCTGCCTCACCCCACCCAGCATTTCTTTTTGTCCTGAGCCCAGCAGACTGCTGGGTGTGAGCCAAGAGGCCAAGTGGCCATTGCAGGGCGGTGGGGAGCAGCCTGTTCCCACGGGCCAGTCCCATCACAGAGGCCTGAGTCTGGAGAAGCCTGGAGAAGGGGCCCCGAAGCTGGCAGGAAGGGAGGGAGAGGAGGCAGATGATGGGGAAGACTGGGCCAGGCTCACCTCAGGCTTTTCAGGTGAGAAGTCTGGAGCCCCAGACCAGCCTCTGACAGCAACCCAGGGTGTGGGGGCTGTAGGAGATGGCACGAGGCATAATGAGCCTCCACAGGACCAACCCAAGCTGGATGCACAGGTTTGGAAGGGCCGTCCCTGATTCACAAGGCCTCTCCCGCCTCAGGCCAGAACCAAGACCCTGTGCCTGAGCGGTCTCAAGGCTGACAATGGCCTGAGAGGATGACAGGGGAGGGAATCGAGGATTTTGCCCTCCTCCCATCTCTACCTCCAAGTGTCATGTGCAAGAACTGTGGCCCTTGGGCCAAGTGATCCCTAGGCCTGGGACAGACAGACAGTCTATGGAAATAAACAGGAGTGGGGACTTCTCCAGCAGTACAGTGGTTAAGACTCTGTACTCCCAATGCAGGGACCCCGGTCCTCTCCCTGATCAGGGAACTAGATCCTGCATGCCACAACAAAGAGTTCACATGCCACAACCAAATGTTCCATGTGCTGCAACTACACGATCTCACAGAAGATCCTGTATGCCATACTGGAGATTGAAGATACCACGTGTGGCAACTAGCCAAATAAATAACTAAAAATAAATATTTTTAAAAAGGAAATAAGTAACTAGCAGAATCATTTATGCTGGGCTTATAAATGAATAGAAGTGTGTTCCCCACTATTTTCTGAGTTTGTGTGCAATTGGTATCCCTTAGTCCTTAAATATTTGATTGAATTTACCAGTGAAACCACCTAGGTGGAAATTTTTTATATTATGAATCCAATTTCTTTAATAGATTTAGAGGTATCCAGATTTTCTAATTTTTTTAAAAAAGAATGATCATTTTAAATGTCAATAAATAATATCACTTCCCTTATGGAAACCTCCAACGACTTCTCCTTGCACTAAGAAGAAAATCCAAAGTCACTTTCATAATCTATAAGGCTCTTTAGGATCTGGTTCCTGCCTGCTTTACAGATCTCACCTGGATCCACATTCCTGATATTTACTAGGATGATTCCTTAACGCCATTTAGATTTCAGCCCAGGTGTCACCTCCTTGTAGTAGTAGTTCAGTCGCTCGGTCGTGTCTGACTTTTTGCAACCCCATGGACTGCAGCATGCCAGGCCTCCCTGTCCATCACCAATTTCCAGAGTTTGCTCAACCTCATGTCCATCGAGTTGGTGATGCCATCCAACCATCTCGCCCTCTGTCGTCCCCTTCTCCACCTGCCTTCAATCTTCACAGCATCAGGTCTTTTCAAATGAGTTAACTCTTCACATCAGGTGGCCAAAGTATTGGGGTTTCAGCTTCAGCATCAGT